>NC_080540.1:32150560-32518060 GCF_028640845.1 Ahaetulla prasina | reverse complement strand
TATGGATTGGAGGGGTTTGAAATGGCTAATGTTGCAGCTGCGGTCTGGCTTCTGGTCCTTGGTCGTGCTTCATGATCAGTGTGGGTTTGGGTCTGCTTTCTGGGTGGATGTGCGGTGGTGACATCCTGTGTGGACCTTGTGAGTGTGGGTCTGGTGTCATTCCTCGTGTTAGGGACTCGTTTGTCAATAAGGGCGGGTTTCCAAATGGCTGGTAGGCGGGAGGTGTCATCTCGTTTGTTCATGCTGTGTGGGCGTTTATCTCAATGGCTTCTCTGATTATTCTGTTGTTAAAGTGTTCAGTTTTGGCGATAGTTCTGGTCTTTTAAAGTCAATATCATGTCCTGTGACTTTAAAGTGTTGGACCAGGGAAGAAGTTGGTTCCTCTTTTTTGAATGAGTTCTTGTGTTCTTCAATGCGTGCACTTATTCTTCTGTTGGTTTGTCCAATGTATGTGGTGGGGCAGGCGGTGCATGGGATTTCATATACTCCTTGATTTTCTAACTCAATTTTGTCTTTGGGGTTTCTTAGGATGGTGGATATTTTTCTGTTTGTGCAGAATGCTGTCTTGATGTTGTGTTTGTGGAGGATCTTGCTGATTCTGTCTGTGGTGCCTTTTATATATGGGAGGAGGGCTGTGCCGTTTTCTTGTTCTCTGTCTTGGATTTTAGTGGGGGGTTCTTTTTGGATTAGCTTGGTAAGGTCCACACAGGATGTCACCACCGCACATCCACCCAGAAAGCAGACCCAAACCCACACTGATCATAAAGATCGACCAAGGACCAGAAGCCAGACCGCAGCTGCAACATTAGCCATTTCAAACCCCTCCAATCCATTCATGCAGCAGACTGACACCCACTATGAAGATGTAGCACGACCACAAAGCCAAACAACAGCTATGCAAGTCACCAGCTCAAATCCCCCTGCAGCACAGACTAGACTGAGCACAACCAAGCCCCCACCAACACAGGACACACCCCCAGCCAATCAGAGCACAGAAAAACCCCCATCCAATCAGAGCACAGCCAAGCTCCCACCCAATCAGTTCAAACCCCCACTAGCAGTTAAAAGGAAGAAACAGCTGCGATCACACATTGCTCCCAGAAGCACGAAGCTGAAGCCTGAAGATGACGAATGAGACTTCGTCGAAACGTCGCCAAGACACTTCCAATTTTACACGGGAGAAAACCCGAACAACCAAAGACCTATATATATATATATGATGAAGGTGGTAGTTTTGCAGGAAAATGGACCAAGAATTGTCAGCAGAGGGACTGAATTTTTCAGGGGAAGGCGAAATTTTGAGCCATTTTAAAGGCAGAATTTCCCCTTGTGATAATAAAACCACAGTACATTGTCCTTGAACACTTTGTCACTAAAGAAGTGCAAGGACACCACCCTCTGTCCAGATGGATTTTATCCAAGATTCACAATCTATTCTGGACAATTTTTAAAAACCTATTCTAAACCTATTTTAAAACCGAATTTTAATTTTATCAAACTATCAAAATTAATGGTTTGATAACTATCAAACTAAATGAAGACTGGCATAGGAAAAATGCGAGGAATTGTCCCCTTGGAGCACACAGGTTAACATAAGGTAAAGGTAAAGGTTCCCCTCGCACATATGTGCTAGTCGTTCCCGACTCTAGGGGGCGGTGCTCATCTCTGTTTCAAAGCCGAAGATCCAGCGCTGTCTGAAGACACCTCCGTGGTCATGTGCCCGGCATGACTAAATGCCAAAGGTGCACGGAACGCTATTACCTTCCCACCAAAGGTGGTCCCTATTTTTCTACTTGCATTTTTTACGTGCTTTCGAACAATTCTTCAAACACATCAGTTCCCCCTTAGGTTTAGGAACCTATAAAAACTGTTATGCGGAAGCACCACAGCAGGAAAATCACTAGAACTAAGGTTAGTTTTACAGGAATCGGATCATAAGCAAATAAATAAGCCAGCTTTACAAAACAAGCATATTCTTGTCTTTTGACACAAGACATGTGCAAATAAACATTTATTTAGTGCTTTAAAATTGTGCTTGTTAACAATTTGAAAAATTTCTTCTCCTTGTCTCTGCCAATCTTCTCATCCTGTCCAGCATCATTGCCCCCAGGTATTTTGTGTAAAAGAAAAGGAAATTGTAAGAACATTACTCATTTTTTTTAAAAAAAACCCTATTCCTTTCACATTGCTAAATTATAGTAATCATTTTTAAATTTGCACAGTAGGTTCGTAAATTAACTTCCTAGCTGGCCTCTTTTGTGGTGATGAGTGTCTCCTTCTGGGCACATTTTATTTTATTTTATTTATTTTATTTTTTTGACAACCCTATAATGGTGGGAACACTGGATAGGAAAGTATTTTTTATTTATTTATCTATCGCATTTAGATGGCCGCCCATCTCACAAAAGTGACTCTGGGCATCATACAACAAATGTATAATAATCCTGTAAAAATATAAAATCATTGTTAAAAATGAAAAGACCCTATAAAAGAGCTGCTGATTCAGTTCTACAAAGGAATTATTGAGTCTGTCATCTGCACCTCCATAACTGTCTGGTTTGGTTCTGCAACCAAACAAGACAAACACAGACTTCAGAGAATAAGTAGAATTGCAGGAAAAAAAATTGCTACCAACCTGCCTTCCATGGAGGATCTGTATTCTGCAAGAGTCAAAAAGAGGGCTGTGAAAATATTTACAGACCCCTCGCATCCTGGACATAAATTGTTTCAACTTCTAACCTCAAAAAGACGTTATAGGGTCCTGCACACCAAAACAATTAGACATAAGACCAGTTTTTTCCAGAATGCCATCACTCTGCTTAACAACTAATTCCCACAACACTGTCAAATAATTTACTAAGACTATATTACTATTATGCTTCTCATCCTTCCTGTTACCTGTCTCCTCCCATTTATGACTATAACCAAGTTGCTTGTATTTTTATGATTTATATTGTTTTTATTTGTTTCCTAGTACGATTTAATAGCTTATTAGTAACCTTGACTATCACTGTGTTGCATCTTTTTTATTCTTGATGAATGTATTTTATTCTCCTTATATACACTGAGAGATTATACACCTAAGACAAATTCCTTATGTGTCCAATCACACTTGGTCAATAAAGAATTCAATTTCTGTTTCTATTCTATTTCTTAAAAGAATTAAAATTCACAAACCACATGGAGAATACAGCTTTGATTCAGAAGCAGGTTAAGCCATCTTTTAAAAACTGCCTATTTAAACGGTATGAGCAAGATGTATCACCTGCAGAAGGCAAGCAAACTGCCCTCTCTCTCCCTCAGTTATAAGGCTATAACTGCACACACAATCTTTACTTGCATAGAATAGAGCTTAGGTCGAAATAAGCATGCAAGGAGGATTGTGCTGTAAATCCCCCTGACTCTATAGCTTCCAGCTTACCAGCTACTATTGACAGACAAAGGAAGTTTACACCAGGACCTTGGGGAAAAGAGACAGAAGCACAACCTTTAGCAGAACGCCTCCTTGTTGAACGAAACAGCTTACTGTTCACTATCCAAGTGAATCGCTATCAGCTCATCTGTTCTCTGTTTAACAAGTCAAGGCAGGTGCTGTATGCCAGAATAATTCTAGGAAAATGCAGTATGCAGTACGGTGCATGTGAAAGGAGGAACTGTTGTGGCCCACCAGCGACTTGTGGAGCTGGCAGCAGAGTCGGACAGTGAGGAGGTTGTGGAGGAACATGGGCCAGTCCTGGAGTCTGGGGAAGGCTCGGATGAGGGCTCTGCGTCGGAGGCAGAGAGGGGGCCAGGGCCATCTGTGAGTTATGTGGAGCCTCCAGAGTCAGACATCAGCAAGGCAGAGGAACAGGGGAAGCCTCTTCTCAGTGTGCGCATGCACAGAGCTGCCAGAAGGCAAGAGCAGTTAAAACAAAAAGGGACAACTCAGGAGTAGGGCTTGGAGATGATTGGCTCCTCCCATAAGACATAAAGGAGGAGCAACGGCATGTGAGCTTTTGCAGGAAGCAACATTGTTGATGCTGGTCAGTTTACATTCTGAAGCTCTGTTTTGATTCTGTGCTCCATTTGGCCTTGCAAAGCTAATTGCCAATTAGGTCTTTAGCAGCGTGTCAAGGGAGATAAAGGTTTTATCAGCCTTATCCCAAAGGACTGTGGTAGACTTCTGTCAGGCTCTTTACAAACTATGGACTCAGTACGGGCTGTGAATGAATATAATTCACAGCTGTTGAAATAAAAATAGGGTTTTTGGGACTAATCATGTGCTTTTTACTGTCTCAGGAAGTCTAGGTCAGAACAGGAACTGTCCTGAAATAGAAATTTTTTTTATGAACAATAGCAGTAGCCTTTAGACTTACAATATGTTTTGCTTCATAGTGCTTTACAGCGCTCTCAGTTTACAATGTCAGCATATTGCCCCCAATAATCCTCATTTTACTGACCTCAGAAAGATGGAAAGCTGAGTCAATCTTGAGCCATCAGGATTGAACTGATTGAAGAGTGCAGAGACGAGCAACCAAGATGATTAGGGGACTGGAGGCTAAAACATACAATGAATGGCTGCAGGAACTGGGCATAGCTAGTCTAGTGAAGAGAAGGAGCAAAGGAGACGTGATAGCAGTGTTCCAATATTTGAGGGGCTGCCACAGAGAGGAGAGGGTCAAGCTATTTTCAAAAGCACTTGAAGGCCAGACAAGGAATAATGGATGGAAACTGAACAAGGAGAGATTCAACCTGGAAATAAAGAAAATTTTCTGACAGTGAGAGCAATCAACCAATGGAACAGCTTGCCTTCAGAAGTTGTGGGAGTTTCATCACTGGAAGCTTTCAAGAAGAGTCTGGACTTCCATCTGTCATAAATGGTGTAGGGTCTGCTTGGGCGGGGGGTTGGACTAGATGACCTACAAGGTCCCTTGCAACTCTGTTATTCCGTATCTGTATCTATCTGTAGGAACTTTTGGCTGTGAACAAAGTTTGCCTCCAATACTGCATTCTAACCATCACAGCTGAACTATAAATAACTATCAAGGCCAATATTTTTTTCTCTCTCTCTCTTTTGTGGTCTGACTGCCCAAAGTGCTGCTTTGGCTCATAAGCGATGACAGAAAGAAGAAGAAACAAAGTTTGAAGTCCATAGAATCATCCGCAAATTAGCCTGCAGGTTTTGAAAGAAAAATGTACAAAAGAAGCTAGAGTAGATGGAGAGGGGAGAGAGAAATCTTCTGGTTTGGCAGCAGAAGTGCTGGAGTAAAAGGCCGCCAAATGGGACCTGGAGCAGAGAAAGCAGCATCTGAGAGACTCAGGAACCAAGTGATGCTCAGCCAGGGAGAAGAGATTTGGGAAAGTGCTTGAGGCAGTTGAAGCCAGAGAAGGAAAGAAAAAGAGAAGACGCAAACAAGAGAAAAAGCAAAGAACTGGCAGAAAGGAAAATGCAGCCCTGAAGTAGATCATGGAAAAGCAGAAAAACACTGACAAACCTGTTCAGATATTAAGAGTTAGATGGTAATAGCATACATACTGGAAGTCCTTGACTGATGACCATCCTTGACTGATGACCAGAATTTCCATCATGAGTCATGACAACCTTAAGTCAAGACACCCATATACCTGGATCCAATCTCCTTACTTTTTCTTTGGCAGTTGTTAAGGGAATGCCACATTTGTTAAGTCAACATAGTGGTCATTGAGCGAAAGCTGTGGTCATTAAACAAATTCATAGGTCCCTATGGCTGTTTTTGCCAGAAAACAGCTGAAACCAGAAAACTGCAAAAAAATAATAATGATGATGATTGTAATTATAATCAGACTGCATTGTGGAACATAAAGGCGAGTCGCTTGCCAAGCAGCCAGAATGAGGTCGTGTGAATGCAAGGAGTTGTCAAAACTCAGGAATTGGGTCATAAATAGCTTTTAAGGGTCTGCCGTAACTTCAAATAAGTCGCTAAGCAATCAGTCACTAAGCAAAGTACATGAGGCTAACATCAGTAGAAGGGGAAGCAGTTTGAGTCCCATGAGTAGAATGAGACTTCATGGTCTTTGGGCAGCCTATCAGACAGTACATTCGGGTTGTGAAAATCACAATGCGATCTGTATTACTTTCTGTATTGTTCCTAGGCAACACTTCTGGGGTTATATAAACCATAACTTTGCTGAAACTAGAACTTGTTTGCATTTTTTCTGGCCAAGGGCCCTGTGCTCACTGTGGTTGGGCATACTAATAAAAGATAATGTACTTCATTGCATTTATATTCAAATACCTTGGTTTTATGTGGGTATTTTCTCCATATATATATAAAATTAGTCAATGAATGCATGCAAGAAAAACCCTCCTCTAATATACAATTAGCATCCCTCTGGATTTCCCTTTCTTGCACTGCTTGCAAAAACCTCCATACAAGCAGCTATTAAAATCCATAATTATTTGGTCCCCCAGTATATAGTTGGTAGCAGCAGGGAAGCGTATTGTTGATCCTTTCACCAGAATAAAGAGTAAAACTAATCAGAATCTATTATGGAATTTCAAAATATGGGAGTCTGAAAGAGACAGGTTAGAATGAGCCTCTCATCCAAAAAGGAAGATCCTCTGCCTTGTAACCAAAGAGTAAAGCACTATCATCGCTCCCGAAGCCTGAGGCTGAAAAATCAAACTCCCTTGCTTGAAAAATGAGATCAGACCACTGAAAATGCATCCATTGGTTCCACGCGGAAAATAAGGAGAGTGCAGAAGAAATGCAGGTGCACATACATCCCTCCCCAAAAGCCAACAAAGTATGAATATAGGGTGGATTGTGGCTATATCGTACAAAATATAGAAATGCTGAAATTAATGGCAGTTTAATGACCCTTAAATAGTATAAAACGTTTGGATTTCGCTACATCCCCTCTACACAACCACAGTACATCTGAAAGCAATTCATTGTCGAATATATCATTCAATAGAATGTCACTTTATGAAATTGTATCCTTTCAGAAGGAGGCTGCTGGTTTTCAGTGAGTTGTACATTCATTAAATGTCGCTATCAAAGACAATAGTACAAACCCCGCTGATAAGTTAGTGGAGCCAGCAACTCTCTCTTTTTTTAAAAAAAAAATTGCTTTCCTTTTTACGAAAAGCGGCTTCTGACACTCTTCCAAGTAGCGTATTTGCCACATTAACAGCTTCAGGATGTATAATTTAATGGTAATGTTAATGAGAAGTTATTCAAATCAAATAGAGGTGTCACTACAAAAGACAGTTTAAGCAGGCATGAGAGATTAGGAAGTGTTGTTTCCTTTCGTAAATATATTGTAATTAAACAAATGTCAGAAGTTCATTTACATATGCCAGGGATTTGACAACTACAGAGAGCAGTGCCATTTAGATAATTCCTTGGCGGGGGCAGTCTTAAATGTCTTCATTTTATTCGTCTGCAATTAGCTTTTTGTAAAAATAGCCCCGTTCCTGCTTTGCCTCCCTGCTCCTTCCCCCCTCTTCTGATTCTAAAAATCTCCAGAGCGAATGGTTAACATTCAGTATCCCCAGGCAGCTCTACCAATGTCACTGCGAAGCACGGTTCTGCGGGATGAATTCACAATGCAAAGTGATGGCACTTGGATATTTCAGACCCAGGATCATACCGATAGGCATCCAGACTCCAGGAACAAACAAACAATTTTTTTTTAAAAAAATGTACCACATTCCCCCCTTTTCTTTCCTACAGAAATTCAAATTACAGGCTAACATCTTCTACATCCATCGCTTCTCGGGACAAGCTTTATTCCCTGGAGAGATATCCATCATGGCTAAACTTGTTTAAATTCCTCTGCTTCCCCTTGAAGCCGGCACTTCACAAGAATTCTAATCAAAAGCCACACTTGCGTGCCATCCGAAGTCAAGTGAGAAATGATCGTGAGGCCTGTCGCAAGTAGAAGACGCTCTTTCCCTCCGGTTTTCTAGCCAGAATACTTAGAAAAGAAATTAAAAGCTCGTTTGCTGCGGTTGCAAATATGAAAACTCAGCAGGATTAACGAAGAATCAAATCCAGGGGTTTCCCGAGTAGCTTTCTGCTGGTGGTTTGCCCAGTTAAGAACAACCTTCTCTTCTCTTCCTCTCGCAGAGCTTCAAGGAATGTGAAATCTGATTTGTGAAGCCTTCAAGCTGAAAGGAGAATTATGACTGCAAATTATTAGCTTCGGAATCAAATCCTTTCTGCCACTAAATAGGATGGTCTCCATTTGTTTCTGTCTCGGAAAGCCATAAGCTAGATGGGCTTTAAAGGGATTTCCAGAAAGCCAACTCATCTGTTCTTCCAACTGGCCAATTTGGATTTAATTGGAACCAAAAGGAATCTTGGATTATCTATAGCCCCGTGCAGCTCCAGTTTTTGCTGACCTAGCCAAACAATCAATGATTGGTGTTGCTTCCTTCTAAATGAGGACCCAGATTGTTGGGGGGGCAATAAGTTGACTTTATAAAAATATACAAATAGAATGAGACTATTGCCTTATACACTGTAAGCCGCCCTGAGTCTTCGGAGAAGGGCGGGGTATAAATGTAAACAAAAAAAAAAAAAAAAAAAAAAAATGGATCAATCAGTTGTTGCTTTTAATGCTCATTTGCAACTTCTTCCCCTGTGACTTGTTAATACATGAAATCACTAACCTTCTCCCCTGACAAAAACTTCGCATGTACATAAACATACACACACTACATAGAAAGATGAGAAAATCACCAGCTAGGAGTTTGCATGCCCCGACAATCCATCTATTTCTCTACTCTAATACAAGGCTTGAAAGCTAGGTCGTTGGATGATCAAATAGCCAAGTAGTACATGAATATCACATAGAGCAGGGGTGTCAAACTCAATTTCATTGACGGACACATCAGGGTTATATTTGACTTTGGGGGGGCAGGGGGGGCATGGCCAGCTCAACATTACTTGTGTCAGGGGCACCTGTGGTAGCCCGAGCACTCTGCCAGCAAAAACGGGCTCCTGTTGTGGTCCGCCAGCAGCCTGCAGAGCTGGCAATGGAGTCGGAAAGCAATGAGGCTGAAGTGAGGCCAGGGCCATTGGGAAGTGAGGTGCAGACTCCAGAGCCTCCAGAGCCTGATAGTAGTGAGGCAGAGGAACAGGAGGAGCTAATTCCTAATTCCTAATGCACGCATGAGAAGAGCTGCCAGAAGGCAAGAGGACGACTCGTGAGTAGGTCAAGAGATGATTGGCCCCTCCCATAAGGCTTAAAAGACCAGCAATGGCATTTGGGCTTTGCCAGAAAACAACGTTGGTAGCTTCGTCTTCTTGCATTTACTTTTGTATCAGTGTCTTCTGAATGTTTGCCAAGAAAGGCCTTTGGCAGTTTGCCTAATTGGACCAAGGTTGGTGATAGGACTGAAGAATTTGTGTTGGGAGGAATTTGCTTTAATTTAGTTGAACTACGCTGGGAATGAAGTAATTCTCAGCTGTTCGAATAAAGTTTGTTTTTTCACGGACTGAGTTTCCTACTACCTACTTGGGCCTGGGTCACAACAGCTCCTAAGCTCCATTTTTGGCTGCGATGGCCTCCTCCAACCCTCTGCCAGTGAAAATGGAGCAAAGCTGGCTGAGGAACTCTGGGAGTTGAAGTCCACAAGTCTTAAAGTGACCAAGGTTGGAGACCCCTGATATAGATAACTAGCCGCTCAACAAATGCATTTTAAAATGAAGGCACCACTGTTGCTCAGCACCCCAGAATGTCTGCTATCAATTCCACTTTCACAATCTTGCAGTCTGGAACCGCAGCCCTTTAAGTAGCTTTCGGCCATCTAATGTTCCCTGTGTCTTTCTCCATCTGTCTCTTACCTTCTGAAGATAACACAATAAAACAGAACAGAACAGAACAGAATTTTTTATTGGCCAAGTGTGATTGGACATACAAGGAATTTGTCTCGGTGCATATGCTCTCAGTGTACATAAAAGAAAAGATACCTTCATTAATAATTCTAAGGTACAACACTTAATGATAATCATAGGCTAAAAATAAGTAATCAGGAAACAATATCAATATAGAGATGATGCAAAGGGGACTGACTTGTCTTTTGGATCAGCCAAGGAGAACAGACATTTTAATACTGGACAGGGAGATTTGAATAATTGCTAACAAGATATTACCTGATATGGTAGGATTAGTCAATCCCCCCAAAAAAAGGTTTAGGAACCCTTTGCCCAGAAGAGACTTTGTCCCCAACTCTTATGCTAAAATAAAATGATGAAAATGATAGTAATTTAAGCAGTGCACCTTTGAACAGTTTTAATGGCCATCAGAATCTCTACTCTTTCTCAGAGTTGATTGCCATATATATATAATGAATCCCTAGAGTGGAATCTGTGAAGGTGTTTGATAGAATCAAAGGTTATTTTTCTCCTCTGAATTGATTGGTGGCACTTTGGGTTGTTAACTTGCCAATGGAATATTTCTGAGTGCTCTGCCTTTTAAAAGAACCCGCAGAAGGAAACTTAACTATTCAGGAAAACAATTGGCCAAACATGCCAGATTTCTCTCTCTAGGAAGCATTGCCTGTAGAGGGAAACTGTGAGACAGCTAGTTTGGTGTAGTGGTTAAGGCACCAGGCTAGAAAGCAGGAGATTGTGATGTCTAGTCTTGCTGTAGGCATCAAAGCCAGCCAGGTAACTTTTTTTTTTTATTTCATTTTGTCACAACAGTATACACATTGTCATAAGTAAAAAAAACATATCATGAAGAAAATATATATATATATAAGTAAAGACTATGCATCAGCTATATTAATTTGATATAATAAAGGGAACAATAGGACAGGAACGGTAGGCACTTTTGTGCTCTTAATGCACGCCCCTTATAGTCCTCTTAGGAATGGGGTGAGGTCAATAGTAGACAGTTTTTGGTTGAAGATTTTGGGATTTTGAGTAGAAACTATGCAGTCAGGTAATGAGTTCCAAGCATTAACAACTCTGTTGCAGAAGTCATATTTTCTGCAATCAAGTTTGAAGCGGACGACATTAAGTTTGAATCTATTGTTTGCTCTTGTAATATTGCGATTGAAGCTGAAGTAGTCATTTACAGGAAGGATATTGCAATAGATGATTTTGTGTGTTAAACACAGGTCATGTCGAAGTCGACGGAGTTGTAAGTTTTCTAATCCCAGGATTTCAAGTCTGTTGGTATAAGGTATTTTGTTGTTTTCGGAGGAGTGAAGAACTCTTCTAGTAAAATATTTCTGGACTCGTTCTATTGTATTTATGTCAGAGATGTGGTATGGGTTCCAGACTGATGAGCTGTATTCAAGAATAGGTCTGGCAAATGTTTTGTGTAGAGTTTTTGGAAAAGAAGCTGCGTAAAATTAGGTTTACTACTTTTACTACTTTGGGATGGTCACTGTCTCTCAGCCCAACTCAGCTCACAGATTTGATGTTATGAGAAGGAATAAGTAAAGTAAATAAGTAATGGTCTGAGGCCTAAAGGAAAATTAACTTAGTGCTCTTCCTCACTGGTGATTTTATAGCATCATCCAGATACCATTAATATGATATAAAACCTGTCCTCATTACCATTATATCAGGATAGCAATGACTGGATGGTGCTAGAAGACACTATAAACCACTAAGGAGAAAGTGACTTTATTCCACCATCATAACTTTAGCATCTCTGCATACATGTATATTTAAGGATGAAGGGCAGAAGTTCAGTAGGGAGATGGGCAAAACTTTTTGTTTTGCTACTTTTCTTGTTAAATCACAGCAAGCACAAGTCAGCATAACAAACTACACAATATGAGAGGGTCATCCTAGTTCACTCGCCACAAAGATTATTAACACAAATCATTCAAAATTGGTGCCATACACAATCTATGCAGGTTTAGGAAGGGAAATGCTTGTGTTAACCCAATAATACAAAAAAAAAAAACCAACAACCAACCACCAGTTTTTCAATAGTGTGACTCTTTCAGCTACATAGACAACCAACTGAGAACTGGGCAGGATTTAACACAAGTGATTTGATGAGATTCACTTGCTTCAGTATTGAACTCTACTGAGCTGTGGTGGTGCAGTGATCAGAGTGCAGTACTGCAGGATACTTCTGCTGACTGCTGATTGCCAGCAGTTTGGCAGTTCAAATCTCACCAGGCTCAAGGTTGGACTCAGCCTTCCATCCTTCCAAGGTGGGTGAAATGAGGACCCAGATTGTTGGGGACAATTATGCTGACTCTGTAAACCACTTAGAGAGGGCTGGAAAGCACTGGGAAGGAGTATGTAAGTCTAAGTTCTATTGCTATGCCCTTGTGTAGATAG
Organism: Ahaetulla prasina; assembly: GCF_028640845.1. Taxonomy (NCBI): domain Eukaryota; kingdom Metazoa; phylum Chordata; class Lepidosauria; order Squamata; family Colubridae; genus Ahaetulla; species Ahaetulla prasina. The sequence goes on along the minus strand of NC_080540.1, from coordinate 32,505,779 downwards.
CAAGTTTGGCTTTTCCTCATTCTGTAAGGCAATTTCTCCCAGCCTTCTGGACAGGATGATTGAGGAAACCCCTTTTTTGGGGTTCGGTTCTTTGTACTTTTCTGGCTTGTTATATTTTTAATGATTAGTTGTAAGCCACCTAGAGTCATTCGGGAGTTGGGTCACTTATAAATAAAATAAAAACTAAATGAAACCAAAACCAAAACCAAATATTCATACAGAGAGATGGGCAGCAAATAAATTTGATAAATAAATAAAGTCTTCAACCCTTCTTTTGATTATTTGCCTTTGCTGTAAATAGGCAGAGGTAAGAGATCTATAAGTATATATAAAATGCCTTTATCCCAAACTCTGAGTGCAAGGATGAATTCAGACCTTGGGTATCTATAGAAAAGCTGCATAACACTATTTTGCAGATTTAAGACACTATCCCTTAGCTCAAGGGTTCCCAATGTTGGCAACTTTAAAACGGGTGGATTTCAACTCCCAGAATGCTATGCTGGCTGGGGAATTCTGGAAGTCAAAGTTCACATGTCTTAAAGTTCCCAAGATTGGGAACCTTTCCTTAGCTGCTTGACCATAACCTACCTACCTACCCCTCCCTCCCCCCCTCTCTCTCTTACACACACACACACACACACACACACACACACAGAGAGAGAGAGAGAGAGAGAGAGAGAGAGAGAGAGAGAGAGAGAGAGAGAGAGAGAGAGAGAGAGAGAGAGAGAGAAAACATACTTCAAGACAAGGCTGAACAAAAGGATATGTGAAGAGGAAACAACCTATTGTGTTTCATAAAATCTTGAAATGTTTAGTGACTGTGTGTGCAGCTGAAATGACAATAGGCATTAAATGACTGAATTAAACGATAAGACTTGCCTGAATTGAATTATTCAAACTTCTTAAGGTAAAGGTAAAGGTTCCCCTCGCACATACGTGCTAGTCGTTCCCGACTCTAGGGGGCGGTGCTCATCTCCGTTTCAAAGCCGAAGAGCCAGTGCTGTCCGAAGATGTCTCTATGGTCATGTGGCCGGCATGACTCAACACCAAAGGCACACGGAACACTGTCACGTTCCCACCAAAGGTGGTCCCTATTTTTCTACTTGCATTTTTTTTTTACGTGCTCTCGAACTGCTAGGTCGGCAGAAGCTGAGACAAGTAACAGGAGCTCACCCCGTTACGTGGCACTAGGGATTTGAACCACTGAACTGCCGACCTTTTGATCGACAAGCTCAGCTTCTTAGTCACTAAGCCAACATGTCCCTCCAAAACTTCTTACAGCACAATTTAAATAAGCAGTGTTAAATTCATCATGCACTGCGGTACATCTGGCAGCATCAGGGCTAATAAAACAATAATTGCCAGGGTCCAACCTCGAAGGCAGGTCCTTCTTCCTATCATGTTCATCTGGTGCACTTTTAAAAAACTCAGCCATAACGCTACCGCTTGATACATATTGTACAAGGATTGCTATTGGTAAAACATGCGAAAGAAAAAAGAAAAATAGGCACCATGCAAATAACATCAAACAGCCCATTATTTATTTATTTATTTATTTATTTATTTATTTCGATTTTTATACCGCCCTTCTCCCGGAGGACTCAGGGCGGTGTACAGCCAAGTAAAAATTCAATATATAAACATTAAAAAGAAGTTAAAAAGAAATATTATAATGTGGCCGAAATTTTAAAACCATTTAAAATCTTAAAACATAAATACCCCAATAAAATTTCAATCCAGTCCCGCTTGAATAAATAGGTGCGTTTTCAGCTCACGCCGAAAGGTCCGAAGATCAGGCAATTGACGTAAACCAGGGGGAAGCTCGTTCCAGAGCGTAGGAGCTCCAACAGAGAAGGCCCTTCCCCTGGGGGCCGCCAGCCGACATTGCTTGGCGGACGGCACCCTGAGAAGGCCCTCTCTGTGTGAGCGTACGGGTCGGTGGGAGGCACAAGGTAACAGCAGGCGGTCCCGTAAGTACCCGGGTCCTAAGCCATGGAGCGCTTTGAAGGTGGTAACCAAAATCTTAAAGTGTACCCGAAAGACCACAGGAAGCCAGTGCAAGCCGCGCAGGATCGGTGTTACATGGGAGCAACGAGTTGCTCCCACTATTACCCGTGCAGCTGCATTCTGGACTAGTTGCAGCCTCCGGGTGCACTTCAAGGGCAGCCCCATGTAGAGAGCTATACAGTTATACAGTTCCTATAGGACAGTGATAGCAAACCTTTTGCGCTCAGCATGTCAAAAACTCAGAAAATGCCTAATTTGACTCTGCTGTGTTGTCACTGTCCTTTCCCCCCCAAACAAAACACAAACAACTATTTGCATGTTCATTTATTTTTTAAAAAATACAGTCCAATCATGTTTGGTACTATGTATTACAAACGGGTGGGTTCTACTTACCTTTATTACCAGTTTGCATTGTGCCCGTGTGCTTCTGCACAGGTGCAGAAGAGTTTTGATGACGTTTGGGTCAGTGGGCGGAACCTCCCACCAGTTTTACTACCAGTTCTATAGAACCAATCCAAATCGGGGGCAACCAACCACTGGTATTACATAAAGAAATGTTATATAAAAATGAAATGCAAATAAACCAAACTCATTTCCAGAGAGTCCAGAGGTCTTGAGCCCGCTCCATTCTCACTGTAAGTTCCAAAAATTGCACAAGAACAGGGCACATTTTTGACAACAGTTGTTGCGTATTAGTGAAATGGTGGCAGGTCACCAAAATGTTGTGGCCTGTCACCTTTTACATGCATGTCATAAGCTGTCTATCACTGCTGTAGAATGTTTTAATTCAGCTACTGAGTCTTGCATTACCGCCACATGTGAGTGGAATATATACTCTCTCTATTTATTTGTAAGGAGTAAAAAAGTGCACTTCCACTTTTCACTTGAAAGCCTCGAGGTCAAATGAGTGAGGACAGACATCAGCTTTAATCCAGACTCCTTCCCTTGATATCTATATATAGAGGAAACACCTGTAACAAGGTTTGGATTAACATTCATGGTTTTAGTCCAAATAGAGAATCTGGAGGAATTCTCCAGTTTTGCACACACACACACACACACACACACACTGCAGTCATGTGTTTGCATTTTTGGCGTTTGGCAACTGGCTCACCTTTATGGCTATTTCCAATTCTTGTGGTCACAATTTTCAATGGTTTTGCTAGTTTCTGGCATTTATTTTCGGTTTCAGGGGGAGGGGGAAAATCCCATTAGATAACTGGATTCATTAATGATCATCATGTTCATTGAGCAACCTTTGCAAAAAAGACTTTGAAAAAAGTATGGCCGCATGGTGACCCACTTAATGATTGCAGTGACTTATGGCCATAATTCCAGACTCAATTATGACCATAAATTAAGGTCTACTCAGTGGTGGGATTCAAGTAATTTAACAATCAGTTTCTGCCCTAATGATTTCTTCCAACAACCAGTTTGCCAAACTCCTCAGAAAGTTAACAACCGGTTCTCCCGAAGTGGTGTGAACTGGCTGAATCCCACCACTGAGCCTACCGCTACACTTTCAAGTTTTTATTGTACCTGTGAGTATATGAACCATGATGACAAGGTGGAACAACCTGTCTTTTGAAAAAACTTCCATCACTGGGAATTTTTAAAAATTGTCAAAGATTAAACAACCACAGTTCTGGAGTGATATGAGGAATTCTGCAGTAGGCGGGGGGGTCAACTACAAGAAAACTAAAACATATGAAGGTTTCATAGGATAAAATATATGAAATACAGTTGCAGGAATGCAGTATGTCTAGTTTAATGAAGAGGGGATGCAGTGGCTCAGAGGGGACGCAATGGCTTAGGGGCTAAGACACTGAGCTTGCTGATCAGAAAGTTTGGCAGTTCGGCGGTTCAAATCCCTAGCGTTGTGTAATGGAGTGAGTGCCTGTTACTTGTCCCAGCTTCTGCCAACCTAGCAGTTTCGAAAGCATGTAAAAATGCAAGTAGAAAAAATAGGGACCACCTTTGGTGGGAAGGTAACAGCGTTCCGTGCGCCTTTGGCATTTAGTCATGCTGGCCACATGACCACAGGATCATCATCAGACAGTGCTGGCTCTTCGGCTTAGAAACAGAGATGAGCACCGCCCCCTAGAGTCGGGAACGACTAGCACGTACCTTTACCTTTACCTAGTTTAATGAAAAGATGTAGGGGTGACAGGGTAGTAGTGTTTCAATATTTGAGAGACTGCCACAAAGAAGAGGTGGGTCAACCTATTCTCCAAAGCACCAGAAGGCCGGACAAGAAGCAATGGATGGATAATCAAGAAAAGAACCAATCTAGAATTAAGGAGACGTTTCCTTAGAGTTAGAACAATTAATTAGTGGAACAGCTTGCCTCCAGAAGTCATCGGCGACTACATGGCCGCCCTGCGGAAAGCCTCCAAAGACTGTGGGTACCGAGACCTGACGAGGTGCTGCTGGAGCAACTCATCAGGGGTCAGAGACATGCGTTTGCGGGCGGCTGCTGGAAAGCAATCTGCGCTGGCAAACGCCTGGACGAAGCCCGAGCGCATGAAATGTCCACCCAAGCGGCGGAGACACTGCAAAAGCCTCTCAAACCAAAGGCGAGCACAAAGTCAACCCCGGTGCACCAGGAAGAGATCCAGACCGAATCCGACGGTGAGGATGAGGCAGGGGTCTGCCGAACCGGGAAACAGCGCAAGAGGACCGGGGCGAATGCGGAAGTTGCGGAGGTCAACACCAGCGCCAACGCTGCAAGTTTAAGGACGCAACATGTCGGTGTGAGAAGAAGGGCACCTAGCTCAAGTCTGTCGAGCTCCCCAACCTTCCCGCCGAAAATTCAAATCGGCCAATCAGGCGAGGATCGGCAAGGCGACCCGCGATTGGCTCAAACAAAAAAGGCGCGGATTCGAACCAAACGACTGTGGTCATAGGCCGCGCCTCAACCCGAGTGGAGAAGAAGATCTTCACCAAACCCAAAATAGAAGGAGTACGGTGCCGACTCGAAGTGGACACCGGGTCAGCGATCACCATCATGTCCTGGGACACTTTGGCGAAGTCACTGCCATCTGTCGCGAAGCAAACACAACGGCTACGAGTCCACGACTACCAAGGGAATCGAATCCCTGTTCGAGGGACCACCTCTGTCCGAGTCGAGTACGGACCACACAAGAAGACCCTGCCCATCACGATCGTCGAAGGGACCCTGCCTAGTTTGTTGGGACTAGACTGGTTTCGTGCACTGGGCATGGGAGTGACTGGCATCTACAGAAGTGACTGTAACCTGAAAGACATACTCATGAACGAGTTCGAAGATGTCTTCAAGGACTGCCTGGGCAAGTACAAGGGGACCCCTATTTCCTTCAACTTAGACCCCCAGGTAGCTCCCATTAGGTTAAAGGCAAGGAGAGTCCCTTTTGCCCTTAAACCTAAAATTGACAAGGAGCTAGATAAGCTCATAAATCAGGGGATTTTGGTGCCAGTCGATCACGCAAAGTGGGAGACGCCAATCGTCACCCAGTAAAACCAGATGGGTCAATTAGAATCTGCGCTGACTACAAGGCGGCGCTAAACAAAGCCTTACAGAAAAGCGCTTACCGGTTCCGTGGTGCAACACTTGCTGCACTCTTTGGGGCAAGGGCAAGTCTTTGCAAAGTTAGACTTGGCCCAAGCCTACCAACAACTGCCCGTAGACGCCAACACAGCCGAAGCCCAAACGATTGTAACTCACAGGGGTGCATTCAAGTGTACCCGATTACAATTTGGGGTGAGTGTGGCACCGGGGCTGTTCCAAAACTTAATGGAACGACTTCTGCAAGGGCTCCCAGGGGTAGTTCCCTACTTCGATGATGTATTGATATCAGCGAAAATTTAGAGGAATTGGGGAGCGTTGAGAAAGGTTCTGGGCATTTTCGGTCAGCGGACTAAAGGTTAAAGTGAACAAATGCCAGATAGGGGTAGAATCCGTGAATTCTTGGGGTACCGAATAGACAAGAAAGGAATTCACCCCACTGAGAGCAAAGTCAAGGCAATCAGAAAGGCTCCAGCGCCCAAAAACAAAACAGAGCTACAGGCATTCCTGGGGCTAGTGAATTTTTACGCGGTTTTTTTAAAAAACAAAGCGACCGTTGCTGAACCGCTGCATAAGCTTCTAGGGAAAAATACTGTTTGGTCTTGGGGAAAGTCGGAAAGTAGGGCTTTCGAAGCAGTAAAAAACCTGCTCTCGAGCGATAGCCTGCTCATCCAGTATCATAGCTCATTGCCCTTAGTGCTGGTTTGCGATGCCTCCCCTTACGGGGTGGGGACTGTGCTCAGCCACAGACTTCCAAACGGCACAGAAGCCCCTATAGCCTTCTACTCTAGAACGATGTCCTCCACAGAGAGGAACTATAGCCAGTTAGATATGTTTTTGGGCGAGACTTTGAAATTGTGACTGACCACAGACCGCTGTTAGGAATACTGGCAGGCGACCGCCCAACGCCTGTGGCACTTTCGCCACGATTGACCCGATGGACTATTTTCTTAGCCGCTTATTCCTACAAGCTGCAGCATCGACCGGGAAAAGAAGTGGGGCATGCGGACGCGTTAAGCAGATGCCCACTGCCAGGGGCGATCGAAGACCCCACTCCGGGGACGCCCATCCTGCTGATTGACTCTTTGGACTCTGGCCCAGTCACATCTAAGGAAGTGGCTCGGGCATCATACCGGGACATTATGTTAAGGACTGTACTCGGTTGGGTACAAAGAGGGTGGCCGCTGCGGGCAGTTTAAGGAATTTGTTAAAAAACGTGAGGAGCTCTCGGCTCAAGGGGGGTGCCTGCTATGGGGTGATCGAGTGGTAATCCCGGAGAAATTGAAGGGAAGGGTATTGGACCTCCTCCACGAGGGCCACCCAGGGATCGTGAGGATGAAGGGGCTAGCAAGAAGCTATGTGTGGTGGCCTCTCATGGACTCAGAGATTGCTGAGAGGGTAGGAAAATGCCAGGTTTGCCAAGAGTCCAGACCTCTACCCCCAACGGCCCTAGTCAGGGAATGGGAAAAACCCCAAGGGCCCTGGTCGAGAATCCACATTGATTTTGCTGGCCCTTTCCACGGCCAAACCTTCCTAGTGGTTGTCGACGCTTTCTCTAAATGGTTGGAGATCATACTCATGAAATCCACGACAGCCGAGGCAGTAATCGCAGCCCTGCGCCACCTATTCACAACCCACGGGTTGCCTGACACGCTGGTATCCGACAACGGCCCGCAATTCACGGCAGCCCAGTTTGAGGAATACTTGGCAGATGAGGGCATCCGACATGCCCTCTCTGCGCCTTTCCACCCTGCGTCGAATGGCCTTGCAGGGCGTTCCGTCCGGGGCGCTAAGGAGGCATTGTCCAGGCTCAAGCCAGGTGACTGGCAAACAAAGATAGATTTCTTTCTGGCCGTTCAGCATAGGACCCCAAGCACGGCTACAGGCAGAAGCCCAGCCGAATTATTGATGGGACGGAAGCTCCGGTGCCCACTTGACCGTTTGAATCCCCATTACACACCAGAGGGTTACAAAGGGGAACTAGAAAAAACGAGAGAATTGGGCATAGGCGACAGAGTGTGGGCCCGCAACTATGGGGACGGCCCAAGTTGGCTAGCAGGGCAAATCATAAAAGCAACCGGTCCAAAATCATACTTGGTTGAGTTAAAAGACAACCGAGTATGGAGGCGCCACATAGATCAGATAAGGAAACGAATAGCTGAACAACCCGAGCTAAATGAGACAGATCATGACCACTCCTTATGTGAACCCACAGCTGACCATAACCCGGGGGAGGCGCAAGACTTAGCTGAGGTCCCGGAGGTCCAGCGACGCCATCAGGTTCCCGATGGAAACAGCAGGGAAAATTCAAAAAGTAATCCAGGGCCGGATGGCCAAGAAAAAGAGTCTGCAAGTAATCCAGAGCCCGATGGCCTAGAGAAAGAGCTGGGAGGAGAAAACAGCCCCTCCGACCAGCTCAAAACACCACCCAGGACTGAACCGCGCAGGTCCGAAAGAATTAGGAGACGCCCAGGTTATTTGCGTGACTACGTCGAAAAATAACATGTAAATAATATGTAAATAGTGGTAAAGTGTTTTCTGGGAGGGGAGGAGTGTTATGTATCTTTAAATATTTTGGCGGGAAACAAGCACGTTGCTGATTGGTTGAAGCCGCCGGTTAAACAGTATATAAAGGGTTGTTTTTCCCCAGCTTGGTTGCTGGGGTCACCCTATATTAAAGAGCTGTTGTCACTACCCTGGTCTCCAGCCTCGTTACTTCCCGAACCTAACAGTTTTGCTAGTTTCTGGCATTTATTTTCGGTTTCAGGGGGAGGGGGAAAATCCCATTAGATAACTGGATTCATTAATGATCATCATGTTCATTGAGCAACCTTTGCAAAAAAGACATTGAAAAAAGTATGGCCGCATGGTGACCCACTTAATGATTGCAGTGACTTATGGCCATAATTCCAGACTCAATTATGACCATAAATTAAGGTCGTCTCAGTGGTGGGATTCAAGTAATTTAACAACCATTTTCTGCCCTAATGATTTCTTCCAACAACCAGTTTGCCAAACTCCTCAGAAAGTTAACAACCGGTTAACCAGTTTCGAAAGCATGTAAAAATGCAAGTAGAAAAAATAGGGACCACCTTTGGTGGGAAGGTAACAGCGTTCCGTGCGCCTTTGGCATTTAGTCATGCTGGCCACATGACCACAGGATCATCATCAGACAGTGCTGGCTCTTCGGCTTAGAAACAGAGATGAGCACCGCCCCCTAGAGTCAGGAACGACTAGCACGTATGTGCAAGGGGAACCTTTACCTTTACCTAGTTTAATGAAAAGATGTAGGGGTGACAGGGTAGTAGTGTTTCAATATTTGAGATACTGCCACAAAGAAGAGGTGGGTCAACCTATTCTCCAAAGCACCAGAAGGCAGGACAAGAAGCAATGGATGGATAATCAAGAAAAGAACCAACCTAGAATTAAGGAGACGTTTCCTTAGAGTTAGAACAATTAATTAGTGGAACAGCTTGCCTCCAGAAGTCATGGGTGCTTCATCACTGGAGGCTTTTAAGAAGAGATTGGACAGACACTTGCCTGGAATGATATTGGGCTTCCTACTGGAGCACAGGGTTGAGCTAGAAGACTTCTAAGGTTCCTTCCAACTCTTTTATTCTGTTACCTCCAAGAACCATTCCAACCCTATGATTCTATCATTCTATGAAGGTTTTGTGTAGCTATGGATAAGCAAATTCTGTTTATAGTATTCTTTGCCAGAGGTAAATGCTTTCTTTTAATATTCAAAGCCACTGTTAAATATTAGAATTACATAAAAAGCTTTGGAGTCTAAACATTGCCAGTTTTAATCATATTTCAATAAAGTTATTTACAGGAAGTAATAAATTGAAGTTTTATCTTTGGTTGTGGATGCCTTCCCATAATTTCTAGAATTACCGTATTACTCTTCATGCATATCCAACAGGTTACAAGAAATTAAACTTTGCGGTTTTTTTAAGAAAAAGATTTTTCATTCATCGGGGCCAAAGGAGATGAAATTAAATCAATGTTACCAACTGCTGTGTGAAATGCATAGCAGGGAAAAGATGATCAGCATCCTAGACCTTCCAAAATAAATCTTGCCTTAGTCAGGTTATCAGATTGACAAATAATTATTAGCAAATAGAGCAGAAAAGCAAGCTAAGGATTAATTTGTGTTATTGTTGTTAGTTGCGAAGTCATGTAAGACCGATCGTGACCCCATGGACAATGTTCCTCCAGGCCTTCCTGCCCTCTACCATCCCCTGGAGACCATTTAAGCTCACACCTATTGCTTCAGTGACTCCATCTAGCCACCTCATTCTCTGTCGTCCCCTTCTTCTTTTGCCCTCAATCTTTCCCAGCATTAGGCACTTCTCCAGTGAGTCCTTCCTTCTCATTAGGTGTGTTTAAGTTTCATCTTCAGGGTCTGGCCTTCTAAAGAGCAGTCAGGGTTGATCTCCTCTAGGACTTACCAGTTTAATTGTCTTGCAATCCAATTTTTTTTTTTACTTCCTGAGATTTCTCTCACAGTTTCATCTGTTTAAAAATGCTGAATAATCTTCATGGAAGAAAAGAAGCAAAAAAGGAAAGGAAATCTCAAAACATAGAAATGACTCCGCCATCATAAAATGTCCCAAAGATGCTTTTTCAAAGAGGCAACTGGACTTTCTGGAAGTTTTTCTTGGAAGATGTTTCGCTTTTCATCCAAGAAGCTTCTTCAGCTCTGACTGGATGAGAAGCAAAACGTCTTCCAAGAAAAACCAGAAAATCCAGTTGCTTCCTGAAAAAGCAACAACCATGACCTAGATGGCTGAGAATCTCCATAGACACCATCATAAAACACTGGATAATTCTGTTTAATAGAAAGCCTGGTGTCAAATATCAATTTAGAAGTGAAATGCCGTCCTCTTTACATACGGGTAGTCCTCGACTTGCAACAGCTCATTTTGTGACCATTCAAAGTTATAACAACACTGAAAAAAGTGACTTATGACCGTTTTTCACACTTATGACAGTTGAAGCATCCCCAGAGTCACATGATCAAAATCCAGACATTTAGCAACTGGCATGTACTTATGATGGTTGCAGTGTCCTGGGGTCATGTGATCAACTTTTGTGACCTTCTGACAAGCAAAGTCAATGAGGAACCCAGATTCATTTAACAACCATGTTACCAGTGATGGGCCGCTGCCGGTTTGGACCGGTTCAGGGTGAACTGGTAGTTGCGACCTGCAGGTGGGCCAGCCCACCCACCCCGGTGCTATGCCGTCCTATTTAGCTGCATTTTTTAAGCCGCACGCACGCATGCATGCACATTTTCAGTGCTGGGCAAACTGGTTGTTAATTCATGTGCCGCCCACTTCTGCGTGTTACTCACTTAACAACTGCAGCAATTCACTTAAGAACTATTGAGTCTGTCATCTGCACCTCTATAACTGTCTGGTTTGGTTCTGCAACCCAACAAGACAGACTTCAGATAATTAGAACCGCAGAAAAAACAATGGCGACCAACCTGCCTTCCATTGAAGACCTGTATACTGCACGAGTCAAAAAGAGGGCTGTGAAAATATTTACAGACTCCTCGCATCCTGGACATAAACTGTTTCAACTCCTATCCTCAAAATGACGCTATAGAGCACTGTACACCAGAACAACGAGACATAAGAACAGTTTTTTCCTGAATGCCATCACTCTGCTAAACAAACAATTCCCTCAACACTGTCAAACTATTTACTAAGTCTGCACTATTAATCTTCTCATCGTTCCCATCACCCATCTCCTCCCACTTATGACTGTAAGACTGTAACTTTGTTGTTTGTATCCTTACAAATTATACTGATTGTTTCCTGATTGCTTATTTGTACCCTATGACTATCACTAATGTTGTACCTTATGATTCTTGATGAAGGTATCTTTTCTTTTATGTACACAGAAAGCATATGCATCAAGATAAATTCCTTGTGTGTTCAATCACACTTGGCCAATAAAAAAATTCGATTCGATTCGATTCGATTCGATTCTAACTGTGGCAAGAAAGGTTGTAAAACAAGGCAAAACTGACTTAACTACTGTCTTGCTTAGCAACAGAAATGTTGGGTTCAATTGTGGTCGTACGTTGAGGACTACTGTTCTGTCCTCCTCCGCCTCCGTCCAAATGATGGATTAATTAGCTGGCACTATCAGCTTTGGTGGGAAAAGAGCCAGCGTCTGCCAAGAGTCCTCGTTATCTTCCACGACACTGGTGAGTCACAAACTTCAGCTCTAGTCAATCAGTGGATTTGCCTGTTACAAAGAGACACAACAGCTCTCGCTGCCTTTTATATCCTGTGGGGTGTGGCTCCATGACTCAGCACTTCCTAGGCCTGCCCCACCCTTGTTTTTTGTTGTTCTCTCCTCTCCTGCCTACGAAACCTATGATTCAACCATGCCTGATTGCTGTCAGCTGGGTCTGCAGGCGTGGCCTGGGGGAGGAAAGAGTCAGGGGATGGAGGTCTCGTTATCTCTTTCACTTGGCCTGCTTCTGGCTCTTGGAGCTGAGCCAGGGAAGCCAGTGCTCCCGAAGTAAGTCCTGACGGCCCTTCCCCCTCACTGTCCAAGTCACTTTCTTGTGGCAGGCCCGGCTCCAAGTCACTTCCGGGCATGGGGCCAGGTTTGGGGGCTGGAGTCACAACAACTACCTGTACTCAAGTGACTGCCTAGATCACGGGTGTCATGTGATGTGTCATGATGTTTTTGCCCTTCGCGGAACTGGGGTGGGCATAGCCTGTGCATGAGGCATCGTGGCCACGGGCTGCCAGTTTGACACCCTTGGCCCAGATCAGGGGTCTGCAAACTTGGCTCTTTTAAGACTTGTAGATTTCAACTCAACTTAACTTCAGCTTTGCTGGCTGAGGAACTCTGGGAGTTGAAGTCCACAAATCTTAAAAGAGCCAAGTTTGCAGACCCCTGGCCTAGATAGTTAGAAATAATAAAGTGTAAATGAAGAGAAAATAAAATATCCATTCAAATATACAGAAATGTGGTTGTGGGTAGGTGGAAGAAAATGGAAGGTGGACAATCAAGGGAATCTGGGCCTATTTTTATTTGATTTTACTTGCCACTGTTACTTTTATTTGTATTCTTGATTTATATGGAACTATGAGTACTCTTTTTATAGCCTTTTAATATATTGACTTGCTTTTTGTTTTTGTGCATTTCTACAAATTATGGTATTAATTACCTTTGTAAACCACTTTAGGAAAGTAATCTGTCTTATCAGCAGTTTAAAAAAAATCTATTAATTAAGAATAAATTTCATCAGATGATAGAATTAATAATGAATTACACCAGAGATCAGCAATTTTTCAAGCAATAGGGACCATCATGCAACCTGGGGCAACTGAGCATGTCTTTTTTTTTTTTAAAGCCCTGTTTAAACTAGTTAAAATCTTGTGAGATTTAATAGCTGAAGAGCCTAAGAACCTTAATCTAAGAATACTACATCTTTCAGTATTGACATTTTCATATGATACTCTGGCCAATTTTTTAAAAAATGTTTTCATTCTTATTTAATTTTGAATGTTCAGGGTAAGGATTAAGGAATCCTATAGGAATTGAAGCACCCTGGGGTTTCCCAGCCTCAATTACAGATAAAGGTCAATTAGGATTTCATTTTCTTTTGTTGGAAACTCTGTTATATATCTAGTTTTGGAGGGAAAATTGAGCGGGAAAAAAGCTGAAAGATCATTGGCTAACACCCTGGCCAAGAAACTATATAAAGAGAGCTGTACTGTATGCTTTGCTGGATTCTCACTATGTAATAAAGAGCTGTTGTTCACATAGACCTGGCTCCTGGCTCCTAAATCGCCCAACTTAACAAACTCACTATATTTTTTCCCCTTAAAGTTGAGTAGGCAAGCTGGGACCGCCATGGCTGCAAAAGGACTTTGAGCCCCTTCCTTGTGAACAAACAGGACAGTGGTGGGTTCCAAAATTTTTTACTACCAGTTCTGTGGAAGTGGCTTGGTGGGCATGGCAGGGGAAGGATAATGTAAAATCTCCATCCCCTCCCCACTCCAGGGGAAGGTTACTGCAAAATCCCCATTTCCTCCCGATCAGCTGGGACTCGGGAGGCAGAAAATAGATGGGGGCGGGGACTTTCAGAGGTGGTATTTACCGGTTCTCTGAACTACTCAAAATTTCTGCTACCGGTTTTCCAGAACTGGTCAGAACCTGCTGAAACCCACCTCGGAAACAGGAGCCACCAAATTGAGTGACCCAGCTAATAAACATCAGTGGTAGAGTCTCTCCATCATTTTGAGTTAAAGAATAAATTAAAAATTGACTTTATATGTTTCATTATTTCATTATTTCATACACCGCCCTGAGTCTTCGGAGAAGGGTGGTATATAAATTTAAATTTAAATAATAAATAAATAAATTTAAGACAGTGTTTCTCAATCTTGAAAGGTGTGTGGGCTTCAACTTCCAACTCCTATGGAATTCTGGGAGTTGAAGTCCACACATCGTCAAGTGGCCAAGGTTGAAAAACACTGTTTTAAGACATTACTTAAAGCTAGAAAACAAAATGGAAAAGCTTGGACCACATTCAGGGAGCAAAGAGGCCACAAGTTTATTTGGAAGCCACTGCCAATATTTTTTTTCACAGGTGCCTAACGTGTGCATAATTTTTTGCACTATGCACCTACAAAACAAAAACATAGCACTGCACATGTAAGCCCAACATCTCTTCCCAACAACTCCAAACTTTCATAACAAATTTGGATGTTTCATTGTTTTGCTTTTGCCATTAAGGTGGCAGGTCTGTAGCTATGAGCATTTTCCTTCCTTTATCTGAATACTTGGTGGTTTTTATTTCTCAACACAAATTCTCCCTCATTGTCCCAGGCCTGTCTAAACTTGGGGTAGCTAGAACACAGGTGGACCCTTCTTAGTGCTAGGAAAAAGTGGGAAATGAAAGAAACAAGCTACAGACCAATCACAGTCCCTGGAAGGGTTGGTACATAGCCAAGAACAAAACAAAGTGTAAGGACTGTAATACCCCTGTGTAGGACAGACAGACAGAAGACACAATTGGTCATTAATAGACCCATATAAACCTTATCTACACATTGTCCAAAAGAGACAATTAAAAGTCTATGAAAAAAAAACCAGAACCCATTCCAAAACTGCTTTTTCAGGAGGCAACTGGACTTTCTTGTTTTCCCTTTGAAGACATTTCACTTCTTATCCAAGAAGCTTCTTCGGCTCTGAGGACACAGATAAACCTCCAAGTGCTTCAATGACCCTCTAAAAGGATGTGAATGTCCAGCTGTCTGCAAGGTATATAAATCCTTCCATTCCCCACTATCCTGTCAAAGCTAAATTTCATCAATAAACGATGAAATTCTAAAAAGGCTGAGAGATGATGGATAGAGATATAATATTTTGCAATATAGTAACTATATTGAAAACCAAAAAAAATAAGTGGAAAATTTAAATTGGGAAAATAGTAGCACATATAGAATTTATTATAAAAGTAAATATATTAAGATTAGGAGGTGGTAGACTAGGACTAGGTATATCAAAAGGTATTATTATAATTAACAGGATGTAAAAAATATATTGGAAAATATAGTTTTCAAGGACTATAAATTTAGGGGACTTAGAGATATAATCTTGGCACTGATTAAATCTTATTGACAGCCAGTTTTATTGGTGTTTATAGAAAATTGAGATATTGAAAATGTGGTGGAACACTGAGTGATATTTATAATATTAAAATATTAGTGACTTAACAGGGGTTAATAAGTATATTGTATAAAGAAATGTTATTGATGTTTACATATACTTTTGGAGAAAGTGATAAAAAATCATAAAGAGAGAATAGTATTGTTTAAAGATAATGAGGTAAGAACCCCAACAAACAGGAAAAATAAAGAAATAAGTATAAATTGAGAATATAGCATAATATAGATTGATACCTAAAAATATTATAATTATAATGAGTACATTAAGGTTAGAAGTTGGAAGATAAAAATTCTGTATATGTAATTGTATTATTACTGTAAGCACTGTGTGAAAAATATGTTAATCAGTCATTACACTGTCCATAAAAAAATGTTGGTTGTTAAAGAAAAACTGCAAATAAAACATATAGAAAAAAAAGTATCAGGCAGGATACTTCGGTTTTTAGATTTATGTTTTCAATTCATCTGAAAATAATCAAAGCAATGCTCATAGCGTGATGGTTGATTTCACTTTTAATTGTATTTTCTATTCCCTGCGTAATCTTATCCTTCTTGTTTTACTACTTTCAGTAACTGGAATCGGTAAGAGGAATATATTTAACAAATAAAATCTGCTATTGTGGGTCTCCTGTGTAGATTTCACACTTTTTCTTTTTATTAAACCTGTCGGGAATTTTTCAAAAAAGCATTCAGCACTCTGTCAAATCAGATCAGTAGTTTAAAAAGAAACAGGCAATTTTAGTTAAAGTGCTAGAATAAATTATTTTTTAAACTTTAATCTGAGTGTATTGGATTGTATGTTTTTGTTTTACCACGCTTATCGATGTTTAAATGTAAAAACACTTTACAGGTTTTAGCAGAAGAAACTATCTCCAGATAAATGAAGGCAAAAACATTGTATTTATTGTTAATTTTTAGCATTTAATGTTCTAATGTTTTAACATTTTAATTGTTTTATATTGCTATTTTTATAAAGTTGTAAACCATCCAGAGTCATGTCCCAAAGCTGCTTTTCAACAGGCAACTGGGCTTTCTGGTTTTTCTTTGAAGACGTTTCACTTCTCATCCAAGAAGTTTCTCATCCAAAACCTGGATGACTGAGAATCTCCATAGGCATAAAACCCAATAAACCAGGGGTCTCCAACCTTGGCAACTTTAAGACTTGTTGTTGTGTCTGCTGCAGCCCCCGAGCTGGGCCTCCTGGCTGAGAGTGACTCAGAGTGAGGGGGAAGAGCCGATGCGGGACTTTCCTCTCTGGCTCCACTCCAGGTCCCAGAGGCAGGCCAGGTGGAGGAGGAGGAGCTGACATGGCCTCCTTCCCCCGACCCCTCCTCTTCCTCCCTGGCAGAGCTCCAAGAGCCAGCTGAGGAGAATCATTTGTGGCTAGATGCAAGGCAGTGACGCCGAATGAAGCGTGCTCAGCAAACGGAAGGAAGGGGCCAGCCCAGGGAGTGCTGAGTCACGGAGCCACACCCCACATTTTGTGATTAAGACTTTGGCTTATGTTTATTTCTGAACTGCAAATATGCTGGTCTGAGGAGAACTTGGCAGGCAATCGCAGGATCGTTGCCAGAATTGTTATCTGTGGTCGGAGTAAATTGCTGTCAAAGATAGTCAACTCGCATGTCTTTTTGGTTGTGGTTGGGATGGGACAGAACACTTGTGGACTTCAACTCCCAGAGTTCCTCAGCCAGCTAAGCTCTGGGAGTTGAATTCCACAAGTTGAAGTCCACAAGTCTTAAAGTTGCCAAGGTTGGAGACTCCTGCAATAAACAGTATCATCAATCAGTTATTGTAATATGCAGCTCTGCTTTTCTCTCTTTCTTCAAAAATTCCGCATCTGCTGTAGCTTGCCATGTCTCCCATTATGATACTCACATTTTAAATATATATATATATATATTTCCATAGTTAGCTTTGGCTTGGACAATTAACCCTACTTCCAGTCTTAACCAATCTTCACATTGATCTGATGACACTGGGAGTCTTGGACATGCAAAATCCTGTCAACTTCTTGGTTTTAATGTTTGCATGATCAGCTGCCAAAATTTCAAGAGAAAGGGTTGAAAGCTTTCTCAAGTAAAACAAGTTGAATTCACAAATGATACTGTGACCATAGCAATAAATCCCAAATAATGCCCTTCCTGGGTGCTTGTTTTCTGTGGGTCAGGATTGAGTAGAGCAATTCACACAGTAATTGTCCAAAGGTCATTACAATATGGTCTCTTGCCCAGGTTCCCACCTCCAGGCATCTGATCTGAAGGCTATTCATTTCAAGTAGGCAAAATGCTCAAAACACACTGTAATTGTCAAGCTAGGCCTCTGGATGATTTTGGTGACAGTGGAGAATAAATTCAATAATGCCAGAATTTAATTCTTTTTAACTATTTTTTTTTACAGTGCAGGACGGTGCATGAGCTTTATAGGTACTCCTTGACTCATAACCAGTTACTTAAGGAACGTTTGAAGTTATGATGGACTTCTCCAGGATTTCTTATGATCTGAGTTTGAAGTTCCGACAGCTGCCTCCTCTGCACAGTCACACAACTGCATACGGCTGCTTGCATTTTTCACAATCATGTGACAATTTATGCTTCTTCTTTTTTTTGCCAGAAGTCAGCGTTTATTTCCTGTTTCTCAAGAAACTGCCATTGCAGACAATGGATTTGCTCAATTATCACATTTGCTTATCAACTTCAGCAATTCACTTAACAACTGCAGCAATAAAATTGTTCACGGTTGCACGGTGACCCACTTAACACCTGGCTCAAGTTATCCCTCTAATTCAGGGGTGTCAAACTCAAGTCCTGCAGCAGAGGTGGGTTTCAGCAGGTTCTGACCAATTCTAGAGAACTGGTAGTGGAAATTTTGAGTAGTTTGGAGAACTTGTAGTAAAAATTCTGACTGGCCCCACCCCCATCTATTCTCTGCCTCCCGAGTCCCAGCTGATTGGGAGGAAATGGGATTTTGCAGTAACCTTCCCCTGGAGTGGGGTAGGAATGGAGATTTTACAGTATCCTTTACTGCCACACCCACCAAGCCATGCCCACCAAGCCACACCCACAGAACTGGTAATTTTGAAACCCACCACTGGGTTTCCAGCCCACGATGTGGTTGGATCTGGCCCATGGGACCATCCTGGTCTACCCAATGCAAAGAGAAAAGCTAAGGCCAATGTAGCTTCGGCCCGGTCTACCCAGAGCACAGGTAAAAGATCAGGCCAGAGTGGCTTCGGCCGAATCTACCCAATGTGAGGAGGAAACATGCCAGCAGTTTGGGGAATGGCTTCAAGCTGGCCACACCCACCCAGTTGATCACGCCCCACCCGGCCCCCGAGGTCAACCACAGCCCTGATGCGGCCCTCAATGAAATTGAGTTTGACACCCCCTGATCTAATTCTATTAAAAGCTCAATTACAAGTCAATGACTGGCTATAATGTGAAATTGAATGTTTTTAGCAGTCAATTGATCTCTAGCTGCAGTTTAAAGATCTAGATAATGTGGAAAACACCAACTGAATCAAATCTGGAAAGATTTGAATGGGTTCATACTGAACCCCCCAAATTCTGCTCAATAGCATTCCAAAGTGCTTCCTTTTCACAATCTGTGTGCGTTTGTGAAGAGTAGAATAGAATGAATGAGCTGGAAAGGACCTTGGAGGTCTTCTAGTCCAGCCCCCTGCTCAAGCAGGAGAACCAGCAAATGCTCAGTCTTACATATTGGAAAAAAGAACCCTAACATCAAGTACAAACTTGATGGACATTACCTAACTGACGACCCCCACCCTGTCAAAGATCTTGGAGTTCTCATATCAAATGACCTTAATGCCAAAGCCCACTGCAACTACATAGCAAAAAAGCCCTAATTTTACGCAGCTTCTTTTCTAAAAACTCTACACTACTAACTAGAGCATACAAAAATTTGCCAGACCTATTCTTGAATACAGTTCATCCGTCTGGAACCCATACCACATCTCTGACATAAATACAATAGAATGAGTCCAGAAATATTTTACTAGAAGAGTTCTTCACTCCTCCAAAAACAACAAAATACCTTATACCAACAGACTTGAAATCCTGGGATTAGAAAACTTACAACTCAGTCGACTTCGACATGACCTGTGTTTAACACACAAAATCATCTATTGCAATATCCTTCCTATAAAAGACTACTTCAGCTTCAATCGCAATATTACAAGAGCAAACAATAGATTCAAGCTAAATGTCAACCGCTTCAAACTTGATTGCAGAAAATATGACTTCTGTAATAGAGTTGTTAATGCTTGGAACTCATTACCTGACTCCATAGTCTCTACTCAAAATCCCAAAATCTTCAACCAAAAACTGTCTACTATTAACCTCACCTCATTCCTAAGAGGACTATAAGGGGTGTGCATAAGAGCACAAATGTGCCTACCGTTCCTGTCCTATTGTTCCTTTCATTATATCAAATTAATATAGTTGATGCATATTTTTTTACTTATATATATATATATATATATATATATATATTTCTTCAAGATATGTTGTTTTATCTATGACAATTGTTTGTGAATACTGTTGCGACAAAAAGAAATAAAAAAAAAACCTATAACATTTTAGATAAGTGACTTTCTTCTTAAAAACATCCAGTGATGGGATGCCCACGATTTCTGCAGGCAAACTGTTCCACTGATTAATTGTCTGACTATGCCAAATGAAAGCTGATTTTCACTTGGAAATGATTTTATTTAACCCCCAAAAAAGGCGAATGAATAATAGCAGTCATCTACCTGTGTGCTCAAAAAGAAACTCCTTTGCTTCCAATTGGACCCTAGTAATAGCAATAGCAATAGCAATAGCACATAGACTTAGACTACACAGTGCTGTACAGCCCTCTCTAAACAGTTTACAGAATCAGCATATTTCCCCCCCAACAATCTGGGTCCTCATTTTACAGACTTCAGAAGGATGGAAGGCTGAGTCAACCTTGAGCTGATCAGCATCAAACTCCCGGCAGTGCGTTGATACTGCATCCTAACCGCCACACCTAAACCTAACGTGTAAGGGATTGAGTGGTGTCTGGGTGCATATGCACGTGATGCTTAAGTAATTGTAATTAATACTTTTGTTTTTTGGTAGGTTTGCAGACCCTCTTTGTGTGTTCAGTGTTCCTTTGAGCATTTTGTTATTCCGGAAGATCCCAAAGTTCAGCTCTGTAACATACAATGAAGAAAATAGGTTCATTCACCTACTGCTGTTATTACTTAAGGCATCAGCCTCTACCAGCAGGAGATAACTTCAGTGTCGAAAAGAAAGGAAGGAGGTCACTCTTGGGGCAGCAGCAGAAGTGATGGGCATTCTCTGGTGCTGGAAAGTTTATCAGGCAAGCAGGGTCTGATTCAAAAGAAAAGATAGTCTTTGAACATTTTTTTAAACATAATTGCAGTCCATGTTCCTGGCCAGCATTCATTCCCTTTTTTTCCCCTTCACTTGTTCTCACCTCTAAGACTTCAAATGAATAAAAGTGTTAGTCTTCAAGCATCTCACATTCAGTAAATAAGGTCTTTCTTCTAATGAAACGTGGGGGGGAAATACAGTCTTCTTGCTCAGCACTGTCAAAACGCAAGGAAAACATTTCTCCCTGTTTTCAATAGAAACATGGATAGGGTAGGGTAGGGTAGGGTAGGGTAGGGTAGAACAGAACAGAACAGAACAGAACAGAATCAGTGGTGGGACTTGAATAACATAACAACCGCTTCTCTGGCTGGGTAGCCATGGCTGGTTGATCATGTGCCTGGGTGGGTGATGTCACTCATCACACCAAGCCCCGCCTCCGGCCACGCCTCAAAGGCACAGGTAGGATTCTGCCAGTTGGGGCTAATCCTACCACTGGCTGGCCCACCCCTGCCCGTTCTTCGGCCTGTTCTTTGGCCATTTTTTGACTGTTTTTAGGCCATTTTTCAGGCCATTTTCAGGCTGTTTTTCAAGCCATTTTTGGGGCCATTTTCATGCCATTCTTCAAGCCATAAATGGCCTGGAAAATGGCCTGGAAATGGCCCAAAAAACACCTCACAAAACAGACCAAAGAACGAGCCAAGCGGGGGGGGGGTGTGGCAGCCAGTGTTGGGATTTCCCAGTTCGCTGAACTGCACAGAATATTAACTGGTTCATCCAAACCAGTGCGAACCAACAGCAGCTTAGAATAGAATAGAATAGAATAGAATAGAATAGAATAGAATAGAATAGAATAGAATAGAATAGAATAGAATAGAATAGAATAGAATAGAATAGAATAGAATAGAAAGGACTTTGGAGGTCTTTAATTCAACCCCCTGCTCAAGCAGGAGTCCCTATAATATTCTGGACAAACGGTTGTGCAATCTCTGCTTAAAAACCTCCAGTGTGGCAGCACCCACAATTTCTGGAGGCAAGTTGTTCCACTGATTAATTGTTTTAACTGTCAGCAAATTTCTCCTGAGTTTTAGATTGCTTCTCTCCTTGATCAGTTTCTATACATTGCTTCTTGTCCTGCCTTCAGGTGCTAATATTTTTATTTCAGTTTAAAAATCAGTAACGGGTACATGTGATATTTGAGCCAACATCCAGACTACAGTAACATTTATCTCTAATACAACTTCCCTCTCGTCCTTTTTAATCTTGTAAACATCACATTGGGCAAGATATATAATATACAGAGATAACCTTGAGGAAGGAATGCAAGGCTAGTTAAATAAACATCAACTTAGCCCTGAAAGACAGAAGGGGGGGGAGGAGGAGGAGGAGGAGGAGGAGGAGGAGGAAGGGAGGAGGAGGAGGAGGAGGAAGGAAGAGAGAGAGAGAGAGAGAGAGAGAGAGAGAAAGAAAGAAAGAAAAAGAAAGAAAGAAAGAAAGAAAGAAAGAAAGAAAGAAAGAAAGAAAGAAAGAAAGAAAGAAAGAAAGAAAGAAAGAAAGAAAGAAAGAAAGAAAATTAAAAGCTCGTACAGAAGCTGTTTTGGCAAGAAGTGGGCAGATCACTTTGGAGAAAGCCCTCCCACACTCCTAGATGCCCCTTTTCTCCTTTAGAACCCCAATCTGCATGTTCAGTTTATCATCAGGGGTTTCTTTTCGCTCTAATCCACCATCTTCAAGAGAGATGGACCTGCAGTTGCTAAGTAACCAGTAGATGCTTCTGAATTTGTTCAGCCATTTAGGGCACACAATTAATGGGTTTGAATCTTTGCTCTTTTGAGCTTGCTTGAGGGAAAATCGTTTCAGATTAAGAAGTAGAGGTGAAAGCATTTTAAAACAAAACAGTCATATGTTTGGACTTCCAATAGATAGAATTTTAAAAGGTAAAAATATGCATCATGATTAACTAAAATGTAAAATAATATAAAATTAATTTAAGGAGCAAGATTACCCAATAGAGAATAGAATAGAATAGAATAGAATAGAATAGAATAGAATAGAATAGAATAGAATAGAATAGAAAGGACTTTGGAGGTCTTTAATTCAACCCCCTGCTCAAGCAGGAGTCCCTATAATATTCTGGACAAACGGTTGTGCAATCTCTGCTTAAAAACCTCCAGTGTGGCAGCACCCACAATTTCTGGAGGCAAGTTGTTCCACTGATTAATTGTTTTAACTGTCAGCAAATTTCTCCTGAGTTTTAGATTGCTTCTCTCCTTGATCAGTTTCTATACATTGCTTCTTGTCCTGCCTTCAGGTGCTAATATTTTTATTTCAGTTTAAAAATCAGTAACGGGTGCATGTGATATTTGAGCCAACATCCAGACTACAGTAACATTTATCTCTAATACAACTTCCCTCTCGTCCTTTTTAATCTTGTAAACATCACATTGGGCAAGATATATAATATACAGAGATAACCTTGAGGAAGGAATGCAAGGCTAGTTAAATAAACATCAACTTAGCCCTGAAAGACAGAAGGGGGGGAGGAGGAGGAGGGGGGGGAGGAGGGGGAGGGGGGGGAGGAGGAGGAGGAGGAGGAGGAGGAGGAGGAAGGGAGGGCGGGAAAGAGGGAGGGAAGGAGAGAGAGAGAGAGAGAGAGAGAGAGAGAGAGAAAGAAAGAAAGAAAGAAAGAAAGAAAAAGAAAGAAAGAAAGAAAGAAAGAAAGAAAGAAAGAAAGAAAGAAAGAAAGAAAGAAAGAAAGAAAAAGAAAGAAAGAAAGAAAGAAAGAAAATTAAAAGCTTGTACAGAAGCTGTCTGTTTTGGCAAGAAGTGGGCAGATCACTTTGGAGAAAGCCCTCCAACACACCTAGATGCCCCTTTTCTCCTTTAGAACCCCAGTCTGCATGTTCAGTTTATCATCAGGGGTTTCTTTTCGCTCTAATCCACCATCTTCAAGAGAGATGGACCTGCAGTTGCTAAGTAACCAGTAGATGCTTCTGAATTTGTTCAGCCATTTAGGGCACACAATTAATGGGTTTGAATCTTTGCTCTTTTGAGCTTGCTTGAAGGAAAATCGTTTCAGATTAAGAAGTAGAGGTGAAAGCATTTTAAAACAAAACAGTCATATGTTTGGACTTCCAATAGATAGAATTTTAAAAGGTAAAAATATGCATCATGATTAACTAAAAATGTAAAATAATATAAAATTAATTTAAGGAGCAAGATTACCCAATAGAGAAATAAAAGAAATTATTTCCATGAAATAATTAAATGAAACAAGCAGATAGCTCTCAATAAATCATGTATTTAGCTGAACATACAACTTCCTATTAAACTTTCAGCCAAATAATAATTTAGCCTAAATATTTCAGGAAGGCTCACATCCTAAGAAAGGGAACGTTGTGAATCCTCTTTTCAGGATCCAATGTATAGAACCAGGAAAATCAAGATAAGAAAATCGTTTCAGATTAAGAAGTAGAGGCGAAAGCATTTTAAAATAAAACAGTCATATGTTTGGACTTCCAATAGATAGAATTTTAAAAGGTAAAAATAAATTAAATCTATCATCCTGGACAAAACAGCAGCAGCAGCTCCCCCCCCCCCAAAAAATATATGAAGCGAGACATTTTTAAAGAAGGAAAATCTTTTTTTCTGGGAAGCAAAAAGATAAATCAAAATAATAATAATAATAATAACAAAGATAATAAAATGGAAACTGAAAGTAAACAAAGGAAGTGAAATAAAGGATAACTCCTAGAATCCACATACTGTACACACTGTTACCCTTTTGCATTATCTTTCTAGTCTCCTCATTTTCTTCACTAAAAACTCTCTTCCAGGATGGAAACCTGAACCATGTTGCATTGTTTTCAGGAGCTCCAATATTTTTCAGATCTACCTCTATTTTCTGGCTGGCTAATACTCTTGCTAGGAAACTTCAGTAGACCAAGATCAGTCTTGACTTGAAGGAAGTCAAGCTTTGATAAAGAATAGGTAGAGTCACATGATATTATGAACCATCCACAAACGACAGTTTATAATCTATGGGGGGAAAAATTCAGACAGCAATAGACAGCAGGAAAGAGATGGAAAAACCCCTAGCACTCTCCTGTCACTATATGTGATGCATGAACTCAATCTATATGATTAATTTGAAATTCACCAGAACACGACAAGAAGTCTCCAGACAAAATCCTTAACCTTCATATCATTTTTTCGTGTTCCAGCCAGGGAATCTTACTCGGCTACTTACAGAAATGAAGAAAATTGAACTCAGTAAATATAACAGCTGGACTGGATTGTTTTGGTTCTTCATATTACATTAGCCCTTACACCAGACCAGGGCACATTAGAATGGATCACAACTTGATTTTTTTCCCCACTTACTTTAATCCAGCATCTGCCCCAAGCTGCAGTGACATCAAAATAATATTATAATTATGACATGCATCATAATGTAAATGATACGGCAAAGTATAATTGTCAAGGGATTTGAGAGAAGGGCATAAGTCATATCATTGTGTCAAGATTTCAAGATAAAAATCAATTAGTAATAGCTCTAGCATTTAGACTTATATACTGCTTCATAGTGCTTTCCAGCCCTCTCTAAGCAGTTTACAGAGTCAGCATATTGCCCACAACAATCTGGGTCCTCATTTTACCAACCTTGGAAGAATAGAACACTAAATCAACCTTGAGCCAGTGAGAATCGAACTGCCGAACTGCTGGCAGCTGGCAGTCAGCAAAAATAGCCTGCAGTACTGCATTCTAACCACTGCACCACCACGACTTTTGACCCCTTCCTTATCTGCTCACCCTGCAGATTTCCATGGAAACGGTCTACTAGATTTGATTTATCTTCAAATCTTGTGAATTTTTCACTTTTTGCTAGAGATTTCCATGGAGAAGGCCAGGAGACATTGTTCTGTTGCTATGCCTGAGGATCTGGCAATGATGGGGAGCTCTTACAATGGCCATGTTGAGCAGATGTAGGGTGGATTTTTCTATCGACCATGATTTTTTGTTTTTTTTTTAAAAAATATGGATAGTTTGTATATAGTTTTAAAAAATATTTTTATTGAAGAGAGGCCACATTTAAAATACTCCAGTTCTGGTCACCATGATACGAAAAAGAAAAAATGCAGAGAAGAGCAACTAAGATGATTAGAGTTCTGGAGACGATGAACAGTTGAAGGAATTAGATATGTTTAGCCTAAAGAAGAAAAGGATTAGGGGTGCCATGATAGCTGTCTTCCAGTACTTGAGGGGATGTCCCAGAGAAGAACGGGTTGACCTATTCTCCAAAGCACCTGAGGACAGAATAAGAAGCAATGGCTGGGAGCTCATCAGTGGTGAGATTCACCGCTTGTAACAGCCAATTTGCTGCACGCGCGCTTCGCAAGGATGTGCGCCAAACGGGCGTTCCGCACAGGCACAATACAACTGAAATCAGCTCCAAAGCTTACCTTCTACAGCCATAGTAAGTAAAACAGCTGAGGTACGGCAATCCGCTCTGCTGCACCTATCAGCTGGGCTACAAACAAAGGAAATATAGTTAAGTATAGTGCAGGGGTGGGAGGGGTGGGCAGGCCCAACTGATCGTCGGAGCTACCGATACACCCAAACCGGTCCGAACCAGCAGAATCCCACCCCTGGAGCTCATTAACGAGAGATCCAATATGGAACTAAGGAAAAATTTCCTGAAAGTGAGAAGAATTAATGGAACAGCTTGTTTCCTGGAGTTGTACGTTCTCCATCGCTGGAGGTTTTCAAGAAAAGATTGAACAAGTATTTACCTGGCATGGTATAAGTTCTCGAGCCTTGAGCAGGGGTTTTTTTTTTTTTTTTTTTTTTTTTTTTTTTTTTTTTTGTTTACATTTATACCCCGCCCTTCTCCGAAGACTCAGGGCGGCTTACAATGTATGCCGCCTTAGAAGACCTGCATTAGAAGTTGCATTAGAAGACCTCCAAGGTCCCTTCCAACACTATGACTCTATGATTTCTCTTATTGTTTTTACCTGTTGTGAGCCACATAAAGTCATTTTGATGAAACGGATAGCCATATAAATCACATGAAGATGTTATGTCGATACAAACATAAAGCTTGAAAGCCATAGTTTATGGTTCAGCATATTGCATGAAGCAAACATCAGTAATTTATTCAAGAAACCACAGTTAACTGAAATTTATGGACCTGACTGCAACAATCCAACTGGTCTTCTGTGAATTCATCATATCTAACCCCTAGAGATAAATATATAACACAGCAGCAAGAATTATTAGAAGGCAATATCTTTTGCAGTTCAATATTGTAGTAGCACGGATTCTAATGAAAAACAGTGTGTATGTGTTTACAGAGCAGTGGTTCAAGTGATTATCTACCTGGAGTGTGTGCATGAGGGAGAGAATGTATACTGCTGTCTAAGGGAGGTAGGAAAACCAACCCAATTATCTTTACATTGACACTTTGTCCTAAAGATATATGCTGTGCTCCAGGTACGTTATTTGTAACCCTTCTAATGACGATGAAAACATATACGGTGTAGTGCCCTCAAACTGACATGGAGAGGCTGCACCATTCTTCACAATCATCCAGCAAATAAATTGGTTGTCAACATATGCACAGCAGCAGGTTTTTCCCTTCTCTCCCTCCGCCAGCTGAATGACCTCAAACCCACCCCTTTGTGATGATTCTGAGGACTATCTTGACCCGGCTAAGGTGAATGGAAGGTTTTCAGTCTGAAAATAGGGTCAACGTTGCAGCTGTAATGAGCAGTATCCATGAATTGTGTCATTGCATTCTTGTGTTTGAGATGTAATGCGGTTTTATGTCTCTGTAAGCAATTCATGCCTGAAATCTGGAGAGGCTGTTCTAAGCAGATGTCGATACTTGGCAATCTTAAAATCTTGAAGGACTGTTTGTATTTATTTTATTTAAGGAAATAAAACTTACAAATTAGGCTAGTAACTCTGGTGGGCTAACAAAGGACTGAAAACACAGAACAAAATAGCCAATAATCATGGAAAGTAACATTAAAACAGAACAGTAAATCACATATATCACAAATCACAATTATTCAGATTCCAAACCCCTTTATCATATGAGATCATCCATATTTCTAGGTCCATATCCAGGATTAAAACAGGCTTTTAAGGCCTTCCAGTAGATGTACAAGTTAGAGACATCTAAATCTCAGGGGGATGCTGTCCCATAGCAGAAAAGATAGGACTATATAGGTGAATGGTGACAGCCTCCAAATTATGTTTGTTGGGACTGGGGTTTGGGTTTGTTTGTTTTTTAGAACATTCAGGGAACACACAGATTCTGCAACAGACGTTAAAGGATCTTAAAGGGACCCACAATTACATGAAGAGGAAAACTTTTCAGAAAATCAGTATTTTGGAGATACTGTTTTACACTCTTCAAATTGCTGCTTAGCAAGGGTCATTGATGAATGACTAAAAATTCATGTACTAAAAATTCATGTACTAAAAAGCAGAGACATCACCCTGCCAACAAAGATGCGAATAGTCAAAGCTATGGTTTTCCCAGTTGCAATGTATGGCTGTGAAGGTTGGACCAAAAGAAAGGCTGAGCGCCAAAAAATTGAGGCCTTTGAACTCTGGTGCTGGAGAAGACTCCTGCGAGTCCCTTGGACGGCAAGGCGAACGAACAAGTCAGTTCTAGAGGAGATCAACCCTGACTGCTCTTTAGAAGGCCAGATCCTGAAGATGAAACTGAAATACTTTGGTCACCTAATGAGAAAGAAGGACTCACTGGAGAAGAGCCTAATGCTGGGAAAGATTGAGGGCAAAAAAAGAAGGGGACGACAGAGAACGAAGTGGCTGGATGGAGTCACTGAAGCAGTAGGCATGAGTTTAAATGGACTCCAGAGGATGGTAGAGGACAGGAGGGCCTGGAGGAATGTTGTCCATGGGGTTGCAATGGGTCGGACACAGCTTCGTAACTAACAACAACAAGGGTCATTGATGTAGGCAACTATTGTTCTTCATTCCCTTTTTTTTGTGGGAAGAAGAGAAAGAGAGGGGGGAGGGAGAGGGAGAGAGAGAGAGAGATTGATTTGGGGTCAACTTATCCTTCAAAGACCTGAAGACAGGACAAGGAGCAATGGATAGAAACTAATCAAGGTGAGATCTAACTAAGGAGGAATTTCTTGACAGAACAATCACTGGAACAACTTTCATCTAGAAGTTGTGGGTGCTTCAACACTGGAAGTTTTAAAGAAGAGATTGGAAAACCACGGGTTTGAAATGGTATAGGGTTTCCTGCCTGAGCTGGAGGTTGAACTAGAAGACCTTCAAGGTTCCTTCCAGCTCTGTTATTCTGACATACTGGTATTACAAACACAAATTGCCTATTCTTGGTTTACTGAATCAAAATTATCGACAAAGAACACATTCTCTCTACCAGATAATACATCATTCTGGGATTCATAAAGCAGGGGTCTCCAGCTTTGTCAACTTTTAAGACTTTTGGACTTCAACTCCCGGAGCTTTGCTGGCTGAGGAACTCTGGGAGTTGAAGTCCACAAGTCTTAAAGTTGACAAGGTTGGAAACCCCTGTCCTAAAGTGATCAGCTATGTGTTCCAAACTTCCTTAGAAGCAGGATCCAAAACACATTACCAAGTTGCCTTCTCCCCAAAATATTAATTTTTAATTCTCCAGAAATTGAAAACATTTGCTGTTCAAGAAACATTCTAGATCAAAAACCTGAGAAAAGACAGGCTTTAATCAAGCAAATGGAGACGGAACAAATTTACCAGCTTCATGATGCTGCATATACTGTTAATATGATTGACTGAAACGACCGAAGCAAATGTGACTTGTTTCAGAAACTGAGGATGTACAATCTACGGTGAACAAATGTGTATAGTTATCACCCTAGAATCTAACGAAGACAGCACAGTGAATAACTGTTGAATTCCCTTTCAGGCCTCCAGCATAAGATTTAATAAATCCCTTAGTACCCGGGACAGCTCAGCTGGAAACAATTTGACTGATTCAATGATGACAGAGAAATAAGACCACTGCTATAACTGGAAATAACTTCTGCAATTTTTTTCTGACCATTCTCACTCAATTTGATGGAAAAGAAATTGCTTTTCTCTTCTGTTTTTTTTTTAATCTTTTTCTCAAAGGAGAAGGTAATTTTATGAAATTCTCAGGGATGGGTGCAGGTTTTTGCTATGCTTTTAGCAAGTGGCCAAGACGTATGCACATGAGTATTCTGTCTTTCATTTTACATTGATTTCGCTCCTTTGGCTTCCCATATTTCTTTTCAAATCCAAGAAAACACCACAAGCAGCCTCTTTTTCATATTAGGTAGCAGGAGCAGAAGGGAGGGGAAGCCTGTTAGAGCAACGTGCTACTGAAAAATACCAGTTTCTAGCATCTCACAATGATAATGCAAGCTCAAAATTGCCACCGGTAGAAATGATAAACAAATTCAAAGGCGCTGTCAGGAAAAAAAGGCAGGAAAATAGGAGGCTAAATTGGAGGGAAATGGAAGACAAATTTTGGCAAGGCGTCTGTGCTATTATCAGCTTTGCTGCCTTAGAGGCATGCACATATACCTTTTCTTGGTCAGCTGAATTTATATTTACTGACAAGGTAATAAAGGGAGACTAGTATAGATCTATTTCAAGCTATTTAGCGCTCATCCGCAAGCCATACCTTTCTAGGATTCAAACCTGGGACTGGGGCTGAAAGGCAAAAACAGAAGCAGCATGCCCCACCATCCCATATTTGGGTAGACCAGGTCGCCCTGAAAGACCGGTCTCACCAGAAAAACACTTTTCTTGGTCAGATCCAATGTACTTTTGCATGGATCCAAAAAGGCAAGATTATGGTTGCAATAATGGATTCTTGATTTGGTTTTGTTTTTGTTTTTTACCCTTCCCCCTGTTGGAAGAAATGTGCATCTGGGTTCAGTTCCAAGTGGGGAGAAAGACACTGGAAACATGGTGGCTGTTTGGAAAGAGTTTTTAATGGTGGACAGCACCACATGGTTTGAGATCCTGGGCAAAAAGGCACATGGAGTGGAGAGAGGAGTATATTTATACAGTCTCTTGGGCCCTGCCTTAAGAGTTTTCTGTTCCTGTATAAGAAGTGTATCCCATTGGCTGTCAGACTCCCAGGGGGTGGGGGTCTTAGCTAACTTTGTAGGCTGTCTGTTTCCCAGGCTTGGTTGACCCTTGCTGGGTGATGTAATCTTCCCAGGTGCCATGTGGTGAGATGGGTAGAGGGCTAATCCTATGATGTCCCGAGGGCCATGTCTTAATCCCATCACCCTGGAGCTGAAGTGGGGGCAGGGAGCTGCAAGAAGCTGTTTTGTCTTTAAAAACATGTTTCTCCTTTTCTCATCCAGGGAAATATAATATTCTGCCTCTTTCATATTTCCTAGAATATTTCATTCTTCCAGGAGGGGGGTGGGTACTAACTTTCTACACCCCTAAAAGCGTCCAGTTCTATTGTTGCAAATGTCCAGATTTCAGGGAAAGAAAAGTGATGAGATGTGTAGTTTATAGTGCCATTAAATATGGACTCCATTCATTGCTTGAACATTGCCACAGTCCTCTAAAATCCTTAGAGCATTCACTTAGAGGTAGCCTAGAAAGTCAGCTTGCACAGAAAATTAAGGCCTTTTGGATAAGAATTTGGTGGATTATTCAAAATGTACTGAAGAAGAAGATAAAGTTCCTGCCACAATTTTTCCTTTTGGGAATTATAACGGATTGTACAGGGATTGAGACTAAACTGATTCTGAATTTAATAACAGCAGCAAGACTGTTGATTGGACAATACTGGAAGAAAGAAGAGGTACCTACAATAGAAGAATGGATACTGAAAGTCATTAATTTGGCTGAGATGGCTAAAATCTCAGCTTTTTTAAAAGACAATATGCAGGAAAGATATTTAATTGAATGGAAAAAATGGATTGATTATCTACAAAACAGATATCAGATTAAGAAATATCAGATTGCCTTTGAATAATTAGGAAGTTATTTTATGTAATGGGGAGGGGGTTGGGAGATGAAAAGCTTTGGATGAGGTTAATTGGATTGGAAGGGAAAATTTTATTCTATGTTTGGTTTATGTATAACAATACCTTGTGATTGACCCGGGAAGCCAGGGGGGGGGGGTTTCTGGGAGGGAGGGGGGGAAAAGGGGGGAAAATGTTTTTGTTTTTTTAAAACTTTTTCAATTAAAAAAAAAAATAGAAAGTCAGCTTGCACTTCCAGAAGCTTTTGCTTTCTGATAATGAATTCTTTCCTCTCTTCTGAAAAGGTACATTATCTCTTGCAGGTCCAAGTTACAAGGGCATCTTTTCACTCTTTCTATTTCTCTTCTCTCAAAGTCCTGGCCAAAATGTTTGCTCTTTTATTTAAAAAAAACCAATAAAGGGTCCACCTAGACTGATATTTTGCCTAATAAAATCTGACTGACCTTTTTTCATTTCAGCACCCATTGGTGTTTAGAGTAGACAAAAATGAAGCTAGAAAAAATAACTAAGATTAGAGAGTAGTGTATAATAAAGGCAACATAATATTATCTTTGGGCTAATAACCAAAATGGCCAATCGAAATCAGAATCGGGCCAATTATTGTTATGAGATTGAGGAGTTATCATTGCGTCTTCTGACTGCTAGCTGGTATTCGTGGATGTGTCCTATGCTGTGCTAGTCTTCTGCCTGTCTGTCCTACATATTGGGTGTCCCAAAGGTGCTTTTTCAAGAGGCGACTGGACTTTCTTGTTTTTCTTTGAAGACGTTTCGCTTCTCATCCAAGAAGTTTCTTCAGCTCTGACCTTTGAAGAGGTTCCACTTTTCATCCAAGAAACATCTTCAAAGGAAAACCAGAAAGTCCAGTTGCCTCTTGGAAAAAAAACCACCTTTGGGACAACCATGACCTGGATGACTGAGAATCTCCATGGACATTTACATATTAGCTGCATTTACATTTCTTGCATTGCATGTCAGATGGCACACAGTTTTTGTCTTCTTTGGCTACTTGGATCTAGATTTGACTAAGACGTTTTGGAGTTGGCTTTTGTGCTACAGTGATGCCATGTGGTAATGGTAGTCTGTTGACTGTTTCTGAGATATTATTGATGTATGGGAGTATTATCCTTTTTACATGTTGTAATGATTGTGCGGTATCTTGTTGTGTGCACTTTTTGATAAATTAATCCTTAATCTTACAACACATAGACTCCATCATAGTTTCAAATGGGAAACTATTAGCATCTCTGATCAAGCCTGATCCAAAAATGACATTGGCATTAGATAAATCAGCCATTGTAGGCACATACAGATAAACCAGGGGTGAAATGCTCCCAGATCAGACCGGATCGCACGATCCAGTAGCAATTGTGGCCGGTAGTTTGGTGATCTGGTAGTGATAGTGGAGCGAAGCTCCGCCCACCTGCCTGGGGCATCATTACTTCCTGATTTTAACCAGGAAGTAATGTGTTTTTTACCTTCTGCGCATGTGTGCACTTCTGAACCGGTAAGGAAGGTAAATAGATTTCACCCCTGAGATAAACCATATTTACACACCATTCAAAATAGACAGTAAAGAAGTCCTAGGAAGGAAACAAAAAACATTCTAGCAGCTACATTCAGATAACAAGGAATCAGCAGCAGACAAACTATGCGTCAGGAAACAATACTCTAATTAAGGAATACCCCGCCTCACCAAAACAAGCAGGACAAGCTACTATATATAAACAAGCAGCAAACCCCACACTCACCTGCACTGATGATTTTACCCCATTGGGTAATTAAATGTCTTCAAGCAAACTACCAAGCTCAGAGAGCATTGAGAACCCTACTCCAGGCATGCATTCATATTTAGGAGTGGAACAGTTTTTTAAAAAAGTAAAAAACTTTTTAAAGTTTTAAAAAGTAAAAAAAGTAAAAAAACTATTTAAAAGTAAAAAACTAGTGCTTTCCTACCTGAAAACCATCACAGATCCGCTGTTAGACCCCTTGCAATTTGCATACCGAGCAAATAGATCAACAGATGATGCTGTTAATATGGCTCTGCACTACATCCTACAACATCTTGAGTCTCCAAAGACCTATGCAAGGGTCCTTTTTGTAGACTTTAGTTCAGCATTCAATACCATCATTCCAGACATTCTTCTAACTAAGCTAAACCAGCTACAGATACCGGAACAGAGTTGTAAGTGGATCACAAGCTTCCTAACAAACAGGAAGCAGCAGGTGAAGCTAAGCAAGATCACATCAAATACCGTACAATTAGCACAGGGGCCACCCGAGGCTGTGTGCTCTCCCCACTTCTCTTCTCTCTGTATACCAATGACTGCATCTCCAATGATCCATCTGTTAAGCTACTGAAGTTCGCAGATGACACAACAGTGATTGGTCTCATTCGAGACAATGACGAATCCGCATATAGACGAGAGGTCGAACGACTAGCCTTGTGGTGCAACCAAAACAATCTGGAACTGAACACACTCAAAACCGTAGAAATGGTGGTAGACTTTAGGAGAAACCCTTCCATACTTCCACCTCTCACAATACTTGACAACACAGTATCAACAGTAGAAACCTTCAAATTTCTAGGTTCTATCATATCGCAAGATCTAAAATGGACAGCTAACATCAAAAACATCATTAAAAAAGGACAACAAAGAATGTTCTTTCTGCGCCAACTCAGTAAGCTCAAACTGCCCAAGGAGCTGCTGATTCAGTTCTACAGAGGAATTATTGAGTCTGTCATTTGCACCTCTATAACTGTCTGGTTCGGTTCTGCAACCCAACAAGAAAAACACAGACTTCAGAGGATAATTAGAACTGCAGAAAAAATAATTGCTACCAACCTGCCTTCCATTGAGGACCTGTATACTGCACGAATCAAGAAGAAGGCCGTGAAAATATTTGCAGATCCCTCGCATCCTGGACATAAACTGTTTCAACTCCTACCCTCAAAACGACGCTATAGAGCACTGCACACCAGAACAACTAGACACAAGAACAGTTTTTTCCCGAAGGCCATCACTCTGCTAAATAAATAATTCCCTCAACACTGTCAGACTATTTACTGAATCTGCACTACTATTAATTGTCTCATAGTTCCCATCACCAATCTCTTTCCACTTATGACTGTATAACTATAACTTGTTGCTGGCAATCCTTATGATTTATATTGATATATTGACCATCAATTGTGTTGTAAATGTTGTACCTTGATGAACGTATCTTTTCTTTTATGTACACTGAGAGCATATGCACCAAGACAAATTCCTTGTGTGTCCAATCACACTTGGCCAATAAAATTCTATTCTATTCTAAAAGACATTACTATGTACATACTTAGTTATAACCTGATTATTAAAACATATGAATCTGTTTTTGTTACATATTTTAGACAGCAGATATCCAGTAAACCTCAAAGTTGTAAAAATATGTGTACCTATTATGGATGCAACAGAGGAAAATACCAATGGAATTTTATGTCAAACACATGAGATTATAGATGCAAGCACCATTCAGAGTAAAGGGTGATTGGAATCTAAAAGTTGGAGAAAGACAGGAACCTGGAATCATATGATTTTGATTGGATAAATAATGCAAGAGATTCAGAGTTTTACAAACACTGGATTTAAATAAACTGTATCACCAGAAAGAGAGAAAGGAGAAGAGTATGTATTACATTTAGCTCAGATTCTTCCAGGTGCAGATTGTGGAACAGGCTTTGAATTATTCATGTCAAATGTATGACTTCACATTTTTTGGTGTCAAATGCACCCTTTCGCATTTCATTTTTCAGAAGCTGGGAGAAGAAATAAGGAGGCCAACTTTCCTGGGTCTAACTTTGACCAATAGAGAAGCTGATTGAATAACAGTGTCTGATACCTTGGAGAAAACCAACCATGTCATGTTGGAGTTCAAGTTAATTAAGGGAAGAAAATCTGAGAAATGTCAGTCACGTACCTTGGAGTTCAGGAAGACAGATTTTAATGAACTCGGAAGAAAGATGGACAGAATACTGTGCCTTGAAATCCCAAAGAATAAATATGTTGAAGATAGATAGAAGACCCAAAAAATGAGATATTGAACCCTCAGGCACAAATGATCCTCATGAGAAGAAGGGGGGGGGAAAGGAAAGGTTTTAAGTACAATGTATGGGTGAACAATGAACTCACTGACATACTGAGGAGCAGAATGAAGAAGCAGAGCAAATGGAAGCAGGAGGGATACAAATTAGTTGTGTGAATTTGTAGGGAGGGAATTAGGAAGGCTAAAGTCTGATGAAGAATACCAAATATTACAAGAGGGTTGTTTTTTTCTCTAAAGTAGGTTTGAAAAAAAAATGAAGAACCAAGGAAACTGTTGGCCTTTTGCACGACAGAGATGGGAAAGTAAAGACAAGGATCAGGAAAAAGGCCTCTTTATAATTGTCCTTTTTCCAGAAGAGTGAGTAAACCGTTCTTTAAATGGCTGAGGAAAGTGAGAACACAGAACTGTGAATAGAAAAAGGCCATTTTGGTACTTCAATTCAAATCTAAATCCTCAGTTCAAATTTCCAGGGCTTCATAAATTATATTTGTAAATGTTGATCTGAAAAAGTGATATTAGAAATGTAAGGATATATATATATTTATGACACATGATGTCTTTGTATACCTGCATGCTGTAAATATTTGTTTCCTATGACACAGACATATATATTATGCCCTTTGTAGTTATAACACAAACATGCCACCTTGACTAACTTCCTGGACTGTTATTAGGGTGTGTTGTGAAGTATTTGGCATTTGTCAAACTATATGTCCCATCTTTTGATCAGAGCCTTATCTCTCCCCATCCTGCCTAAGAACGTATCTCATCTTGGATCTTTTGAGTTCCCTCCACTCCAGGGGGCCAAATAACCAAGTGTGAACACAAAGAAAATGATCAGGAAGAGATAACGCTGATGCTCATTAAGAGGCTCTACCCTGTTTCAGGGGATGTACAAACCAAATGTTCCAGGGGATATACAAACCAAATTCCAGGGATACACAAATCAAAGGTACTAGAATTGGAGGTTTATGACGTTCCTAAAGAATATAAAAGGGATTTGGATTCCCTCTCTTGTTTGTAGTTCTTCCCTGCATGTATCTTGTATGTGTTTGGAACAGCTAACCATTTAAGCTTGATCAAGATTAAATGCTATTTTACTCAAGCCTCTGTTTAAGTTTCTTGTTTGGCATTTATGAGCTTAAACATATTATTATTGGACCTTACAGAACCTCTAATGTTAGAGGACAAAATCACAACTTAAAAGGACATGCAATGATATTCAGCTGTGGCAAATATAAGATTCCGACTGGTGAGCTCTAATTTCAGCTGGCAGATCTAGGAAGAGAGCCTTCTCTGTCATTATCACCACCTTATGGAATGCCTTGCCCTCAGAAATGAGGCATGCCACCTCTCAACAAACTTCTTGGAATCCGACACACTTCATCCATGTTGAGGCCCAGAAAACTATATGGAAGTTTCCATGTAGTTAACAGAGCCCAAACTTAATTTAAGAGAGTCTGAGGGATCCTTGGTATTCTCTGAGCTTGGTTGTTTTCTTGTAGATGTTTCATTATCCAAACACGGATGATGTTACCTAGTTTGGGGTAATAAAATGTCTGCAAAAAAACAACCAAGCTCAGAGAGTACCAAGGATCCCTCATTTTAACCCGGAGCTACAAATATTCTCCTTTATTGAGTCTTTACTTCTTTTTTGATACTCCGCTTAATTTCAGGAATTGCTTCCTGTGTGACATAGGAAGTTTTGGCTTGAGAAACTAATATCCAAATCCTTCTTGGATACAAGATTCCCTAATGAAACTATGCTAAACATCTAATGTTTGCCTTCAGGAGCAAAAAACATATTATAGCAGTCCCAAAAATACAAGCAAATATATTTTAAAAAAGCAAAACAAAACCAAATGAATATTTTTTATTCCTCTCGTGTCACGCTGTTTTGGCTTTTCTTTTACTTTATGCATGTGCAAAATGGCAAATAGCCTTTCATGAATGGATTAAAGTGAGTTCCTCAGGCTTAAGTTATCCAACTGCCAGAGCTGTGATCAGAGACTCTTATTCCTTCTTTCCCTCTGACCAACATACTTGCAAACCTACAGCTGTATCTGCCTGGCTGAAGGGGAAGGAGAGCAAATATTTGACTATTTGTGTTGGTGTACAGCAAGTAATGTAAAAGAATCGCACAGTTTGGGCCACACTGCTTTATGGTTAACCTCTGTAATTCCATTGTGCCCAGAAAATGGTGCCTTCACATTGACTTGCTGCTTGCTTGCTATACCGCCTTGACGATTTAGGTGGAAAATTTTTCACAAAATGAGGAAATTATATCAACTATGACTGAGAATGCTGAATCAGATCTTCCCTTTTCATATTATTTCAAACAGGCAGTGTGCTAACCTTATAAAACAGGTGTTGGTCATTGCAACTGTTGCTGCTGCTGCTAATTTCAACGTGTTGGTATTCCTTTCCTGTTTGAAAATTTTCCTTTCCCAACCCGCACAACAAACCAAGAAGGTTGTTCTGAAATATAATTTTTTATAGGCCAAGTGTGATTGGACACACAAGGAATTTGTCTTGGTGCATATGCTCTCAGTGTACATAAAAGAAAAGATACCTTCATCAAGGTACAACATTTACAAAACAAATGATGGTCATAGGGTACAATACTCTGTACTCAATACTCAATACAGAGTACAATACTCTGTATTGAGTACAATACTCAATACAGAGTACAATATTCTGTCTCTGAGCATTTTCTCCATTTTCAACTTTTCAATTCCATCAACCAGATCTTCTACTGAATGTATTTCAGTCTAAGCTCAAAAAATTCCCAGAAGGCCTATCTATTTTGTCAGCTTCTTTTCTTCATCTTTTTTCTCGATTCTCCACATGCTACATATGGTACGTGGCATCCTACACATGCTGAAAAATTAATCTCATTATCGCAACAGCAGCAGCAGTGAGGGATTCATTAGGATGCTAAGCCCAACAATACAGCAGGGACATTATGCCTGACCAAACCTTAATTTCTTAATCAATTTTGGAACTGTCTTTTTTAAAAAAAAAAAACTTTAGTAGGCAACTATGATGGTATATCAAAAAGGAGAACGATAGTGAGGAACAGTTAAAATGCTAACACGATACCCAGAAAACCTCTAGCTTGGGAATCACATGGCCCATTAGGTGCTCAACCTAGCACACCACTGGAAAGGGCCTGAATGAAATCCCAGCTGAAATCTGGAAGCAGAGGGAGCAAAATGCTTTACAACATTGTTCAGCCAAATTATAGAAGCATCATCAATTTTGAAGATGAGTATAATAATCCCACACTGGAAAGACAAAAGTGTTGTATTTGAGTGCTCAAACTATCTGGCTACCATACCGCACCGTGGAAATATTTGAATATAATAGATACTCACCTCTGAACAAAATTGCCAGTGTATAGTCAAATCAGTATCGTTTCATGAAGAACTGTGGAACCATACATGCTATCTATTGATAGAGAAGCACCAGAAGAAAAGGGCCAAAAGGACTTAGGTCAAGTCTGTTGACTGAGAAAAGCATTTGGCTACTCAATATACTCCAAACCTACTTCTACGGGGAATAAGTGCTGTACCACAATGTAACCAGCTCAGTAAGAAGTGCTGCTGGATGCTTGAACATTTTCTCATCTACATCCATGTCCACAAAAGATCTTTCCACTTACCATTGCTCTTTATCTTCTGTATGACCAGAAACTTCCAATCATAACATCCATGCATGTTATTATATCCTGATGATGTCAAGATAACCAACGAAAATGAAGAAGCTTTGAACTATTAATACAGTAGTGGAAGAAGCATCTTCATGATTTTGAAATGAAATTTAGTATTAAGACTGGATGCCTTGAATGCAGAAATGAGACCATCAACACACTCAAGACCAATGATAGCAAAGCAAATATAATAATCCCATTCTAGTAGCTGGGGTCATGTATGAATTCTATGATCCTCCATTGGATTTCCAAATATGAATCAACACTGCCGGAATAAAATGGGCTCGAGTTATTGGTGTTCTTTGCAGTAAGAAAATATGTCTATGACTGATATCCAAAGGATATTAAATTGATAAGCGACCTAACGTAGTTTAAGAGTGAAAAGTAAAGCAAAGCAAAACAAAGATTCCATTGAGTCATTGTCAACTTCTGATAATTACCCAGAGAGACTCATTCATTCTTGACAATAATATGAAAGTGGTTGGACTGGGGTGCTAATTTAATCGCACTCCAAGAATTAGAGATACCTTCAGACCAGTCATTGACCTCGAGATTCCTCCAGGATCATTTTTTCCAATCACAGGAACCGGACAGATCTTCGACGCATCCCTTGCTTTATCTTCCCTAGGATGAGAAAACTCGCCATAACCAATTTGCCATGATCAACTCACCATGGCCAACTCACCATGGGACAACTTGCTACAGGACAATTCAATAATTCAATTTAATTATTTAAAATAATTAAATAATTATTTTAATTGTTGTCATTCACATTTCATTTTGTCCTTCCTTTGGCATCCTTTCTTTCATGATTCTATTCCACCATTTCTTTGATATTCGGGTAATTCTTGTTCTGTGACGAGTTGTGCCATGGCGAGTTGGCAATGGCGAAATGCCTTGTGGTGAGTTACATATGGTGAATCATCCTGTAGTGAGTTGGCAGTAGCAAGTTGGCTTTGGCAAGTTGTTCTAGACCGTGGGTCAGCAACCCGCGGCTCTGGAGCCGCATATGGCTCTTTCATTCCTCTGTTGTGGCTCCCTGTCAGCACCACAATTTTGAGAGGACCTTCCCAGTTTGGGCGTGGGGGAGAAGCACAGTGCACCAGGAAGAGACTCTATGGCAAGGGGTGGGTTTTCCAGTCAGTTCCACAATTGATAGGGCTTTCAGTTAGGACAGGTAGAGGAAAAAGGAAGCTGCGCTAGGAGGAGACTCTATGGTTGGAGAAACCGAACCTCCAGTCAGCTCCAGAATTGAATGGGGGCTTTTGGTTAGGACCTTTGTGGCTTCTGGTGTTTTCTTTTCAGTGGGAAATGGGTCCAAATGGCACTTTGAGTGTTTAAGGTTGTCAACCCCTTTCCTTGCTAGCATGGTTGAGATTTCAGGCCACTGGGAGCTCCAGGTGTGAAGTTCATTTGGCAAACTCTTAATCGAGCTTTGAGAAGAAATAATCTCACAGGACGAATCATTTTTTCTAGTACTCTCCAAGGAAAAAGCCAGTCTATGGCTCAGTCAATACAACAGGTTAAAAAGTTACGAGCTATCAGGCTAAGCTGAATTGACTTACTGATATTACCCGCAATGAATGAATTTTAGAAAGCTTCTCATAAATAGAAAGCTATGGAGCCTACAATTTTATGGACAGCTTGTACTTATCAATATATATGAGGAATGATACTGTCGAGTTTCCAAGGGATACTGTGTGAACCACACCACTGTCAATTTACCTTTTTATGATTAAATATTTGTGGCTGCTAGAGGTTATTTAACATTTAATATAGCTGCTGTATTCCATAGCTGATAACTGGCAACTTTTACACAATTCGAAAGGTGAAAATGGAGAACAAAAGCTTTTTAAAAACAAATCAATTTCTAAAAAAGAAATACTTAAGTTTGTTTGAAAAATTGAAGACTGGATGCTTATTTCAAAAGGCTTTTACTATTCTGATATGTGAGAAATTACCTGTAATGCCAGCAATAGCTAGGGCTATATTGTAACCCACAGTGGAAACCTTGAACATTGTTCTTATAAAATGTAAAATCTTATCTGAGGGAGGGGCAGTTCCATTAAATAATTTGGGGGGTGGGGTGGAAGGTAGAAAGCTAGCAATAGCACTTGGATTCATATACTACCCCATAGTGTGTACCAGAACTTTCTGGACAGTTTACAATGTCAGCATATTGCCCCCAACAACCTGGGTCCTCATTTTACCAACATCAGAAGGATGGAAGGCTGAGTCAACCACTTCAGTGGACAGACAAGCTGGTGCTCTGTGCAGGCAGTCAGATTCCTCATGACTCTGAACCTTCCCGTTTGTGGCGCCCTTTTGTGAGGCAGCTCTGGGAAGGGAGAGGGTCTTGGGTGATGTTGCAGGAAGAGCCCTTTGTTTTTGGCTTTTTTTTTCTCTAATGCAAAGCAACCTCACCCTTCTCTGGCACAATTTGGGAAGTGCGCAAGCATGTCTTTTGTCATGGTCATGTGTTTGGGTTTTTTTTAAATCTGTGCCGTTCTCTTTCTTACAAAATGTATATATACTGGATGGACCCATGACTGCTTATGGATGTTTTAGGAGAGCGCTTAAAGCTTTTTGTAATTAATTCACATCTGATGAACTGCTGCTTCTTGCCTCTTGTTGCTGTTCACTTTAGAGGAGTGTAATTTCAAATGGGGACTTTCTCTATTTGGCTTGCCTTATAATTGAATTTTCTCTACCTAGTGCTACAAAGATAACCCTGTCCCAACAGTTTCATATCATCTTTTTCCACACCTTCTTTAGCAAAGGCTAGTTTTCCATTCTCTTCTTTTTTTCTATTCTCCTATATTTAAATCCAGATAATTAGAACAAGTACGCCTGGCAATGTGCTAAGGGGTGAGTACATTAATTAGGGATTTTCCTTCTGTCCCCAGTAATGTGAATTATTATTTATTCTTGTCTCTGAGAGTAAAACAAGCACATGTACCTTCTGTAGTTGAATGCTTTTTCAGGATAATTAGTCCCCATTGCTAATGATGGTTGTTATTTCCCATTTAGGAATCCAAAAGAATTACTCCCTAGATTGAATGGAACAATCATTCATAAATCTGTTTTTTTTTTAAAAAAAAAACCTCTTCATTTTGGCATTTAATTATATATTAGCAAATGTTTAAAGGCAAAGTTTTACCCTGTCCAATCATGTTCAACTCTAGGGGGCAGTGCTCATCTCAGTTTCTTAGCCAAAGGAGCCAATGTTTTCCAACAATCTTTTCTGTGGTCATGTAGCCAGCATGACTATATGCCAAAGGCGAACGGAACACTGTTACCTTCCCACCGAAGTGGAATCTATTTACCTGCTTGCATTTGCATGCTTTCAAGCTGCTAGGTAGACAAGCAAATGTTTATATGTCTACAATGTCTAATTAAGATGGTATAATGGAACGGTTACTTCTTATGACTTAATATACCTTAGGTTTTTTTAAAAAAATCTGCTGTACTATTCATGCAAATCATTAATCTGTAATGGGCAGTCTTTTGTATGACAATAAAGATGGTGATAGCCAAACTTCCTGGATAGGTAAGACTACCTCATTTTTATCCCAAAGGTGCTTTCTCAAGAGGTAACTGGACTTTCTGGTTTTTTATGAAGACGTTTTGCTTCTCATCCTTCCATTCCCCACCATCCAGTCAGAGCTGAAGAAGCTTCTTGGATGAGAAGCGAAACGTCTTCAAAGTAAAACCAGAAAGTCCAGTTGCATTTGAAAAAGCACCTTTGGGACAACCATGACCTGGATGGCTGAGAATCTCCATAGACATTTCTTATTTCTTCTTATTTCTTATTTACATTTATATCCCGCCCTTCTCCGAAGACTCAGGGCGGCTTACATTGTGTAAGGCAATAGTCTCATCCATTTATATATTATATACAAAGTCAACTTGTATTGCCCCCCCCAACAATCTGGGTCCTCATTTTACCTACCTTATAAAGGATGGAAGGCTGAGTCAACCTTGGGCCTGGTGGGACTCGAGCCTGCAGTAATTGCAAGCAGCTGTGTTTAATAACAGGCTGTCTTACAGACTGAACCACCCACGGCCCTTAGCAATACCTCATTTTTAATTGGATTTGTAAGGAATTAATGCTTTTCTTTAAAATGTTTGAAGGGTGCCCCAATTTTTTGCTTTTCTGTCCCTGCAGCCCTTAGTGGTACAAAATTGACTTTGCAGTTAGCATCCAGAAAAACAGATGTAGCTACACACAATTCAAATTGTAGAGTTTTCTATCATTGCCTGAAACAAAGTTGTCTCTCTTCAAATCATGATCCCCTTCTCAGTCATTTTTTTTTTCAACATCTAACCTAAAGAACAAATCAGGAGAATTTTAAAATATGCTTTCTTCTTTCTTAATCATAGATATTTATACTAGTATAGCTTTTGGTCCCTTTCTAATGGACTTCTATGACATTTGTATCAAGAGATAAATGGGAATGGGAATGATCGCAATCTTGAAATAACCACTAGTATATATCTTAGATATATATCTTATAATTTTCAGTGTTGGCCAATCCTAGATGATTAAATTAGGATGGAGTTTGAAAACTAGTTTCTTTTTTTTTCTCCGTTCTATTTTCCCCCCCTTATCCTCAAACTAATTACTCTATCAGGCACAGTTATGGAATACCCTAACACAAATGTGGAGAACTAGTAGCTTTCCTCAATTCCCAATAACCCCAGCCAATATCAAATCAAACCAAATAAAATTTATTACAGTCAAAGACCGGAGACCACCCAGTCTAATATGGCTAATGTTAAAAGATGCTGGAATTGTTTCTTCACCAACATCTGGAGGTCAATGGTTGTCCTCCTCTACATAGCTCCTCTTCAAGGAGAGAGCTTATGTCACCACTTCTTTTGAGCATGGAGACATCACCGTACAAGGAGTTTAATATGTATTTATCATATGGCACACTCACACCACATTTTGATAAAACCAAAGAAAAGATACAAAATATGGAATATAAAATATTATAAACATGGAACAGCTTGACTTCAGAAGTTGTGGGAGTTTCATCACTCGAGGCTTTCAAGAAGAGACTGGATTGCCATTTGTCAGAAATGGTGTAGGGTCTCCTGCTTGGGCGGAGGGCTGGACTAGATGACCTACAAGGTCCCTTCCAACTCTGTTAATCTGTTAATATGTCTAGATTACAGATACAATTTTTTGTTTCATTTGTCACAGCCATGGCGTCAGCAAAGCCTCCATTATAGGCTCTGTTTTTGGCACTTTGACACTATATGTTGGATAGTTTGGGTAGGGAGATAATGACTGTTTATGTCCATGACTTTTCAGTTCTGAACTGAAGAAGCTTCTTGGATGAAAAGCGACACATCTTCAGG
Organism: Ahaetulla prasina; assembly: GCF_028640845.1. Classification (NCBI taxonomy): domain Eukaryota; kingdom Metazoa; phylum Chordata; class Lepidosauria; order Squamata; family Colubridae; genus Ahaetulla; species Ahaetulla prasina. The sequence continues at coordinate 32,460,960 of NC_080540.1, read as the reverse complement.
AAAAAGTCCAGTTGCCTTTTGAAAATGCACCTTTGGGACAACCATGACCTGGATGACTAAGAATCTCCAGAAACATTCAGTATTCCTCGGCTATCCTCACATTCTGTCTTTGTGAAGGAAGGAACCTACGGTATGGAGGTTCAATACATTCAATACATTTTCTCTACTCCAGTGGCAATCATCCAAAGTCCCTTTTCAGCTCTTCTCTTTCTCATTTTCTTAGTAATGCCAGGGACTGAGTCTGCAATGGCATTGATGCAAAGTCAATTGGGGGGGGGCTCTATATGGCTACATGCTGCTCTCCACAGAGGAGCTACATTGATGGAAAAAGCAGCTTCTCTTTGCAATGGCTTTAAGTGGTGGGATAATATCCAGCCTCTCAACCGTCTGCCTTTAGATGGAACTTTCTGCACTGATTCCTTTGCCAAGCATCACATTGAGAATAATTAAACTTTCCAGTGAGAACACAGGAAGCCATCCAACTCAAAACAACATCTAGTCCATAATTATTTTCTCTCAGTAGCAATGACTCTCCAGAGTCTTAGCCAGTGAACTTCTAGATGCCTTGCCAGCTGTTTCTTTTACAAGCTGGACCAGCCAAAGAGTATGGCTATAACTTTCTGTAGACAAAAGATCTTTGGCATCATTCTGCTCCAGTTCTTTCTGCTCCCAAATCTATATTTGACTTCTCTTCTCTTCTCTTCTCTTCTCTTCTCTTCTCTTCTCTTCTCTTCTCTTCTCTTCTCTTCTCTTCTCTTCTCCGCTCTCCACCCTCTACTCTCCAGTCTCCTATCCTATCCCATTCCTTCCCATCTCCTCTCTCCTCTTCTCCCATCCTCTCCCACCCCTCCTCTTTTCTCCTCTCCTCTCCTCTCTTCTCCCTTCTCCTTTCCTATCCCGTTCCATCCACTCCTCTCTTCTCCTCTCCTCTCCCATCCCATCCCATCCCATCTCACCTCATCCCATCCCTTCTCTGTCCTCTCATCTCTTCTCCCCTTCCCTTCCCTTCTCTCCTCTCTTTCCACTCCTCTCCTCTCCCATCCCATCCCATCCCATCCCCCCTCCTCCTCTCCTCTCCTCTTTCCAATTTTGTCCTCTCTTCTCCTCTCCTCTCCCATCCCATCCCATCCCATCCCACCCTCCTCTCTCTCCTCTCCTCCCATCCCATCCCATCCCATCCCACCCTCCTCTCTTCTCTTCTGCTCTCCCATCCCATCCCATCCCATCCCATCCCACCCTCCTCTCTTCTCTTCTGCTCTCCCTCCATGCCCCTCTCCATCCCATCCCCTTCTCCCTGCTCTCCTCTCCTCTCCCATCCTATCTCACCTCCTCTCCCCACCTCTCCTCACCTCTCTTCTTCTCTCCCCAAATATTCAAAATGGCATCAATGACTACATGATGAGTTTGCCAATGAAATTTTATTTCACCACTGTAAAAAAGCTCGGTGATTGCTTCTTCTTTCCCCAGCCCCCACCCCCTCAACCTTCTCAAGCATTTTAAAGGCCTCCTCTATCTCTTTGCAGCAGAGCCAAGGAGGGCAGCAAATTATGACACAGTAATTACAATGATGGATGGTGAGCCAGTCCCTAATATTAGATATGCTGCTTGCGTTAAAAACCCAGCACTACAAGATAGCATACTCCACTAGGCAAGATGCTTAAGATTGTAATGGCCAATATAGATTAACAACATTAGGTTAAGGCAGGATAATTATTCTTCTCTTTCCATTTGCTATTCCTCCTTCTTCGTGGCCTCTATAGGAGCCTTTGCATTTCAGCATTCATGATTGACAAGGTATACAGTATGCAGATCCATCAGGCACCAAAGTGGAGTGGCTGCAGTAAATCAAAAACAACACTTTGCTTTCACAACCAGACAAGCTGAACTGGTGTAAAGTAAGGTGTGTATGGCTGGTGGAGGGGGAGATAAAGGATCTCCTGCTAATTAAAAGCTGTAGGCTGCTTATTTTTCCATCTCATATAAACAGCACAGAAATAGAATTGGGTGGTCCCAGAACAAAGACTTTCTTGTCCTGTTCTAAAGCTGTATGGGAAAAGGAGGCATAGGGGGAGAAGCATGTGACCAACCTGTCTCCAAACCCCCACCCCCAAAGCTCCATGTAAAAATATAAACTTGGTGCTAAGAAACCAAGTATCTTATGCAAATCTTTCTTAATTAGCATGTAGGAAAGGGAGAGATAAAACCAGTTTTAAATGAGTGGAGGAAAGGAAGAAAAACATAATAACAGAGTAGGAAGGGCCCAAACACTAAGTACAAGCTTGATGAACATTACCTTACAGATGACCCCCACCCTGTAAAAGACCTTGGAGTTTTCATATCGAATGATCTAAGTGCCAAAGCCCACTGCAACTACATAGCAAAAAAGGCTCTAAGAGTTGTAAACCTAATTTTGCATAGCTTCTTTTCCAAAAACTCTACACTACTAACCAGAGCATACAAAACATTTGCTAGACCTATTCTTGAATACAGCTCACCTGTCTGGAACCCATACCACATTTCTGACATTAATACAATTGAACGAGTCCAGAAATATTTTACAAGAAGAGTTCTCCGCTCCTCTGTAAACAACAAAATACCTTATACCACCAGACTTGAAATCCTGGGATTAGAAAACTTAGAACTCCGCCGATTCCGACAGGACCTGTGTTTAACACACAGAATCATCTATTGCAATGTCCTTCCTGTTAAAGACTACTTCAGCTTCAATCGCAATAATACAAGAGCAAACAATAGATTCAAACTTAATGTTAACCGCTTCAATCTTGATTGCAGAAAATATGACTTTTGTAACAGAGTTGTTAACGCTTGGAACACACTACCTGACTCTGTGGTCTCTTCTCAAACTCCCAAAAGCTTTAACCAAAAACTGTCTACCATTGACTTCACCCCATTCCTAAGAGGACTATAAGGGGTGTGCATAAGTGCACAAAAGTGCCTATCGTTCCTGTCCTATTGTTTCCTTTCATTGTATGTGCTTGTATATAATGTTGTGACAAAATAAAAAAAGGGGGGGATCTTGGAGGTCTTCTAATCCAACCCCTTGCTCAGGCAGGAAACCCTATACCATTTCAGACAAACGATTGTTCAGTCTCTACTTAAAAACCTCCACTGTGGAAGCATCCACAACTTCCGAAAGAAAGTCATTCCATCAATTGATTGTTCTCGCTGTCAGGAAATTTCCCCTTAGTTCTCTCCTTGATTAGTTTCCATTCATTGCTGCTTGTTCAGCCTTCAAGTGCTTTGAAGAATAGGTTGACACGCTCTTCTTTGTAGCAGCCCCTTAGATTAAAAACAAACAAACATCAGTTTAATTTAACAAACAGCTTAAAGAGTGGGTTCATATTTATGTTTATTTTTCACAATCTGTTTGACCTTGGTCCTCATAATGTCCCTGAAAGAATGGTGAAAATCCCATCACCCACAACCCTCGTAGAAGGCAATGGCATGAAATGCAATTTATGTAAGTGATCACTGCTATAGAATAATGATGGAGTAGGACATCAGAGTGACAAGACCCACTTCTAAGTTGCACACAATCAAACCAAACACGCAGTCCAGTTATGAAACTCATTCCTTTTGTATATATCAAGGCTGTTTCCAGATATTCTAAGGAGGGCACCTGAACTATAGTTGATGGGCTGTGCCCATTACGGCCCCCTGTGCATTAATTATCCTTTAATGTACCTCTGGAAGTTCTGTGGTCCACTTTATCTACAAGTAGGTTGCATAACTTTCACAACTTGATTATTAAATCAGACCGTTGGGGTTTGTACAATTCGTAAACTCATAAATTAATGATAAAATTTGTGATTGCCACATAAATAAAATCCTAATTAGGATTGACTCTAATTAGGTTAGGTTCATTGTGTCAGTTTTTCACTGATTTGGGTAAGCTTGTTGTGCAAGCCAAAGAAGTCAATCATATGATCCTCCTGAATGCAACTGCAGTGAATCAGGGACAAGAGGGCCTGTGCAGCTTCTGAATATTATTTAGTTTCCCAGCATTTAAGAAACTCTTACATTCTGGCATATTTCTATCAAAGTCATTTCCCTTACTCTCTATTCATTTTCTGAATATAGCAATAGTACTTAGACTTATATACTGCAACATAATGCTTTACAGACCTCTATAAACAGTTTCAACTCCTACCCTCAAAATGACGCTATAGAGCACTGCACACCAGAACAACTAGACACAAGAACAGTTTTTTCCCGAAGGCCATCACTCTGCTAAACAAATAACTCCCTCAACACTGTCAAACTATTTACTAATCTGCACTACTATTAATCTTCTCATCGTTTCCATCACCAATCTCTTTCCACTTATGACTGTATGACTGTAACTTTGTTGCTGGCAATCCTTATGATTTATATTGATATTGATTGTTATTTGTACTCTATGATTATCATTAAGTGTTGTATCATTAAGTGTTAATTTTGTACCCTATGACCATTATTTGTGTTGTAAATGTTGTACCTCGATGAAGGTATCTTTTCTTTTATGTACACTGAGAGCATATGCACGAAGACAAATTCCTTGTGTGTCCAATCATACTTGACCAATAAAAAATTCTATTCTATTCTATTACAGTATCAGTATATTGTTCCCAACAATCTGGGTGCTCAATTTACCAACCTTGGAAGGCTGAGTCAACCTTGAGCCAGATCAAACTCTTGGCAGTGGGCAGAATTAGCCTGCACTGCTGCATTCTAACAACTGCTCCACCATGGCTCTTATACTTTTATCACTAGGAATAGCCATGTTCCCCAAAGGAAGCAAACTAAGGAGGAAATCTTAAGACTGGCCATTCTAACAAAGTTAGATATCAAAAGGTCTTCTCATCCATCCTTATTGCACTTCCTTATCTGTTTGATATTCACAGCATCTGGTTTATGAGATTTTTTTTAACATAACATAATAACAGAGTTGGAAGGGACCTTGGAGGTCTTCTAGTCCAGCCCCCTGCCCAGGCAGGAAACCCTACACCATTTCAGACAAATGGCTATCAACATTTTCTTAAAAATTTCCAGTGTTGGAGCATTCATAACTTCTGCAGGCAAGTTGTTCCACTTATTGATTGTTCTAACTGTCAGGAAATTTCTCCTTAGTTTTAAATTACTTCTCTCCTTGATTAGTTTCCACCCATTGCTTCTTGTTCTACCCTCAGGTGCTTTGCAGAATAGTTTGACTCACTGTTCTTTGTGGCAACCCCTGAGATATTGGAACACTGCTATCATGTCTCCCCTAGTCCTTCTTTTCATTAAACTAGGCATACCGAGTTCCTGCAACCATTCTTCATATGTTTTAGCCTCCAGTCCCCCAATCATCTTTGTTGCTCTTCTCTGCACTCTTTCTAGAGTCTCAACATCTTTTTTACATCGTGGTGACGAAAACTGAATGCAATATTCCAAGTGTGGCCTTACCAAGGCATTATAAAGTGGTATTAACACTTCACATGATCTTGATTCTATCCCTCTGTTTATGCAGCCCAGAACTGTGTTGGCTTTTTTGGCAGCTGCTGCACACTGCTGGCTCATATCTAAATGGTTGTCCACTAGGACTCCAAGATCCCTCTCACAGTTACTACTGTTGAGCAAGGTACCACATATATGGTACCTGTGCATTTTGTTTTGGTTTTTTTGCCTAAATGTAGAACTTTACTTTTTTCACTGTTGAATTTCATTTTATTAGTTAGCGCCCAATGTTCAAGTCTGTCAAGATACTTCTGTATCTTGTATACTTCTGTATCTTTTAATCCTCTATACAGTCTAATCACACAAAAAACATCTTAGGAACAATGCTTTGACTAACTTTTCCAGATTTTTCGCAGCAGTTCCAAGGACTAAAATGCCTTTCTTTTCTTAAATAAGTTGATCCTTAAAGAAAACAGCATACAAGAGCCAGACTAAATTGAGAAAAATAATAAATAATAATAAAGGCAAGTTAGCAATAGTTAATAAATAGTTATTTTTATTGGCCAAGTATAATTGGACACACAAGGAATTTGTCTTGGTGCATATGTTCTCAGTGAACACAAAAGAAAAGATACATTCTTCTAGAATCATAAGGTACAACACTTAATGATAGTCATAGGGAAACAGTCATTATAAATCTTAAGGATACCAGCAACAAGATTACAATCATACAGTCATAAGTGGAAGAAGATGGGTGGTGGGAACGATGAGAAGATTAATAGTTATGCAGATTTAGTAACTAGTTTGACAGTGTTGAGGGAATTATTTGTTTAGCAGAGTGATGGTGTTCGGGAAAACACTGTTCTTGTGTCTAGTTGTTCTGAAAACTTATTTGTTGATGGTGTATTTTTTTCCCTCGTGCACCAGATTTACACTTTCTGTAAAGCATTTGTTGAAAAAGGTTGCTGCTTAATTCACTTATGACGCTGTCCAGTTTGAATGCATCTCCAAACCTGAGTGTTCTTGTATATCATCATCATTTAACAACCCCATAATCCTTTGCTGGGTGGCGTCTGGGCAACTGAATAGAGCTAGCAGAATGTTTAATGGACGGATGCCCTTCCTGTCACTATCAGTGTACTCATACCATTGCCCATTATTGTGGATTTCATTGATTTTTTTAATTTAATTTAATTTTTATTTATTTATTTGTCAAACACAACAGTATATATAAGTATAAGCATGAAATAACCATACGAATTGGATACAATCAAAGGGAACATTAGGACAGGAACAGTAGGCATGCTGGTGCTCTTATGCACGCCCCTTACAGACCTCTTAGGAATGGGGTGAGGTCAACAGTAAATAGTCTTTGGTTAAAGTTTTGGGGATTTTGGGACCTGGTTTGTTTGGAAATGCTATGTTTCTATTTCTCCCATGGAGGGAATCCTTGCTTCACACCTCCTCCAAGCTATCTAGTTCAGGTTCTGAGTGGAAATGTTAATGCCAAAATTTTAAAGTTCCCCTTCAGATGTAAAATTGATATCTGTTCATCACAAGAAACCAGAACAACTCCATGAATAGGCCATAGAAATTTCTGAATTGTTAGTAACTTATTGGTAGAAGACAATATTTGTTGCTCAGGGCTGAACTGTAGGGTCCTTGGTACTCTCTAAGTTTGATTGTTTTCTTGCAGATGTTTTGTTACCAAACTAGGTAAAATCATCATTTCTAGAAGGGAGTGGAGATTAGAGGCTTGCCCTGTCAATGTTGATGGAAGTGGTCTTGGTGTTCCTTAATTAGGTTGTTGTTTGCTCTTAGTGTAAACACACTAAGAGTAAACAACAGATTAATTAATAGATTTAAACTCAATGTAATTCACTCTAATCTTAATTGTAGGAAGTATGACTTCTGCAATAGAGTACTAAATGTCTGGAACACTCTACCTGATCCTGTTGTTAGTCTTGCTAATCCCCATACCTTTTACCACAAACTGTCTACCGTGGACCTTTCATGCTTCTTAAGAGGTCCCTAAGGGGGCGTGCATAAGCGCACCAGCGTCCCCACCAACCACAACCAAGCAGACACGCGAGCTAACTACATCTGCCAGCAATTTACTCCGACGACAGATATCAGTTCTGGCAATGAACTTGCGATTGCCTGCCAAGTTCTCTTATCTCCTCAGACCAGCATAATTGCAGTTCAGAAATAAACAGAAGCCAAAGTCTTAATCTCAAAATATTGCAGCCAAAGTTTCCAAGAGTCAGTTTTTGTCCATCACAAGAAGCTATAGAGCAGCTCCTCCTGCTTTTATTTTATTTATTTATTTATTAAATTTTTATACCGCCCTTCTCCCAAAGGACTCAGGGCGGTGTACAGCCAAAGATAAAACACAATACATAAACAATTAAAACCAACAATTAAAACCTAGCAGATTACAAAAAGGCTGATAATTAAAAGTTTAAATTTAAAATTATAAAAAAAATTTAAAAACCCAGAACAATAAAAACCCCAATTTAAAATTAAAACTATTATGCCAGTCCCGCTTGAATAAATAAATGAGTTTTTAGCTCACGACGGAAGGTCCGAAGATCAGGCACTTGACGTAGGCCAGGGGGAAGTTCGTTCCAGAGCATCAATGCTCCAACAGAGAAGGCCCTACTCCTGGGGGCCACCAGCCGACACTGTTTGGCGGATGGCACCCTGAGGAGACCTTCTCTGTGAGAGCGTACGGGTCGGTGGGAGGCATAGGGTAACAGCAGGCGGTCTCGTAAGTACCCGGGTCCTAAGCCATTTTATACCCTGTGGGGTGTGGCTCCGTGACTCAGCACTCTCTAGGCCTGCCCCACCCCTTTTTTTGTTGTTCCCGCCTCTCCTTTCTGCAATGCCTGGGATTTAACCAGGACTGATTGTCAGCAGCTGCATCTTGAGGCATTTCCTGGGAGGGGGAAGGTGCAGGAGAAAGAGGCCTCATCATCTCCTCCACCTGGCCTGCCTCTGGGACCTGGAACAGAGCCAGAGAGGAAGGTCCTGCAGAGGGAAGCCCTGTCGGCTCTTCCCCCTCACTCTCTGAGTCACTCTCTGCCAGGAGGCCCGGCTCGGGAGCTGAAGAGACAACACTGGGTGAAGCTGGGAGTTGAAGTCCACAAGTCTTAAAGTTGCCAAGTGTAATGTATTTGAAATTTTGGAGGGAAATTTGGGCGGGAAAATACACGTTGCTGATTGGCTGGTACTTCAGCCAAATACTATATAAAGAGAGGTGTTTGCCTGTTGTCTTTTGCTGGGTTTCACAATAAACTAAAGAGCTGTTGTCACTTGCATCGTCTCCTGCCTCTTCACTGCCCAAACTTAACATTGGCGACGAAGGTGGGATATTGAAGGCAGTGAGACTAAGGAAAGAGCTGAAGGAGCAACTTAATTTCAAACCCAGACAGTTATCAAGGACGGATACATAGCAATGTCTAGCTAAACGCCGCCAGCGCCATTCAACCCAGCCAAAGAAAAATGGGGGTCATACATGGCTCGCTTCAAGTGTTTCCTCGAAGCCAACGAACTGCAAGGAATGTCGGATAATCGAAAGCGTGCTTACTTCCTGAGCCACTGCGGACCAGAAGTCTTCGATACCACCGAATCGCTGTCAGAACCAACACCAGTTCAGTCGGTACCGTGGCCAGTGCTCCAGACAACGCTACGAGCACACTACGCGCCGGTGCCATCGAAGTTCGTGCAACGCTTCGAACTAAGGCAAAGAGTTCAGCGAGAGGGCGAGATGATCAGCGTGTACATGGCCGCATTAAGAAAAGCTGCAACCCACTGTGAGTACAGGGACTTGGAGGACACTCTATTAGAACAACTCATTTGTGGGGTCAGGGACATCCGACTACAGAGGCGGCTGCTTTCAAAAAGCAACCTAACTCTAGCGATAGCCCTAGATGAGGCCAGGGCGCATGAGATGTCCACCAAAGCAGCGGAAACCTTACAAAAGCCAAACACGCCTAATTCCTCAGCGAAAGCGACGCCGATTCACAGTGAGGAAATCCAGGCAGAGTGGGAAGACGAAAAAGAGGAAGAGGTTTTCCACACAGGGAGGCCGGAAAGAAGCGACCGTGACGAGTGTGTGAGTTGCAGAGGCCAACACCAACGAAAGAATTGCAGGTTCAAAGACGCAATTTGTTGGCGGTGTGAAAAGAAAGGACACATAGCCCAGGCGTGCCGAGCCTCCCAACCTTGCCGCCAAAGATTCAAACCGGCCAATCAGCAGGGCGCCGGTTCCGCGAGGCGGCCAGGGATTGGCCAATTCAAAAAAGGCGCAAAGTCAAACCACACCACTGTGCGAGTGGGTCACGCATCGACACGACTGGAAAAGAAAATATTCACCAAGACCTACATCGAAGGAGTGCAGTGTAAGATGGAGGTGGATCATCAATCACAATTATGTCCTGGGACACAATCGCAAGGGACCTGCCAGAAGTCGCGAAACTTCTGTGTGGACTTGGGGCAGGGTTGAGGCTAAGGCATTTGAAGGCGTTAAAAGACTTTTGTCCAGCGACAGCCTGTTAATTCAGTATAATGGGACATTGCCATTACTATTGGTTTGTGATGCATCACCCTGCGGGGTAGGAGCTGTCCTCAGCCACAAGTTACCGAACGGGTCGGAGGCCCCTATCGCATATTTTTCCCGCCCGATGTCCGCAACAGAAAGGAACTATAGCCAACTAGACCGGGAAGCGCTTGCCATAGTCTCTGGGGTAAAGAAATTCCACGAGTATCTGTTTGGGCGGCAATTTGAAATAGTCACAGACCACAGACCTCTATTGGGACTCTTGGCGGGGGACCGTCCAACACCGGTTGCATTATCGCCCAGGCTGACCCGTTGGACTATTTTCCTGGCAGCGTACTCATACAAACTGTCTCACCGACTGGGCAAGGATTTGGGACATGCGGACGCTTTAAGTAGATGCTCATTGCCAGAGACTCTTGAAGACCCAACCCCAGGGACACCTGTATTGTTAATTGACTCTCTGGACTCTGGCCCGGTCACGTCCACAGAAATGACTAGGGCATCCTACAAAGATGTTATTGTCCAGACTGTAATTGGCTGGGTGCAGAGGGGATGGCCAACTGCACCGGGAGAACGATTTAAAGAGTTTACCAAAAAGCGTTCAGAACTGTTGGTACAAGGGGGGTGTCTGTTATGGGGGGATAGAGTGGTTATTCCAGAGAAATTATGAGGGCATGTCTTGGAACTATTGCATGTGGGCCACCCAGGGATTGTGAGGATGAAAAGCCTAGCGAGAAGTTATGTGTGGTGGCCACAAATGGACAAAGATATTAGTGACCAGGTGGGGAAATGCCAAGCTTGCCAGGAATCAAGGCCATTACCCCCAACAGCCCCCATAAGAAAATGGGAAAAACCCCAAGGTCCTTAGTCTAGGATCCACATAGACTTTGCCGGGCCTTTTCATGGGCAAACCTTTTTGATTGTGGTAGATGCCTACTCGAAGTGGTGGGAAATTATACTCATGAAAACCACAACAGCTGAGACCGTAATAACAGTATTGCGGCGACTATTCGTGACACACGGGCTACCTGACACCATAGTGTCAGATAACGGCCCACAATTCACGGCCACCCAGTTTGAGGGGTACTTGGCCAGAGAGGGCATCCGACATACCCCCTCGGCACCTTTCCACCCGGCGACTAATGGACTTGCAGAACGCTTCGTGCGCAGTGCCAAGGAAGCGTTATCCAGAATTAGCCCAGGAGATTGGCAAGCCAAAATCGACACCTTCCTGGCAGTCCAACATAGAACACCCTGTGTGGCCACCGGCCGCAGCCCATCGGAGTTATTAATGGGGAGAAGACTCCGGTGCCCCTTAGATCGGTTAAACCCAACATACTCCCCTGATGGGTACCAGAATACGGGGGACAAAACTAGAACAATGACCACGGGCGACCTGGTATGGGCACACAACTACAGTGAGGGTCCAGCTTGGTTAAAGAGAACCATTGTGGGAGTGACAGGCCCAAAATCATATCTAGTGGACATGAGGGATGGCCGAGTGTGGAAACGCCACATAGATCAATTACGAACAAGAATACAAAACAATCCAGAGACCAAACAACCAGACCCTGACTACCAAATATTTGAACCAACAGCTAGCTCAATCCCAAAGCGATCGGAGGATTTAGCTGAATCAGAGGAAGTTCAGCGATGCCAACCGGTTCCTCCAGAGGACACCAGGGACGACTCTGCCAATAATCCAGGGCCGGAGGGCCCAGAGGAGGAGCTGGGAGGAACAAACAGTCCCTCCAACCAGCTCGACTCCCTCCCAGGGAATGGTTTGCGCAGGTCAGAAAGAGTTAGGAGACGCTCTGTCTACCTGCGTGACTACATGGAAAAATAACATGCAAATTTTATGCAAATAATGGGCTAAATGCGTTCTGGGAGGGGAGGAGTGTAATGTATTTGAAATTTTGGAGGGAAATTTGGGCGGGAAAATACACGTTGCTGATTGGCTGGTGCCTCAGCCAAATACTATATAAAGAGAGGCGTTTGCCTGTTGTCTTTTGCTGGGTTTCACAATAAACTAAAGAGCTGTTGTCACTTGCATCGTCTCCTGCCTCTTCATTGCCCAAACTTAACACCAAGGTTGGAGATCCCTGAGTTAGAGCATAAATCTCTCCCCAGTCCCATTCTCAATACCATCTCGAACCAGCTCTAGAGGAAGGAGTGGAGAGGAAGGGGAGACCCAACAAAGCACTGTGCTTCCAATTGTCAACAACCTGAGCTGACTCAGAAGAATGCTGTGGTGTTGAAATCCCCTGGAAGATCAAGAAGGACCAGGATGGATACACCACCACAGCCTTGATTCCTCTCCACAAGTACTCAGCCAGCATAATCAATGTCATGTCCATATCAATATTGTATCAAGTATTTTATATTCTTGAGTTTTGTTCTCACACAGTAAATCACCGTTTTGGACAAAGATCAAAAGAAATAACCCCATGCATGCATAGGAAAAAAAGTTTATATATACAATAAGTATCTATAAATAAAGTACAAGGAAGTCCTATACATTCTTATCAATATCAGGGTTGATATACCTTCACGTTCAAATATCCATAGAATCCTAGCTTCAGTTGACCTTTCTGAGCATATTTTAATTGCAATTTTTAATCCGATGCATTAATATACAGATATACTGCTACTTTTTTAAAAAAAAAAAATTAAGGGTGTTCATTTGCCCACCCCTGCTCTACTTACAAAGTGATTTGCAAGAGGCAGGCCCAGGATTAAAGCAGAAATGGAATAAATAAGTGATGAAGGCTCAGATTTGTATCTTAATCTTTCCGTTGTCACCAATAAGCACATTTAAAGCACATTTTACTGGCATCAGAAAGGCAGAGGCTGCGTTGTGAATGTGCTTCCTTCCTAACAGAGACTAGCCAATATTATCCTCGGCGCAATTATTTGGATTGTGTTCAAACTCTCTTGCTCGCTCACTTTTCCTTTGCTTGCTAAATGGTGTGTCTGTGTTACTGGAAGGATGCATAATATGTTCAACACATTTTTCATTAATTTCAAAACAGCTAGAGTCCACTTTATTTTAAAAAAATGAGTTAATGCTTTACAGTTTTTCCTGAATAATGTCTGCCCTTTTGTCATTAAGTAGCAAAATGTTTACACCAGTAAAAAATGTTTCTTTCTCAGGGATTATTAATCATTATTTATTGGGAAGTAATCAATTATATAGTTTACCTTCCCACCCTTTTAGAAAATTAAAGTGCTGCGATATTTCTTTTTATTATTATTATTATTTTTCTAAGAGATAGAACTCAAACTAGTAATTATCATATTTACTTTTCATTTATGAGGGAATAATCTGTTTTAATTAAGCCTAACTGAAAAACTTTTATCAGATGTAATTATCCCCCTCGATAAATATGTCTCCACTAATTACATTTAACCATGGGATTTATAGCTCTTAAGTCATTTGGTGGAAAACATAATAAATCTTTAGTAATACATAGTAAATTGCTATAAATTAATTCCAATCATTAACATAATAAACAAATTAGGATAATTTTCCTTAATTAGTTTGGGTAGTTTGCACGAAATCCCAGGCAGGAAACTCAGTGGTGGCAATCAAGATTTTCACCCATCATTTGGAAATATACTTTTCTCGTAGATCATTTGAAATATTCCAACAGAGATGAAGTTTTGCAACTAGCATGCAGCTGTTTATCTTCAATCATAGAGGCACAAGGCTAATTTTCTTTCAAGAAACTCAGATGCAGATCCAACAACCTAAAAGCTATACCTCTAACAGGCATCAGAAATATACCTCACTTTTAAGAAAGCAACAAACTAACGCTCATTTTTTAAATGAGTGTTAGTTTGAGTAAAATATATAATTTATATATTTCTTCTATATTATTTATTTTAATGCCAATTGTTATCCTGGTTCATAATAGTAGTTTCCTCCTTATTGCAGTCAAACCTTCTTTAGTCTAGTTTTTAACCTCATGCTGATCAGATATTTTGGACTGCAGTTCTCACAATCCCTTCCTTTTAGGGATATTGGTTTGGGTTGTTAGGAGTCAAAGGTCCAAATCTCAGGCAACAGATATCCTATCTGTTGGGCTAGAACATGGGTGTCAAACTCAAGGCCCATGGATCGGATCCGGTTTGCGGGGTGCTTAGATCTGGCCCGCTGGAAACAGCGAAGGATCAGTGGTGCCTCTGCAAGCAAAAAGGGAGCTTGTGGCCCTCCTAAGCTCCCTTTTCACTGCCAGAGGCCTGCAGAAGGCCATTGCGGCTGAGAATGGAGCCCAGGCGGACTGTGCATGGCCTCCCTGAGCTCTGTTTTTGCTAGCAGAGGGCTGCAGGAGGCGGTCGCAACCAAAAACAGAGCCCGGGAGGACCTTACAACCCTGATGCAGCCCTTAATGAAGTAGAGTTTGACACAGTGGTGAAATCTATTTTTTTTTATTACTGGTTCTGTGGGCGTGGCTTGGTGGGCATGGTGTGGTGTGGCTTGGTGGGCGTGGCTTGGAGGGCATGACAGGGGAAGGATACCGCAAAATCCCCACTCCCACCCCACTTTGGGACCAGCCAGAGGTGGTATTTGTCAGTTCTCCGAACTACTCAAAATTTCCGCGACCAGTTCTCCAGAACCTGTCAGAACCTGCTGGATTTCACCCCTGGTTTGACACCCCTGGGAGAGAATGTTTCTCGCTTTCACCCAGAGAAAAAGTTCTATAAACTATATAGATAGGGCTCAATATACAATAGAGGATATAGAAGGAGGTTTCAATAAGTATCAGATCTGGGAATGTACTGATCTACTTCACAGAGACTTGGGAGATTCTTGGAGCAGGAATCTTCGATGGATTGAATTGCATGCAAATGGAATTTATTTATTTATTTATTTATTTATTTTATTAGATTTATAAATCGCCCTTCTCCCGAAGGACTCAGGGCGGTGTACAGCCAAAATAAAAAGAAACAATGTACAGTTAAAATAAAATTAAAAAACTTATTATACAGTGTGGCCGAAATTAAAATAGTTAAGAATCTAAAAACCCCAATTAAAACCAGAGAGAAGTTTAAAATTTAAAACTAAACAATTTAAGAAAGCCCCGCACGAACAAACAGATATGTTTTCAGTTCGCGGCGGAAGGTCCGAAGGTCAGGTATTTGACGTAAACCAGGGGGAAGTTCATTCCAAAGAGTGGGGACCCCCACAGAGAAGGATCTTCCCCTGGGGGTCGCCAGCCGACATTGTCTGGCGGACGGCACCCTGAGAAGGCCCTCTCTGTGCGAGCGTACAGAAGGCCCTCTCTGTGCGAGATTATTTAATCTCTCAAATAACTCTGTAACTTTGTTATCATCATCTTAATTGTAGGTCGTATCTGCACTCATTCCTAACTTGCTCTTGTCTTGTACAGTATTTACTGTGTGCTGGCTTGGATTTCAGTGTGCTTAGGACCATCCTGCCCAGACAGAGACGCTTTGATGTAAGTCTTAAGGTGGACTCAGCCTTCCATCCTTCCAAGGTTGGCAAAATGAAGACCCAGATTGTTGGGGGCAATATACTGACCACTGATTCTGTACAATTCACTGTGCTCAATTCATGATTTGCTACTCATCATCAACTTTCCATTTGCTTTTCATCATTCCTCTGTGTGTAACACTTCTCAAAAGTTTTCAGGACTAAGGAGCTGTGGTGGTGGCAGTGATTAGAATGCAATATTCTGCCAGGAGTTCAATTCTCACTGGCTCAAAGTTGACTCAGCCTTCCATCCTTCCAAGGTCAGTAAATTGAGGACCTGGATTGTTGGGGGCAATATGCTGACTCTGTAATTGGCTTAGAGAGGGCTGTAAAGCACTATGAAGAGGTATATAAGTCTAAGTGCTATTAGACTAAATGCTACTGATAAGTACTGATAAATCAAGAGATATTTCACGAGAAGGGTCCTCTATTCCTCTGCTTGCAAGAGAATACCTTATGCCACCAGGCTTGAAATTTTGGGCTTAGACAACTTAGAACTAGGCCGCCTTCGGACTGACCTAAGCGTAGTACATAAAATTATCTGCTACAACATCCTACCTGTCACTGACTACTTCAGCTTCAATCATAACAATACACAAGCACACGATAGATACAAACAAGGTAAACCACTCCAAACTCGATTGCAGAAAATATGACTTCAGCAACAGAGCGCTCAATGCCTGGAATGCAGTACCTGACTCTGTGGTTTCTTTCCCAAACCCCCAAAACTTTAACCTTAGACTGTCTACTGTTGACCTCACCCCGTTCCTAAGAGGTCTGTAAGGGGCGTGCATAAGCGCACCAACGTGCTTTCTGACCCGTCCCCATTTATTTGTATCCATTTCCTGTATTCATAATCATGTTTATACTTACAGCTGTTGTCTTATACATGCTTGACAAAATAAATAAATAAATAAATGATAAACCCCAAAAGTTCTATGTTACTTTTATCTTTTGCTCCTGATAAATTTCTTGGGAAACAATATTGACAGGAAATGTTTCAAACCACAAACCACTTTGAAGTTTTCAATTAAGGGGGAACTAGCAGTCCCAAAATACTTTAAAGAAAAGTAGTTAGTTGTTTGCCTGAAATCAGAAGCAACATGTTTCCTAGAAACACATTTTCATTTGCAGCTCATATGAAAAAAACAACAACATTCAATTGTCTCTTGAAATTGTACATTTAATTTTGGCTCCTTCTTTTTCCAGGAAGCCATCTCAAAATTTGTAGCATGCTTGTCAATGCTGATTTGCAGGACTATTATTCTAGCAGTTAATGACTAGAGAACATTGCCTGATATTATATAGCCATTAATGTGACAACAGGGGTAAGAGGATTAAGTGAAAAAGTGGATAGAATTCCTAATTACAAATACGCTGCTGTATTTCTTGGCATTAAATAAGAGGAAATGTAATTCTACTTTATGAATTAGGACACAAAAGCCAGAACAATTAACTCATTGTTATTACTGGGCTTCCTAACTTTTAATTGTTCCCCAGCTCTCGCTCTGAAGGTGTTACACCACCATTCGTGCACACACAAATTTTTTTGTCTGTCACTAAATCCGTCTAGCAAACGGATCTGACTCAAGATGGCCATAATTTGCTGCTAAAACAAGCTCATGGTTGGAATTGGCCCAAGATATTATGTGGCTGGCTGCCAGGTTCAGGAACTCCAGTTGACATCTTTTGTGTCAATAGAGAAGCCACCAGATAAGGGAGGCTGATAATTTCATTTTGCTCCAGGAGTTCAGGGTCGCTTTCTTCCATTTTTTTTTTCTGACAAAAGCAAAAGGGGGAAAAAAAAGAAGGAAGCTTGGAAAGACAAATTAAAAAACTGCCCCAAAGACATTCAGTCAGTTTCCATAGCTGGACTTTCCAGATCCTTCTCTTAACCCCTTAACAACCACAACATCATGCTGGCTTTTGGCAATTGAATCTCATTTCAATAAAAACAGCAGGACAAAAACTCCAGAAAGCAAGATGCTTAGTTTAAGGAGCTCGTGCCTGGAGGCCCAGCACCCACACTTCAGTCCTCTGCACAGTTCAGTTCTATGGCCACTCCTATTTCCTGTGATTAATTGTCCTACTGATCAGTCTTTCTGGAAAATCATTTGCTACTGTTGCCTCATGTATTTCAGGCCTCTCAAGTCAAGAACTCAGTTCTTCTACTAGTCTCCTGGAAGAATCCTACAACTCCCCTAACGATCAAGTTTTGTTGCAACTGAATGGACCGGCCAAGTAAAAGGGGAGTTCACCCCTGACAGTGATATAAAAACAAATTTCAAGCCAATCCACCATTGTTCCATCTAAGGTCAAACTGGCGGCCCAAACTGGATGTCTCACGCACAGGCCACTCCTGCCCCAGCTCTGCAAAGGCAAAAAACGCCAAGATATGCCATGATATGTCACGTGACACAATCGAGTTTGACACCCATGATCTAACTAATCCAATTTCAGCTTTTTTAATATAAATCTGGAATTGGGTGGGTTAGATAGAAATGAATATGGATTCTGTAGCACTTTTGCAATCCCCACATACTTTCCCACATACTTAGATGTTGAGAAAAATGATTCTGTCATCTATCTATCTATCTATCTATCTATCTATCTATCTATCTATCTATCTATCTATCTATCTATCTATCTACTATTTTGTTTATTAAATGTATATGCCATCCATCTTACTGTCGAGCAACTTAGTGCTCTGGCAATGAGTTTCCACATTTGTATTCCTGGAAAATGCCAGAAAGAGCTCTGGAGCTATGAAGTAGAATCCTGTTGTGGTCCAGAGGCAGCCTGTGGAGCAGGCAGCAGAGTCGGACAATGAGGAAGTTGGGGAGGAACATGGGCCAGTGCTGAAGTCTGGGGAAGGCTCGGACGAGGGCTCTGCGTCGGAGGCAGAGAAAGGGCCATTTGGGAGATACGTGCTGCCTCCGGAGCCTCCAGAGTCAGACCTCAGCGAGGCAGAGGAACAGGGAGAGCCTGTTCCCAGTGTGCGCATGCACAGAGCTGCCAGAAGAACACTTAAAACAAAAGGGACAACTCAGGAGTAAGGCTTGGAGATGATTGGCCCCTCCCATAAGACTTAAAAGAGGAGCAAAGGCACGTGGGCCTTTGCAGGAAGCAACATTGTTAATTCTGTTCAGTTTAAAGTCTGAAGCTCTGTTTGATTCTGGACTCTGTGTGGCTTTGCCAATTAGGTCTTTGGCAGCGTGTCAAGGGAGATAAAGGTGGGTAATTATCAGCCTTATCCCGAAGAACTCTTGACAACTATTTGGGACTCATCTGTGAATGAACAGAATTCACAGCTGTTGAAATAAAAGAGGTTTTTGGGACTACTCGTGTGTTATACTGACTCAGGAAGCCTAGGTCAGAACAAATCCTTTGAGATTGCAATGGGATATGAATGAATGAATGAATGAATGAATGAATGAATGAATGAATGAATGAATGAATATAACACAAGAATTCCCTAACAAGTCTAATTTTATCATGCAGCTTGCCCCACACCCTGACTTTATGCACGTAGCAGGCTGGCCTGACTCCTGCCCTTAAGTCCCTATCTTTTAACATGCTCCAACAATGCTCGTGTCATAGTACCCAAGAGCATTCTGGTTAATTAAAATGACTCTCCAAGCTTCCTTGTTCAGTACTTACTGCAGCATCAGTACCCAAATTAGGAAATCCTGCCAGCGAACACTGTTGAAGTCTGAGAGATCTCTGAGTTGAAGTGAATTTCTCCAAATGCAGCTTGTCCCAGGAGAACAATAAATCTTTTGTCTTGGCTGCCTGCCTGGGACTGCACACCGATTCTGAAGCACCTGCTGAGCCCCCAGCATACAGCCAGCATCTGGCTTCATTAGACCACAAACGATGCACACTTGTTTTCATGGCCAAGACAGGAAACATTCAGCCAGAGGAGGCTGATTCTGGCTGAAGATTCCTGATAAAGCTGAGAAACATTGTGGGTTTTGTTCTCCTGGGGAGCGAAGAAAAAAATGGAACCATGGTAATTGAGTGATAGGCACACAGGGTTTTGCTGCCTTTTATCCAGCATGCAGAGAAAGTCTGAGTAATATTGTAGAGCAGGAACAGTGCAAGAGTGTACAAGTAGCACCTGTGGGTACATATCGTACCCCACATTTCTGACTGATAGACACTTGGCCAGCTTTCAAAATATGCTTCCACAGATGGTTGTTTCCTGGTCTACACTGTGCCAAATAGTATCCAGTTCCTCTTTGAACACTTTCTCTCTTCTACTCTTTTTTTGCTCCCATGAATGCTTCTATAGCCCAGAATATATTCATCATAGTACATATGCAGAACATAGAAATAATAATTGGAAGGAAGCTTGGAGGTCCAACCCACTTCTTGACCATGAGACCTGATACCATTTCAGGCAAATGGTTGTCCAGACTCTTTTTAAAACCCTCTGGTTATGGAGTACCTACAACTTCTGAAGGCAAGGTATTCCATTGGTTGTGTTGTGTCTCGTCCGATCTCACCACCACAGCCGGGGTCTGCTTATCTGCTTCCAAACGCTGAAGAATGTCCTAGCATGCCTCCCGGCCCCAGCCCTGGCTCCATGCCCAGACAGGCTAAGGAGGGGGCATCTCCCGGCCCCAGCCCTGGCTCCATGCCCAGACAGGCTGAAGAAGAATAAGTATCTCCAGCCCCCAGCTCTGGCTCCATGCCCAGGCAAACGGAGCAACTAGACCCCTCCCCCTCCTCCACAGCATGTGAGCCTGAGGAAGGTCTATTACCAACAGCTGCTGATTGGAGTGACCCTCACTTCAGAAGAATTGATAGGCGGCAGCGTCAGAAGGAAGGGAGGGGCAGGCCTGGATAAGTGCTGAGTCATGGAGCCAAACCCCATGGCCTATATAAAGGATCTGCTTTCTGGCAGTCTCTGAGTCAGGCAAAGTCTAAACATATCTTTCTGAAGTCACTTTCTGGTCTCCTGCCTGCCCTGAGGACTTTGCTAGGACTTTGGCAGAGCTGTAGAGGCATACCTGATTCGGATTTCCCTGACCCGGCCGTCAGCGGAGGAGTGGGACACGACAGGTTGATTGCTCTCACTGTTAGGAAATTTATTTAGTTCTAGGTTGCTTTCTCCTTGGTTAGTTTCCATCCATTCTTTCTTGTTTTGCCTTTGGGTGCTTTGGAAAATAGTTTGATCCCCTGGTCTTTGTAGCAGCTCCTCAAATATCGGAACACTGCTATCATGTCTCCCGTAGTCCTTCTTTTCATTAGACTAGACACACCCAATTCCTGCAACTGTTCTTCGCAGCTTTTAGCCTCCAGCCCCCTAATCATTCTTGTTGCTCTTTTCTGCATGATCATTATTATCATCACTGGTTCCTTTCACGTGAAGCTCATAGGGCAGCAAGTGTCACTTGGCACGATCATGTCACTAACAATGAAATTTTGCAGATCTAGGCATTTGCAGGTTACTGTGACAGAATGTCAAATGCATTTAGCCAGCCATATTCTTCACTTGCTGGAACTCAATATCCCCAAAACACTACATGAGTGGAGTGGCCAAAGGTAAAGCAAAGGTGGGTAGACAATGCAAAAGTTGGTATCAGATGTTAAAAGGTGACTTATGGACAGCGGACATCAATAGAAAGATGCCGAAGATGCTGCCGTGGATAGTATTCATTGGAAGAAGCTTGATGCCCTATGCCAGAATGTATTATTAATTCAATAATTAATTAATTTCATATCTGACTTGGAACCAAATGGCATGCAACTGTTAGTTTGGATTTGAAAGCTAAATGCTTGAATTGTCATGCTTTCTGATTTTACCCAAGGTATGGAAACATAAATTCATGAAAGAGGCTGGGTTCAACTAACCAAGATTAAAAATGGTCAGCCTGAGCATGTGAGGAAAAGGCAGCAGCAAGGTCTTCACCTGGTCTGATTAAGAGTGTTGTGTAAATTCATCTCCCAGGGTTGTCTGCAGGATAGCAGGCTTTCAACAAAACGACAGAACAGTTTTGTGCCATTATATCATTAAGTGTTAAATTTGTACCCTATGACTATCATTAAGTGTTGTGCTGTACCTTGATGAAGGTATCAAGGTATGACTTTCATTAAGTGTTGTACCTTACGATTCTTGAAGAACGTATCTTGTCTTTTATGTACGCTGAGAACAGTTTTGTTCCATTTGAACAGACAGAACAGTTTTGTGCCATTATATCATTAAGTGTTAAATTTGTACCCTATGACTATCATTAAGTGTTGTGCTGTACCTTGATGAAGGTATCAAGGTATGACTTTCATTAAGTGTTGTACCTTACGATTCTTGAAGAGAGTATCTTGTCTTTTATGTACACTGAGAGCATATGCACCAAAGACAAATTCCTTGTGTGTCCAATCACACTTGGCCAATAAAGAATTCTATTCTATTCTATTCTATTCTATTCTATTCTATTCTATTCTATTCTATTCTATTCTATTCTATTCTATTCTATTCTAATGCAAACTCCATTCATCTCATACAGGCATGAAATGTCAATACAGACATTCATTTAGTGACTACCACGGTTAGCAACAATTTGTAAACACAGTGCTAGTAAACCGTAATACAAAAATTCATTTTCCAACCAATGCATTTATGCATTTAAAAAACGAATTTCATATGCCCGACAATATATTTACTATGCCCTGTAATAGCATCTATGCCTCACTTTATTGGCAGAACTGAAATAACTACAACATTTGCCTAATAGGTAGAAGATTGCAAGTTTGAAACCCAATATAATTCTTAAAAGAATTACCACATTCCTACTGGAAGAACTGGAAACATTTAAAATGCATTCCTGGACTTGTTTGTACATTTCAATTAGCAAAAGAAAACATTTGGCTATTGCTTTCTTGAAGCCGGGAAGGCACAGGGGAATTATCCAAAAGGAGAGCATAGTAGTCTATAGTCCACATTGTACAGAATACAGCAATAGCATTTAGACTTATATACCACTTCACAGTGCTTTACAGCCTTCTCTAAGGGGTTTACAGAGCCAGCATATTGCCCCAATAATCTGGGTCCTTCTTTTACCGACCTCTGAAGGATGGAAAGCTGAATCAACCTTAAGTCCGTCAGGCTTGAACTCCTGGCAGCGGGCAGAGTAAGTCTGCAATACTGCATTCTAACCACTGCACCACCACAGCTCCTTAGTCCTGAAAACTTTTGAGAAGTGTTACACACAGAGGAAATGATGAATAGCAAATAGAAAGTTGATGATGAGTAGTAAACTGTGAAGTCGGCACAGTGGATTTCTGATAGGGCGAGCTGCCTTTTTCTGGCCCAGGTGTCAATCTGATTATCCTCTGTTTATCCATCATGTGGATCAGGGGTGAAATGCTCCCGGTTTGCACCGGCTCCCCCGATTAGGTAGCGATGGCAGCTGCTGGTTCGGAGGACCGGTAGCAAAAATCCCTGGCCCCGCCCCCCTGCCTCTGCTGAGCCGCACTATCAGCAGAGGTTTGTTTTTTTTTACTTTTAAAAGTTTTTCTTCAGCTGAAACATGCCTTGAAAAGTTAAAAAAAAACCCTCTGATGATCGCGGGGCTGAGCAGAGATCATCAGAACATTTTTTTTAAAAAAAACCCTTCAGACGAAGGGGGGGAAAAAAAAGAAAAAAACCAGAGGTTTTAAAAGCCTCCTCTGACGATCCCAGAGGAGTTTCCTGATCCTCACAGGCTTTTAAACTCACTTTTTAACAGCCCCCACTTACAAGAGCCCCCACCCATGCCCAGCCAATTCCCCCTCCTCACTTACCTATAATTACTGCTCCTTTCTGGCTGCAACTGCATGTTTTCTTCAGCTACTGAAGAAAAAAAAAAGCTTGCTTTGACTTCCTGCTTTGCTGGCTGAGGAACTCTGGGATTTGAAGTCCACAATAAAATAAAATAAAATAATAAAATAAAATATTTGTGCAGCTTTCTGAGATTTGGGGTGTTTCTGTAGTGTTTCACTCTAACTACACAAACACACAAAATCTCAGAAAGCTGTATATGGCATTTTGTGAGTGTGTGTGTGTGTGTGAGGTGTGTGTGTGTAAAGTGTGAAAGTTGGTTTTTGAGCTTTTTGTGGCTGTGTGAAGTGTGAAGTGCAGCTGCTTTTACATTGTGTGTGAGTCAGTTGTGTTGTGTTGTGTTGTGTGTGTGTAAAGTGTGAAAGCTGGTTTTTGATACCTCTTATTGTTTTTTATACTTTGTTTATTATTTTTATTATTTGTTGTTATTGGCCATGCCCACCCAGTCATCTGACCACCAAGCCACACCCACCAATTAAGCCACGCCCACAGAACCGGTAGGGAAAATTTTTAGATTTCACCCCTGATGTGGATCCTTTGATTAACCTTTGCAGGCTTGACTCTCTTGAACCCAGTTTGCGTGTTCCAAAACGATACCATAAAATGTGTGGAAAGCAGCTACTGGCTCCAAGATCTTTTCTACAAGAAGGTTAAGATCACCTCTCAATGAAGTCAGGCTGCACCTTTAAAATTCCCGACATCCACAGAGCCATAGAAGCACTCATGCTTTCAAAAACGACCCATAGCTCTCAAGTGCGGCTTTTCTAGTAGTGTTGATCATTTGAAAGACTTCATTAGAAAGGAACAGAACAAAACAACTTTGGCTCTTTCTGAAAATCCCTTCTGCAAGGCCAGGCAAAGAAATAGACTCGCTTTGAAGTCTTTTCTCTACTGAACTTTCCTTCCTGAGCTCTGTTTATCCATCATGTGGGAAATCACGGATCCTTTGATTAGCCTTTGCAAGCATGACTCTCTTGAACTCAAGAGAGGGGAAGATTCATTGTTCAGAACTATAATAAGAGTCCCTATTAATGCAAGTGACCTTTGCTGTTTCTAATGGTATAGGAGGAAAATGGCTTTGCTGTAAAAATGGCTATAGTGCATTTAATGGCCCTGATCTACTCCCATGTCAAGTGGGCAAAGGGAGGGGGGAGAGAGAGAGATGGGGGGGGGGCGGGAAATCCCTTGGTACATTTCTCATTTATATTTGCAATAGGCTGCCTTTGTTTTTGTTTCCGGATGTTAGATTTTTTTTAAAGATAAAAATGAATTATCAAATCATATATAAAGAGCATCACAGTTATTAATTTTCCATATCTTCATGTAAGATCTAAGCCTTCTGTAAAACACCAGAAAAAAAGGAATTTAGTCAGGATTTAAATAAAATCCATACTGAATAAAAAGCTAAGACAGCAAACAGAAGCAGTGCTTAAAAAAAATAACTTCAGAACCTGTTTAAAATCACTCTAGGTTTGTATCTACACTATTCCCAGAAATAAATAGGCATTTTTAAAAAAATAAATTCCTTTCTGTTCCATAGGTCTCTGAAACATATATCATATACTGTACACATATATCTCATACATACACATAGACATACATATGCAGAAACACAATTATATCTACATCTAGGTAAATTAGATCTATGCAAGATTGATTCTGGAATTTCTCAATGCCATATAACCATAATTTTCCTAAGGAATAAAAGAGGAAATAATAAACAGAACAATATCAATAAGGTTTTGAAAAAGTAAAGAGAAAATCACCTGTTTGAAATGAAATTTCATTTCCTCCACTAACACCTCCTTTTATGCACATATATAAATATGTGTATTATATAAAGACACAGGAAAGCAGCCGTGATTCCAGGTCTCTTCCTGTGAGGGTTGTTATCTAAGCAGGACCTTAGAATCAATCCTTTTCTGTAGTGGCTCCAGCTTGGTTATAATGGTATTTGGGAAAGACCTTAAGAGATGTTGCTGAGAGAATGGTCAGCATGGTCAGAGAAGACATAGCCCTCAGTTGCATAGTGGATGCAGAGGTGGTATTCAGCTGGTTCGGACCGGTTTAGGTGAACCGGTAGTAGCCAGCTGCAGGTAGGCCCACCCACCCGCCTGGGCGCAATCCCGTCCGATATCGCTGTGTTTTTGACGCCGCATGCATGTGCAGATGGCGCGCACGAGCGAATTGCCGTGTTTTGTGATGCCACACGCATGTGTGGATAGTGCACGCACACATTTCCAATGCTGGGTGAATTGGTTGCTACAGTATGTGAAGCCCACCTATGAGTAGATGGAACAAAAGGTTCAGGAGGGACTCTCCCTAAGTTACCAGCCTGTAAAGGTGATGATGGGAGAATTTTATTTTTAGACTTGCAAAAATGAAATCATCCTTACCAGGTAGACCAGACAGGAACCACAACCAGATAAACTAATTCTACTTTACTGTGTGGTTACATTAAAAGGATCTTGGAAGCCTAAAATTACAATTCTCCCGCCATCACCTTTACAGCCGGATAACTTAGGGAGGGTCACTCCTAAGACACTTGCTCCACACATTATGCAGCTGCAGGCTATGCTTTCTTTTATCTTACCATTTCCTAGGCAGCATCCCTTTACCTGGTCTCCCAAGGTCATTCCCATATCTCCCACTGAGATCTGACAAGCTCCCATTCTCTATGCCTTCTAGAAGGCCTTCAAGGTTGGTTCTTCCCTCACACATTAAGAGGCTAGAACCTAGTGATTGTATTTGTAATTGTTTTTTTTTTAATTTTTATTGTTTTAATGTGATACACAATCTGATACACACACAACATATAACATATAAATATTTCCTATTTCTAAACAGCGTTTCTTAGTGGTCTTCTTTTGCTTTTATACCTTTACCCCCAAATCACATTTGTTATTTTGTTTTCTTTCTTATCCCCTTTTCTTTATTTACATTAAATTACCTAATACTAATAGCTTTACTTTTCTAGATTCTTATATATTATTTACATATTATACATTTCTAATACATTCTGTACATTCTAATTTCTCCCCTTTATTTTTTTCCTTTATTTCTAGACTCAAGTCATTCATACCATTTATTCCAGATTATATAATAGTCTTTCTCTTCTTTCTATTTAATTTCTTTTGTTAACCTGTCCATTTCGGCACATTCTAAAACTTTCCCTATCACTTCTTCATCTGTTAATGTCTTTTCTTGTTTCTAATTTTGTGCATATGTTATTCGGGCAGCTGTTATAATGTGCAAGATCAGATATTTTATTTCTTTGGTGTATGTTCTCATAAAGATTCATATTTGCAATTGTTAATGTGTTAGGGAGCAAGGATTAGTTGGTGGATTTTTGGGATGTTGCTATTATGGTTTCTTTTCCTTTTGTTATTGTTTACGAGGTACCTAGAGTTGTGACCCACACGACTGTAGGCGTCATACAAGCCTTTTAGATAAAGAAACAAAGTTGTTTGTGCAGGATCACTTTTCACTTTAAAGAATATCTTTAACAAGAGGGTGAGACAGAAATTGTGACTTGCATTTGACTTCTAAAGACCGTCCTTAATTTTATTTCTCTTTAATTTAAATTTTGTTCCATGATCTTTAATTTTTTTCCACTCCCAGTTTTGGAAATTTTGTATTTCACCTCATCTCTTTCCCCACCCTCTTCTTGATTTGAATGGAACAAAACTATTACAACCCCAGACACAATTCATTCATGAAAATTAGATAGAATGTGATCAAACATTAGCAATTTAAAATATAGAGCCATATTTGTATTATGCGTCTCCTAAAATAGGGAAAATCTCTGGTCCTTTGAAACCTATTGAACTATAATCTCTGTAATCCAGAGATGCCAGTTGTTGTTGTTGTTTTCTGAAAAATTATCCCCTTGAAAATCATACAGGCATACTGAATAAAATTAATATAGCACAGACCTGAAAAGTAGAGAAATACGTTTGTGTGTATAGGTATATGTAAGTATACATATAAACCCACAAGCTGTATTAGAATAGAATAGAATAGAATAGAATAGAATAGAATAGAATAGAATAGAATAGAATAGAATAGAATAGAATAGAATAGAATAGAATAGAATTCTTTATTGGCCAAGTGTGATTGGACACACAAGGAATTTGTCTTGGTGCATATGCTCTCAGTGTACCTAAAAGAAAAGATACCTTCATCAAGTATATTCATCAAGTATATTCATCAAGGTATATTTGTTCACTGAAATTGCAGGCCATTACAGTGTTAAATAAACATGCCAGTAATTACCAAGATGAATTGAAGAATCTGTGTGCATTTTAAATAATAAATGAGGCTGGTTATTGAGAATTCAATACATTTACAGTGGAGGGGTATTAAGTTCCTAATGTGAAATGTAGCTTTAAACTTCCAAACATCTCCTGAAAAACAAAGAAATGCTTTATTTAGTGTTTGACAGACCAATCCCAAGATGAGCAACAGAAAGTTAGCAATTTTTTTCTGAATTAAGGGGTTTTTCTATATAACGCTCTAAAACGACAAAGCGAGATCTGTTAATCTCATAAACCTGATGCATGCAAGATAATCCCTTAAGAAGGTTATCCCTGTGGCAGGCATATTATTAGAAAAAGCTGATTTGTTTCAGCCTTTGAGGTTTAATAGAGAAAATGTATCCCGTACACCTAGGCTTAATTATGTTAAGTATTATGTTTATTATAAATATATCTATATGTCACTGCAATGCTCCAGGTGAATTTCCTTTCCCATCAATCTTTTACTTCCCTTAAGAAGCCAAATTGGATTTAGATTCTATTATCAAACATTTGCAATTGCCTTTTTATAACAAGTTACTTTTGTTTTATGGCAATTTTTTCCCACATTAAAAAAAGGGGGGGTTATGTACAATGTATTAATCACATTTCTTTGCTTGGTTTTAATTGTCTATCTTCAGCCATTCAATTCTGCGATGATTTCAGCAACACTAAGATTTTTTTCTCCTCATTTTCAGCTCCAAGAAGTTGAGCAATTCATAATCCAGTTTACACTGAAAAATATGACATTTGAGTCAAAGTAAACGCTCCTTAACCTCTGCTTAACAAAGATACTCTACCTTTGTTTGGGAAGGATTGTATTCTCATTCTTATGCATGCATTCAGTTATTCCAAAGGGAAATAAATTCATTCATTCTCTTTCCTGCTGTTTCTGAAAAAGTCACCCCAACAGATTTCCCTTGCAGTAAGACTAGCTTTGTCATAGCTGTTTTTACCTTCTGCTATTTTTTTTTAAATCATATGATTTTGATGCTGGTTTGAAGGAGGGGGTCAAAGAGGCCATCTATGTCAAAACTGAATCATCCAGCCAGAGCTGAAGAAGCTTATTGGATGAGAAGTGAAATGTTTTCAAAGAAAAACCAGAAAATCCAGTTGCCTCTTGAAAAAGCACCTTTGGGACAACCATGATGTCAGGTTAGCAATGTAATGCAATGTAATGGGTGCATTACTTGGAGCCTGACACATGACCTGGATGACTGAGAATCTCCATAGACATTCTGCATATGTATACAGAAACACATCCATAAAAACATATGCATGCACACATATGTATAAAGCATTTGTGTTTATACATAGGCACAAACACATTTTCTATAAATATACAGCCTTCATTTATATACACAAAGTTAAAAGCATTCAAAAACACAAACATATATTATATATAGGCACAACCAGAGGTGATATTCAACAGGTTCTGACCAGTTCTGGAGAACCAGTAGCAGAAATTTTGAGTAGTTTGGAGAACCGGTAAATACAACCTCTGACTGGCCCCGCTCCCATCTATTCTCCACCTCCTGAGTCCCTTCTGATCAGGAGGAAATGGGGATTTTGCAGTAATCTTCCCCTGGAGTGGGGTGGGAATGGAGATTTTACAGTATCCTTCCCCTGCCACACCCACCAAGCCACACCCACCAAGCCATGCCATGACACACCCACCAAGCCACGCCCACAGAACCAGTAGTAACAAAATTTGAATCCCACCACTGGGCACCACACCCAGTTTCAAAATAAAAATTCATTGCCTGCACTTTCAAAGTGTTTATTCAAGGTCATTTCCTACCTCTATTACTATTCTAGTGCGTTAGCACAGAGGTTCAAACATTTGTTTCCAATGCAGAAGGTCTCCAGTTTGAAACCGAGTAGATTTTCTTAGTTACTATTTTGCTTTTCCTGACCTCCCTAGTCTCCTCTGTGCTTCCCCCCCCCCTTCTTTTTATTTTTCTGAGGTGCACCATTTTGTTATTTGTGCAGTTGCTTGAAGGAAAGGTCAGGGAAAGAAAAATTGTGATTCGAACATCATCAAGTAGATTCCTGCTGAATTTCAAACCGAGGACCTTTCTACGTGCGAAAAAACTTTGTAGTTCCTGTTCCTTTAAGATAACATTGTAATCAAGGCAACAAGAGGCCATCTTGAAAACAGGTTTTTTTCAAGTGAGCAGAATGGCCATTCCTTACCCTTGCAGTCACCCATCAGCTTTTCAGGCTAGCCTGTAAGGAAGTACATTCACTAGCCAAAATGGACAGGAAGCATCAGGAAACAGAAGGCCAAAACACTCCAGGTGGTCCTTGACGTACAACAGATCTACACTTAGTGTCTATTCTAAGTTATGATAGACTCCCCAAAACTGTTTACTACCAGGATTCAAAATTCTGATAGCCAACACCCCCACAGTCACTTGAGTGCATTTTGGGTGCTTGGTAAATGGCCTGCATTTCCGGCAGTTTGTAGCATCCTGCAGTCACATCGCCACATTTATAGCATTTTCTGCCAAAAAAACGGCATTTGCTTCTGGTTTCTGGCCAAAAAAAAAAATTCATTTTGCAGATAATAGGTTCGCTTAATGACTGCTGAGTTTGCTTTAAGACCAACCTGTTTGCTTTTTGACTGCCACATTCACTTAACAACTGTGGCAAAATTGGGTATGGCCACATAATGATCTGCCTAACGACAGATAGGACTTACAACCTTAATTCCAGGCTCAGGTGTGGTCATAAATCGAGGAATACTTGTACTTTAAAATCACACCAGGAAAAAGTGGTTGGAGGTCCTATTCATGCTGGGAGGGAGCTGAATTAAGATGCCATCTCTTCCTACTCTCAAAAAAAACCCAAAAATCCAACATTCTTATTTAAATTATCTTAACCTCTATTCAGAATTCAGTCTCATGACTGGTTTATAGAGATACTTAGAAGTAGAATCTGTATATAGAGGTTAAATAGGATAAGAGATACTGATGTAGGAAAAGCTGTTATGATTAATGCAATTTTGATGCGTTTGTCTTTGTATGTTTTATATTTTTTGTTTTTTTGTTTTTTTGTATTGTGCTTTTTTTTTGTATTGTGTATTTTAACTTTTGGAAATTCAATAAATATTATTTTTTTAAAAAAAGATTTCCAGGTCATCAATGAACCTAATCAAGAAGAGGAATTTGACACATTATGTATTGCCCAAAACTGTGAATAAAACCATAGCAACAAGATGGGGTAGAACAGGGGTCCCCAACCCCCAGGCCACAGCCCATTTGAAATCGGGCTATACAAGCAACAGGTGAGTGCATGCGCACAGCTCCACTTGCGTGAGCAGGAGTGTGCACGAGTCTATGCGAAGCTCCATTTCTGCAACTGGAGGGTGCATGCACCCGTTGCTTGTGCAAACGGAGCTGCACACGCAAGCGTGCATGCCTACCCCTCACATAGAACCATCCCCCACACACACACTGGTCCACCAAACCAGAAAAGTTGGGGACCGCTGGGCTAAAATAACATTCTGGCTGATTCTTCTCCAACTTTGTGTGGTGTCTAGGCCTATCTAGATCTAAGAAGCTGTTGACATAGGAAAGGCATTGATAACTTCCCAAATCAAATCTATACATCCATTTCCCCCCCCCCATGTGGTTTCTTCTAAAGGAAAGATGAAGTGTTTTCCCCCAAATTGTACAATGTTCAGTTCACATTGAATAATTCTACTCCCATTCTGCTTCCAGGAGTTACTTCTATGCATGCTGGCAAAGTGATATGGGAAAGACAAGACAGGTAATTATTCTTTCAGCTTTCTGTGTGTGTAAATCTTTGAGTCCTGTCTTTAACTCTTGGTGACTTTCTCAATAAGTTCCTGCAATTTTCTTGGCCACAACTTCAGAAGTGATTTGACCTTGCTTCCTCTTTTTTCCTAGGGCTGGGAGAAAGGGACTGGCCCAAAGTCACCCAGCTGGCTTTGTGCCTAACACAGGACTAAAACTCATGAACTCCCACCTAATGTCTTAATCACTCCAAAACTGGCCCTACGTTATTTTAGAAAATGGGAAACAAAAGTCCAGCAACTAAACAAGCCCTATTGTCTGTCAATATCAGCAAAGGTCACTTTTAACAGCCAATATCACTGGCCTAAAAATAGATTATTCCGACAATTGTTATAAAGAGTTATTGTTATAAAAGAGCTGCAAATTTGTCTTAGGTCATATGCTGACCAAAAAGATTTCTCAGTGGGAAATAATGTGAAAAAGTGTTTCTTTTAGTCACTTAACCATTAAAGTCAGTTTTTAAGGTGTCAGGATATCCAAGGCACATCTTTCATTTTGATTGTAGTTCTCATGGGGGCTTGTTCAGTCTATTTTTCTTTGTTTAGCAAAAACTTGCGTCATTCTTATGGATTAGCTCTCCAACCTAAAGGTTGACTTGATTGTTGCTAATTATCTGTCACCAATGCTTCAAAGACTGGAAGTTGTGAAATTAACTTTAGTAAATTAATAATAATAAAGAAGAGTTTGGTTAACTTTTCCTTGTCTGTCTCTTAACTGCAAAACTTGTATTGCTGGCTAGAAACTTTATACTGAATATGATTACTACTAACACAAATGCCTATGGTGAGCCGAACTAATGATAATTGGTCCTTCTTCATTTCCTTTTGCCAAAATCCTTAAGAATATGTGTCAGAATTATGTGGCAAGTCATCCCTGGCTGATGATGATTTATGATTTAACTCCTTTGGATTTAACTTGATATATGAACTCAAGTCCTATATTGTTTGTAAATCATGTTTTATGGCTCAGCATGATATGAGTAGCAGGTAAATACAGCTTTTCAACAGAGCACAGGTATAACTAATCATGGCATAGCACAATATGTAAACACAGCTACTGTGAGTTTCGCTATCCCATTTCAATAACAGCAAATGGTTTTGATAGGGAGGGCAACTACCAGGATATGCTAGATGTTGGTATGATAAATGCTTCCTAACATGAAAAATACAAAAGTATCATTTTCAGTAATATCAACATACTCGGATAAAATCTGAGTTGCACTTCTGGGTGTTTCTTTAATGGCAATATCACTGGAGATTAAGATGTACTAGGGAACACAAATATTGATATTGTCAATGTATTAACATATGAACCGCCATTATTCCTTCCTTAGTAGCTAAGGAAGCAAGCATAAGCTCTAATATTCAACAACAGTACTGTGAGCCAGCCTGAATAAATTTAGAGTTGGTCAGCATCCAAATCAAATAAATACCATATTTTTCAAAGTATAAGAGGCACCAGAGTATAAGACGCACCTTAGTTTTTGGGGAAGAAAATAAGATGAAAAAAATAGGAAGGGAAAAAAATAGGGAGGAAAAAAATAAGAATAGAATTTTTTTTTATTGGCCAAGTGTGATTGGACACACAAGGAATTTGTCTTGGTGCATATGCTCTCAGTGTACATAAAAGAAAAGATACGTTCATCAAGGTACAACATTTACGACACAATTGATGGTCAATAAGGGTGGAAACTAATCAAGGACAGAAGCAACTTAGAACTAAGGAGAAATTTTCTGACAGTTAGAACAATCAATAAGTGGAACAACTTGCCTGCAGAAGTTGTGAATGCTCCAACACTGGAAATTTTTTTAAAAATGT
Organism: Ahaetulla prasina; assembly: GCF_028640845.1. NCBI lineage: Eukaryota > Metazoa > Chordata > Lepidosauria > Squamata > Colubridae > Ahaetulla > Ahaetulla prasina. Next base: position 32,427,710 of record NC_080540.1, on the reverse strand, counting down.
TGGACAGCCATTTGCCTGAAATGGTGTAGGGTTTCCTGCCTTGGCAGGGGGTTGGACTAGAAGACTTCCAAGGTCCCTTCCAACTCTATTATTATGTTAAGAAAAAAGCTGATTGGCAGGTGGATTGGCCTCCTGGAATACCCTCAATCAGCTGTTCGCAGAGGTGAATTTTAGCAACAGGTTCCTTGGTTGTGAGCTCTGTGCCTTGCTTTTTTTTTTTTTTGCTTTTTTTTTTCTGCCTCTGAAAGCCTCCGAAACAGAACTTCAGAAAAAAAGCCTCTGAAGCTCTGTTTGGGGGCTTCTTTTCTGAAGCTCTTTTTGGGGGCTTCCTTTCTGAAGCTTTTTTCAGCCTCTGGGTGGGGCTACATTCAGAGTATAAGATGCACCCAGATTTTCACCCTCTTTTTTGGGAGGAAAAGGTGCGTCTTATACGCCAAAAAATACGGTACTTTTTTTTTTAAAAAAAATGCATATATGATAAGAACAATGGCCAAGAAAGGGGCACTCTAGGTAGTCCTCCAGGTATGACCATCATGGAACCTCCCCATCACCACCAACTTGTGACAGTCATAAAGCAGGTCGGTCACACAATTTTAAAATCTTCTTTGTGGCGGCATTAAACAAATGTGGTGATCATGTGACTGCAGGACACTGCAAACAATCGCAAATATGTCCTGGGTGCCAAGCAACAGAAGTAGGGTCACATCATCATGAGGTGGAACTTCTAATCTGGTTCATAAGTATCCTCCAGGTAGGTCCATCAAAACATTGAACTGTCATTAAGCAACCAGTCATATCTCGAGGATTACCTTTATGTAACCAGATTCTCAAAATGATGCTGGCATTATCCCCACTCTTATTCTCATTATGTCTCAGATGCTTTCTACAATGAATGGGATTGGTTTAGTTTTCATAGGGCCCTCCCTCTTTCCCACTCTGTTTAAACCTTGGATTAATCTTCCCAATTAGACAGATAAATAGGAAGCGTGGGGTATAATAACCTAAGATGCTATTGGGGAAATGGAAACTCAATGAATGGCTCAGTGAACATGCAGGTGACATTATTACTACATTTGACCTGAATTTCATAGCCCTCTAACCAACCAATGATCAAATTGAGATGTTATCTAATGTGATCCCAAATTTATTATAAGACTTCTGTAACTTGTACATAATAACTCTCCTGGCTATAGTATCTTATAAATATTGTACACATTGCATTGTATGAAGACACAAAAAGTAGAAAGCCAATAGTCTCGTCTCCTGGCCATAGTAAAGGTATAATGTTACAGAAAAGAATATTATTATTAGTTTTTTATTTCTTTTTGTCACAACAGTATACACAAACAATTATCATAGATAAAACAACATGTCTTGAAGAATATATATATATATATATATATGAGTAAAAAATATGCATCAACTATATTAATTTGATATAATGAAGGGAACAATAGGACAGGAACGGTAGGCACATTTGTGCTCTTATGCACGCTCCTTATAGTCCTTTTAGGAATGGGGTGAGGTCAATAGTAGACAGGTTTTGGTTGAAGATTTTGGGATTTTGAGTAGAGACTATGGAGTCAGGTAATGAGTTCCAAGCATTAACAACTCTGTTACAGAAGTCATATTTTCTGCAATCAAGTTTGAAGCGGTTGACATTTAGCTTGAATCTATTTTTTGCTCTTGTAATATTGCGATTGAAGCTGAAGTAGTCTTTTATAGGAAGGATATTGCAATAGATGATTTTGTGTGTTAAACACAGGTCATGTCGAAGTCGACGGAGTTGTAAATTTTCTAATCCCAGGATTTCAAGTCTGTTGGTATAAGGTATTTTGTTGTTTTCGGAGGAGTGAAGAACTCTTCTAGTGAATTATTATTCACTATTATATATATAATTATATAATAATATTATATAATTATTATATATATTATATAATATATAATAATTATATAATTATTATTGAAACATGTTATAGTCTTTTTTCCTAACCAAGTTCTTTCTCTTGTAATTAGCAGACAAAATGGAATCAAAATTCACATTACCTACATTTATGACTAATTGGGGTTATTTCCCCCCTTTTTTGTCATTTCAAGGTGTAGAAATGATGATTCCCTCCTTGGCTATGGCTTTAGTAGACTATAGAGATTATCTTCATAGTTATATAATCATTTTCTTGAACATCGGATTGCCTTTTTAATTCAGCAGGCTGGCTGGGGAATTCACGGATTTAAAGCCCACAGAACTTAAAGTTTGAAAAACACTGGTTTAATTGTTCTACAATAGCCCTGCTGCTTTTGATGCTCTGTTAATTTAAGCTTTTGCGAGCAGCACTCCTATCCATCTGCCACAACTCATTTAACTAGACTAATCCCATTGCCACTTTTCCTTGTTTAGTTTTTGCTTAAGTTTCTTATCAACGTTTTTTTTTTAAAAAAAGTGAACACAGGTTAATAAAACTGAGTCATTTGGCTGGTGAAGAGCAGGCCTGTCAATTTTCTTTCCATGGATTGGATGAAGAGGGTGTAAAATGTTGGATTCTAATTGTCACTGGAATCTTTTCAAATGACAGCATTAAATTTCTGCATAGATTCTCATGTAAAAACAAATTCTACATGGTGTGTCAGAGAGAGAAGTTAGAAGCCAGCATGAAGTCTCAGCGTCCTTCCAATAAGCATTCATTCAAAAGAAACCAGGGGTGTCAAACTCACGGCATCACGGCGGCATCACGTGACGTATCGGGACATTTTTCCACTTCGCTAAACCAAGCAATGGGCGTGGCCAGCGTATGACGCATCCGGCCAGTGGGCCGGGAGTTTGACAGCCGTGAAGTAGACCAATAATATGAAAGTGTGCTGGCACATGAATATGAAAAATGGAGCTGATATAGAGAGAAATTCATGATGGACAAAAAACCAGAATGCAAGATTGCTAGTTTTCTTCCCTATCGAGGCACTCTCCAGATACTTTACCTAGAATCCCCAGCCATATTATGTGGCTGTTCCAAAATATGGAATCATCATAGATTATAGAACGGGAAGGGACTACAAGAATCTTCTAGTCCAATGCTTCTCAAACTCGACAACTTTAAGATGTATGGACTTCAACTCCCAGAATTTCCACACCAGCTGGAAAGTACTGGGAGTTGAAAACCATGCCTCTTAAAGATGCCAACTTTGAGAAGAACTAATCTGATTTAGTCCAGCCCTCTGGAATTTGCAGAAGAATCAATTAAACTTTCTAGGAGAGATGAGTGATCAACCACTTCTGGAAAAGTTCCAGAGATGGAGACCCATATCTGGAGGACAGTAGCATCATAAGTTAGGACTAGAAACTAGCTCCAGTGCCCATTCAGTTCCCAAACTGACCTGCTGATCATAGAATAATTCCCTGCCAGTCACAAATGTCTTCCCCATTTTTCAGGATTATGGAGAGGATGAAATGAAAAGAGGAACTTGACTGCCATTCTGAACTTGTTGGGAAAATGTCAGAAAAATCAGGTGACACAACTAAAGTAACACAAATCAAATTGAATCAAGACTGTCTTGAAAAAATAAAATGGAGGGATAGTATAGGAAACAGGGTGGCTGTGACTCTAATCAGAATGCTATTTTTCTTTTTTTTTTTTTAAGATTCTGTGTTCCATAAAATGTCTCCATAATTAGAGATGGTTCCTTGCTTTAGAAGTTCATCTTTAACATAAGGAAGACAATATGAACAAAGACAAAAGGGAACAGAGTTTAGGGATTTGAAACAACATCCCCTCATGTGTGTCTGTGGGAGTTATTTGTAAATCTCTCCAAAGAGGCCACACCATTTAACAGATGCTGCATGAACAGAATCTTTTTTCCAGTCAAAAATCTGCTCAAAAAAGACTTTTTTCCTCTCTTGTGAAATATGCCATATGCCTTTGGAAGCTTTATACAGAAAGGAGTAATTAGGTTTCATGGTGGCAATAGAGGTAGTGGTTAGAAACAGCTCACATCAGGGAGATGTATAGAGTTTTTAAAAAGGATATACGGTAGATGAGAAATATGTGAAATTAATAAAGTCAGCAATTTTTGATAAAAGGAGGTTTCTCAGGAAATGTATCACATTTCTTTATTTATTCACATTTCTTCTCTTTATGCTTTAGAATGAGGTCTGAATCCCAGTTTTGGTAAACCTCTAGGCTGAAAAACTTTATTCTTTTTTTCTCATTTATTTATATATATATTTTCTTTACATACATAACTGCTTGATGAACATACATACATAAGTGCTTGATGAACAGCATATTTTCTGAGTCAGTTGCTTATATAGTAATATTTTTTAAAATCCTAATTTCTACCTCTGTTATCCAATCATTGCTAAAACAGGTCCCATGTTCGATAATACTCTTTCTTCCTTTTCTTTTATCTTCAGTGTTAATCTGTCCATTTCTGCACAGTCCAATATTTTTTTAATTATATCTTCTGTAGGTGTTTCCTTGTTCTTCCAGTATTGTGCAAATACAATTCTTGCTGCAGTCAAGACATGTAATATCAAATATACATTCCCTTTATCATATTTTTCTGGTATTATGCCTAACAGAAATAGTTCTGGTTTATAGTCTATATCAGTGGTAGTCAACCTGGTCCCTACCATCCACTAGTGGGCATTCCAGCTTTCATAGTGGGTGGTAGGGATTTTGTCCGATACTGAAGCACTTTCCTTTTTTTTAGTTTAATTGACTTTATAAAAAATTTTCATAGCATTATTTAAAAACATTTTCATTCGGTTTTCATAAAATTCCCCGTGACAATTTAAATTTCTGAAAATATACTATTTGTATCACCCGCGCATAAGTTTAGTTCATGATACATAAGTGAAACTAAATGGCGCTATAGTGCAACCGCAAACAAAAGAGCTTCGTCCCAGAATAGCTCGCGCATCTCCCCCCACACCACCCAGCTGTAACAGACAAGCAGAGCTGGTAGCCGGCACCCCCCACCAAACCCAATCCACGAAGCGCGAGAGGCATGCGCAGACAACGATACACGGTGCATTACTGTGGAACCGGTGGGCAGTTAGAAAATTTTACTACTAACAGAGATACAAAAGTGAGCAGTAGGTATAAAACGGTTGACTACCCCTGGTCTATATGCTATCTTAACATTCTTTTTAACCACATATGCATTTTCATCCTTTTTTTTTTTTTTTTTTTTTGCTTTTGCTTTTGAGCACGTCCACCAATTTCGTATCCTGTGGTTTTAAGGTGCTGGAAAAGGGAGGAGGTTTTTTCTTCTTTTCTGACTGCGTTTTTGTGTTCTGCAATGTGTGCATTTATTCTCCTATTAGTTTTCCAGCACCTTAAAACCACAGGACACGAAATTGATTTTGAAGGAACCAAATTAATCTCCAAAACTGAACACTATAACAAGAGAATAATGGAAGCCATTGAAATAGAGAAACACCCCCACAATATGAACAAACGGGACGACATCTCCCACCTACCAAACATCTGGAAACCATCCTTGGTCAACAAACGAGTCCCAGCCATGAAAATTGACCCCGGACCCAGGACAACACACAACGCCACCACCAATCATCCTCACCAGATTCAAACCCAAACCCATCCCACAGACGAAACACAACCACCATCCAGAAGCCAGACCATGCTGACACCACTGGCTGCTGCGCCCCCCTCCGATCCCCACATAAAGCAGGCTGACACACACCAGGAACACATGACAGGACCTCGGACTCGGAGCCAAACCAGGGCCCGGGATGCTGCATCACAGCCATCTGCTTAAGACATCACATCACAGAACTTCAGAGGCCACAATACCAAAGCTCAGGAACAAAAGACCAGGACCACACCCACACAGGATGCTACAAAACAACTGACCAATCTGCAAACACCCACTCCATCTACCAATCAGGATGCAACCACAGAGCCAACCAACCCACTCACAGCAACACTCCCACCTCAACCAATCTGCAAGCACCCACTCCATCTACCAATCAAGATGCAACCACACAGCCAACCAACCCGCTCACAGCAACACTCCCCACCTCCCCACCAGTATTTATAGAGAGACGGCAGCTCTGACCACTCTTTGCTCGAGAAGCATGAAGCTGAAGACACCAGCCTGAAGATGATGAGTGAGACCTCGTCGAAATGTCGCCAAGATATTCTCAACCTTACATGGGAAAAGACCCGAAAATGCCAAGACCTACATACCTATACCCATGAAAACCTATGAAAACCTACACACACACACACACACACACACACACACACAGATATATATATATATATTATATATATATAATTTCCTTGGATTCCTTGAGATAAGGTAGCCCCCCTGTGGTTTCATCACTATACATTGTGATACTGCTTCATTAAAATGATGGCACTAATACATGCTGCTTTCTCTCTTTTAATTGCTTGTGGCTCCCGGAACATGTTTTGCTGTTCTTCTGTGGAAAATGGCACCCTCATTCTCACTCTCAACTGACAATTGTGTTCAGCTGTCAGTTGTGATAATGGCCTGTTTGGTTACAGAGGTTTTCCTGCTGAATAATTTACCAAGTTGAGCTGCTTTTCAAAGCTTGTTCCATGTCTTCAATAAAAGGCAAGCGTCACACTCTGCAGAGATCTTTAGCTGGTCCCCAAGTTTTTCCTCTTTGATTTTGCTTGAATTCTGGCCCAGACTCATGCTTGTTTGAGATTTCGTTGTTGTTTACATTTATGAAGAATTTCCATATAATAAAAGATGAATCAAGAAAAAGAAAAGAAAGCGCAAAAAAAGAAAACTGACCAATGTATCTGTTGGAAAGAAACTCAGAAGTAATTTATATAGTTAACTTCATCCCAGACTCACACTGAGTAACAGAATAACAGAATTGGAAGGGACCTTGGAGGTCTTCTACTCCAACTCCCTGATCAAGAAGGAGACCCTATATTATTTCAGACAAATGATTGTCCAGTCTCTTATTAAAAACTTCCAGTGTTGGAACATTCACAATTTCTGGAGGCAAGTTGTTCCACTGATTAATTGTTCTTACTGTCACGAAATTTCTCCTTAGTTCTAAGTTGGTTCTCTCCTTGATTAGTTTCCACCCATTGCTTCTTGTCCTGCCTTCAGGTGCTTTGGAGAATAGATTGACTAGCTCTTCTTCGTGGCACCACCTTAGATATTGGGAAACTGCTATTGTGTCATCCCTAGTCCTTGTTTTCATTAAATTAGACATTAAATTCTGGGTGGCTCACAAAATCAGGAGACAGTCTGAAAAAGTCAGGTTGAATAAGGCAATGGGCAGAATGAAAGGGCAAAACCCATCCCCAATTCAGCATCTTCATTGCAGCTCCACCTTATTGATATTGATCTTGGATCTAACTTTACAGCTGACTTTGTATCTTTTTTAAGTTTATGGTTTTATAAATATAAATATATTTATATCTGAATTTGAACAATATTCATTAGCATTTTCAACTTTTTTTTAACAGAATCTACATTTCAGGATCCAATTACAGTAATTTATAAAAAAATGAATCCAAACTGTAAACCAGAACTTAAAAGTTGCTGAAGCCAAGCCAATCTAGGAAATTTCTAGGACTTTGCCCCTCAGCATTCCTTATTAAAAACAGAGGTGGTATTTAAGGGACGACAGGAAAGATGAATGCTGCAGCAGATTTCACAATTTTACAATACACTAAAGGGTAAATAATGCAAGACTGTCCCATTTTCCCCAGCATCATTTAACTAATTACACAGCCTGCCCTGCATCATAACCAATCTTATGTAAACATAATGATCTTTGCTGAGAATTCCCTCAGTTTAGTTAACCAATTGCTTTTCTAATTCTTGAGTTGTCATTAAAACCTCCCTCATTTAAATACCAGCAGCTGTGTGCCATACTATCGTTGTCAAAATGTAACCCTTGATACCTTGGTAAAAGAGAAGGAAAAAAATGATATTCCTCATGCGGTTTTTAATTACATGGCTTGAAAAGGAAATAATGATTGCTAATGATGGAATTAAGAACCCCTAAATCTAATTAGATCTAGCATAGTGATATATTTCTTCTGTTGTGCTGTAAAATTTATCCAAATGCTTCCCCTTAGATTGTGCTTTAAAAAAGATACTAATTGCAGCATTAATTATAATTTGAATGTGCCTGCATATGTTTAGTCTTATATGCAGTGACTCTATATACAGACTGAACTAAGGTCTTGAACCGTGTCAGATTCAACTTCATCTCTTTCTGAAAATTGAAGGAAAGAAATGTGTTTATTTCAGTTCACACAAACTTTTCCAGATGTCACTTCCCAAAACTCTTCATGGACAAACTCTTCATGGACATTGGGTGGCCTATACTATAGGCCACCCAACCAAACAGAGGAAGTAGATGAACGTTTTGCTAGTCAGCTAACTACGGTATGTAGGAAACACATCACAGTAGTAATGGGGGATTTTAACTACCCTGACATCAACTGGGAAACAAACTCTGCACCAAGTGGAAGATCCAACAGGTTCCTAACAAACCTAGCAGACAACTTTGTTTCCCAAAAAATAGAGAAGGCAACAAGGGGATCAGCCATACTGGACTTAATTCTCACTAACAGAGATGAAATGATAGAAGGTGTTGAAGCTACAGGAACCTTTGGGGCAAGTGACCACGCAATATTGGAATTCGACATTAAGCAAATACAAGTATTAGAACAATGTCAAACTAGAGTCTTGGACTTTAAGAGAGCTAATTTCAATAAACTTAGAGAGAGCTTGAAAAGGATTCAATGGATGAGAATCCTCAGGGGGAAAACAACTCAAGAAGCTTGGGAAATTTTGAAAAGTGAGATTATAAAAGCGCAGTCTAGCACAATACCAATGAAGAAGAAAAATAATAGATCTCAAAAGAAACCAGCATGGATGCATAAAGAACTATCTGACAAATTGAAAGACAAAAAGGACAAATATAAAAAGTGGAAAGAGGGGCAAATAACTAAGGCAGAATATCAGCAAATAGCCCGAGCCTGTAAAGATGAAGTGAGGAAAGCTAAGGCTCACAATGAACAAAGGCTAGCAACAAAAGTAAAAAATAACAAAAAAAGCTTCTTCCAACATGTTAAAAACAAGAAAAAAGTCAAGGAAACAATTGGCCCATTCCTGGGAGAAAGTGGCAAGAAGATGACAAGCAACAGGGAGAAAGCAGATCTACTTAGCTCATTTTTTGCATCTGTCTTTACACAAAAGGAAAAAACAATCCAACCTATCAAAAACAGCACTGCAAAAAACAGATTAGAAACACAAGTTAAAATAGGGAAGAAAATGGTAAGTGAACACCTGTCTATCCTAGACAAGTTCAAATCACCAGGACCAGATGGATTACACCCCAAGGTTCTGAAGCAACTGGCAGGCGTGATCTCAGAACCACTGAACTATATCTTTCAAAGATCCTGGAGCACAGGGGAGCTGCCAGAGGACTGAAAAAGAGCTGATGTAGTTCCCATCTTCAAAAAAGGAAAAAAAACAAATCCAGGAAACTACAGACCTATCAGCCTGACCTCAATACCGGGGAAGATTCTGGAAAAGGTAAGCAACGAATCACCGAACACCTAGAAGCAAACAAAGTAATAACCAAAAGTCAACATGGGTTTGTCAAAAACAGATCATGCCAGACTAATCTTATTGCATTCTTTGACAAAATGACAAAATTAGTAGTCCAGAAGAATGCTGTCGATATAATTTACTTGGACTTCAGTAAAGCATTTGATAAAGTAGACCATAACCTACTAGTAGATAAAGTAGAAAAATGTGGGTTAGACAGCACTACCACCAGATGGATTCGTAACTGGCTGACCAACCACACTCAACGTGTAGTCCTCAATGGAACTATATCCACATGGAGGGAAGTATGCAGTGGAGTATCCCAAGGCTCTGTTTTAGGCCCAGTACTCTTCAACATCTTCATCAATGACTTGGACGAGGAGATAGATGGGGAACTCATCAAATTTGCAGATGACACCAAGCTGGCAGGAATAGCCAACACTCCAGAAGATAGGCTCAAGTTACAGAAAGATCTTGACAGACTTGAACATTGGGCGCTATCTAACAAAATGAAATTCAACAGTGAAAAAAGTAAGGTTCTACATTTAGGCAAAAAATAAATAAATGCACAGGTACCGTATATGTGGTACCTTGCTCAATAGTAGTACCTGTGAGAGGGATCTTGGAGTCCTAGTGGATAACCATTTAGATATGAGCCAGCAGTGTGCAGCAGCTGCTAAAGAAGCCAACACAGTTCTGGGCTGCATAAACAGAGGGATAGAATCAAGATCACTTGAAGTGTTCGTGCCACTTTATAATGCCTTGGTAAGGCCACACTTGGAATATTGCATCCAGTTTTGGTCGCCACGATGTAAAAAAGATGTTGAGACTCTAGAAAGAGTGCAGAGAAGAACAACAAAGATGATTAGGGGACTGGAGGCTAAAACATATGAAGAACAGTTGCAGGAACTGGGTATGTCTAGTATAATAAAAAGAAGGACTAGGGGAGACATGATAGCAGTGTTCCAATATCTCAGGGGTTGCCACAAAGAAGAGGGAGTCGGGCTGTTCTCCAAAGCACCTGAGGGTAGAACAAGAAGCAATGGGTGGAAACTGATCAAGGAAAGAAGCAACTTAGAACTAAGGAGAAATTTCCTGACAGTTAGAACAATTAATAAGTGGAACGACTTGCCTGCAGAAGTTGTGAATGCTCCAACACTGGAAATTTTTAAGAAAATGTTGGATAACCATCTGACTGAGATGGTGTAGGGTTTCCTGCCTGGGCAGGGGGTTGGACTAGAAGGCCTACAAGGTCCCTTCGAAATCTGTTGTTATATTATATTAACAAAGGTCCAACGATACCTGATGCCTACATTTTCCCTATTTTTGCAATAATGGATAAAATTTAAGGAAACCCCCCCCCCCGACAAACATATAAGACAAGGTAGCACCAAAGTACATTGTTAGAAAGAAAAATATAGAAAAATGTGTATGTTAAGAAAACTGTATTAAAATATGTGAATTAGAAGAAATCCCTATGCTTTTTAAGTTCAAACTGGTGCAGAATAAATAAATGAATGAATCAGAATAAATTTATGTTTAAACAAAGTTTAGAAATGAGACAATTGCATAATCTCTTTATCTATCCTTAACTATTTCACATGGTTTTATTATGCAAGTTTTTTGCTTTTATTTTTTGTACCGTGTAAGTGTTCCAATTACATTAAAAGATAGTGTAAAAATCTGACTTCCGGTTTGGCACCGTAGGTGATGGCGGTGATCTTTATGATCACCAACCTCTGGATTATGTGGAATCGCTAGGACAGCTTAAATCTGCTGTCCAGCGGTTCAGAAAACCCCCTCTTCGGGAGAAGGAGAAGGTGGTGAGCTGAGGGCAGAGGTTGAATTTCCCTAAAGCCCCTGAGAAAAAAGGGGTTTGAAGGGTTAAGTTCCCTCCAGTAACCCGAAGTGCTCCAGATCCGAGGATTCTTCTGCTTTGGCGGAACCAATCACCACAACCAAACGCCGAGATTTATTTTGGACAATAAAGGATTATACCGGACAGAACGAAAGTGAGAGAACTTTAAGCAAGTAGCCAAGCCGATTCCCCGATACTTTGTAACAAGCTTGAAAACAGTAAAAAAATGGAGGCGAATTGTTAACAAGTTAACGAGTGGAAAGCGAAAGCGATACTTTCAGCGTTTGCCGTCTGCAGTTGGTAATTTGCATGTTACTTGCTGCTCTTACTCTTTAACTCTTTGCTGCCTGTTGATAGAATCTAGGGGAGATTTTTAAATACTGCTTTAAAAGACTGTGTTTCTTAGAGGTTAAGAAGATTTAAAGTGAATATTAAGTTGGAAATAAATAAATAAATAATTTTATAGAAGATGGCAGCCAAACAATTAAAGTCTACTGTAACAAAGAGCTCTGGAACTTTATCAGTTGGTGCCTCTCCAGCTCATACAGCAGAGACTAGAACATTGAATTTAGAGGCGTTACAAGAGAACTTAAAAGGCTTTATAGAAGAAAAATTTAAAGTAATAACTGATGAGATGTCTGAAATGAAAGAGCAGATATCAGAAATTCAAGTGGGAAATAAAGAAGTTAAAGAAGGATTTGTAATGGCAGTACAAAGTTTGGCAACGAATGTGATTTTATTAGAAGAGGAGGTTGCAGAAATTAAGCAACATAATTTAAAATTAGAAAATAAAATGGATGAATTTCAAAGTAAAATGGAAAAAACAGGATGAAATAGTTTTGATACAATATAGAAATATGGAATTTGCTCTTAGAATCCGAGGTTTGAAAGAAAATAAGGAAGAGAATTTAAGGAAATTTTTATGAAGTATTTGCTGAGATATTAGCAGCTCGTCCAGCAGATGTGGCTTATCAAATTGATAAAATATATCGTGAATTCTTGGATAGCAAGGCAAAAAAGTTGCCAAGGGATGTTGTTATTTATTTTACAAACAGAACAGTGAGAAATCAGATTTTGCAAGCTTCATATAAGGGGAGAAGATTCAGATTGCTGGTCAAGATATTTTAATATTAAAGGAAATTCCACCAAAATGTTAAGGGCTAGGAAGGAATTTGCCTTCCTGGTGAATGAACTTAAAAACGTCAGATTGAATATAGATGGGATATTCCAACTGGTATAATAGTATATTATGCAGGAAAGTACATCGTCTCAATACAGTTGGAAAAGCAAGAGAATTTTATGTTGAGGTATTAAAGTTGGAAGTCTTCCCCCATTGGAAGCTAGAAGAAGGGAGGCTGAAGTGAAGGAAAGAGAAGTGAAGCAGGTACAAGAACAGATTGTGATGGAAGAAGATTTATTACAAGTATTGGAAATACCTACGACGGGTTTAGATTCAAAAGAACAAAGGCTGACAAGAGCTGCTGCTAAATGCAAGGAACAAGAGATGAAGGCACAACAACAACTGGCAACTATTACAACGGAAACAGTGGGAGGAGCAAGGCCTAAAGTAAAATGTGATCTGCGGCTGGTGTTCCAAAAGTTTCCTTTGGCCGATAATGGCAATTAAACTATTATCTTGGAATGTTAATGGCCTGAATTCACTGCAGAAGAGAAGGAAAGTATTTCATTATTTGAAACAATTTAAAAATGACATTACCTGTTTACAAGAAACACATATTAGATCTTTAGACCAGAAATATTTGATAAACTCAAAACTGGGGGTACATTTTGTTGCCTCCTCTTTGGAAAAAAAAACGGTTTAGTTATATATATAAAAAAGGATATATCAGCAAAATTAATTGAGGTGGATAAGCAAGGAAGATACATTGCTATTGAACTTTTGTTGGAGGGAAAGAAGGTATTATTAATAGGAGTTTATGCTCCGAATCAACAACAAGAAATTTTTTTCAAGTTTTTATATAAAAGAATAGTGTTTTGGGATTATAAATCATATATATTAATGGGTGATTGGAATGGTGTGTTGGATACTCAAAAAGATAAAAAGTTTAAGGAAGATGTCAAGTAGGGCGAAATTACCAAAGGTTTTTGAAATGATGGAGGATTTGGAATTAAGAGATATTTGGAGAGAACATAATACAGAAGAGAGGATTTTACCTTCTTTTCTGACAGGCATCAATCATTTTCGAGGATTGATTTTATTTTGATTTCTAATGATTTGTATTCTAGAGTGAAGAAGACTAAGATTTGTTCAAGAACTCTATCTGATCATAGTCCGTTTGGATTGAATTTGATCGGAAAAGGAGGCTAGGAGATCATGGAGGTTGAATGAGAATTTGTTTAAATATGAACAAAACGTAAATGAATGTAAAAAGCAAATGAAGGAATTTTTATTATGAATATGAAAAAAGAAACATCTATAGAGATGATTTGGGACGCTAGCAAGGCCTATATGAGAGGAAATCTTATACAAATGAATATTAAATACAAAAATAAATTGCAGAAAAAGAAAAAGGAATTGGAAGAGGAAATTAAAAAGAAAGAACAGTTATTGATAAATAGCCCAGGAAATAGTAAAATAAAAGAATCAATAAATATATGTTGATGGCAGATCAAGTAGCAATTAATTTACAATATGTAAAACATGATACGTTTAATAATGCCAATAAGCCAGGAAGATGGCTTGCCTATTTAATAAGGAAAAAACAGAAATCACGAATGATTGATAAAATAGAATATAGGGGTAAGGAAGTTTATCAAAAGAATTTGATTAAAAAAGCATTTCTAGAGTATTATAGTAAGTTGTATACTAGGGATATGATTGATGATATAGAGATAGAAAGATATTTACAACAACAAAATATTTGTGAGCTTACAGAAAATCAAAGAGAAGAACTGAATCAATTAATTACTTCAGAGGAAATTTTGTTAGCAATTAAGCAACTTAAAATTGGTAAAGCACCAGGTACAGATGGTTTAACAGCTGTTTATTATAAAATTTACAAAATGAGATGGTTGAACCACTTAAAGAGTTATTTAATAAAATTCAAATGGGAGGAGATGTTCCCCCTTCATGGAGGACAGCCTTTATTTCGTTAATACCGAAGGAAGATCGAGATGGTATTAAAGCAGAGAATTATAGGCCTATATCACTTTTAAATACTGATTATAAGATATTTGCCAAGATACTTGCTAATAGATTAATGCCAGTGATGAATCAAATAATTCATAATGATCAGTCAGGATTTATTAAGGGTAGGCAGATGAGATATAATGTGAGGCAAATTGTAAATTTACTTGAATATTTGGAAAGAAACAACCAAATCTCAGCGGCCTTTTTTTTTTTTGGATGCTCGAAAAGCTTTTGATAGATTGGACTGGGAGGGTCTGTTTAAAGTAAAAGGAAAAATGCAATTTGGGGATTATTTTATCCACGCAATTAAGCAATATATCAGAAGCAAACAGCACAAATAATAGTAAATGGTGGGTTAACAGAAACTTTTAAAATTGGGAAAGGGACGAGACAGGGATGTCCCTGTCTCCATTACTTTTATTTTAACTTTAGAAATTCTTTGAATAAAATACGTAGCTCGATCAAATAAAGGGAATTAGAGTTAAACATCAAGATTACAGATTAAGAGCTTTCGCAGATGACTTGGTTGTTACTGTATCTCAACCAACATACTCAGCTACTGGTTTAAAAGATATAATTGGTCAGTATGGTAAAGTATCTGGATTTAAGGTGAATCAGCAAAAGACAAAGATGATAACTAAAAATATGAATATACAACAAAAAGAAGAGTTAGAAAGAACTACAGGTTTTGAAATCGTTAAAAAGGTTAAATATTTAGGAATATATATTACAGCTTCAAACGTTAAATTATATAAAAATAATTATGAGGTATTGTGGCAGAAGGTATGGAAAGAAATGGAGAGTTGGAAGAAGTTACAACTATCCTTGTTGGGAAGAATAGCGGCTATAAATTAAAAATAATGCAGGATACAAGGGAAAGAGGGGGTCTTAAAATGCCTAACTTGAAATTGTATTATGAAGCAGTTGTTTTATCATTAATTACTGATTGGATTAATTTAACTGAGGAAAGAGTTTTGAATATAGAAGGGTATGGTTTGTTATATGGGTGGCATGCCTATATATTATATGATAAGAAAGTAGATAAAATATTTAAAAATAATATAATTAGAAATGCATTATTGAGGGTTTGGAGGAAATATCAATATAAATTAGATGGAAAGATTCCAATATGGGCAATCCCGAGACACATGATAGAAAATATAAATATATATCAAAAGATGGAGGTAGTTACCTATAAAGAACTTCTTTGTATGGAAAAGGGGGAATTACAATTAAAATCCAGAGAAAAGATGGGGGAAGAAGGGAAAAATTATACATGGTTCCAATATGGACAATTACAAGCTAGATGGAAATTAGATCAAAAAATAGGTGTTAAGCAAACTGAGGATAATTTGTTAAAACAAATGAGAGATCAAGGCCAACAGCATATTAAGAGGTTGTATAATGTATTAGTAGAAATAGACTCAGAGTCCGAACTAGTTAAGGATTGTATGATTAAGTGGGCACAAAATTTTCAGCAACCAATAATGTTGGAAACTTGGGAAAGAATTTGGGTGAGGAATGTTAAATTTACACAAGCGCAAAATATGAGAGAAAATTTTATAAGATGTTTTATAGATGGCATTTAGACCCCAAAAGTTGTCATGTATGTATCCTAATGTACAGGCTAAATGTTGGAGATCGATTGTGAAGATGCCACTTATTACCATATATGGTGGACTTGTAAAAAGTTAAAGCATTTTGGATTAAAGTATGGTGGATCATGCAGAATATTTTGAAAAGAAGATTAAGTTTACTCCGCAGTTCTTTCTACTAGGAATAATTATGGATTGTACAGCTATAGAGACTAAATTGATTTTGAACTTAATAACAGCCGCAAGACTTTTGATTGCTCAATATTGGAAGAAAGAAGAATTACCTACAATTGAATAATGGACACGCAAAGTATCAAATCTGGCAGAGATGGCAAAATCTCCGCTTACTTGAAAGACTATACACAAGAAAAATATATTTTAGAATGGAAAATGTGGATTGATTATATTCAAAATAAGTATCAGATAAAAAATATCGAATAGCATATGAGTAAATTTAGGAAATATTTTGTATTAGATATTTTTTTGAAGGAGAGGGGAATTGAGAGTGTGACTAAGTGTGGTGTGACTAGAGATTATAATTTAGGAATTATTTTGGATTATGATTGTTAGTTTTGATACCCTGCATTTTGTTCTGGGAAGTCGGGGTGGGGGTGGGGGTAAGGGGAGGGAATTGGGGGTTTGGTAGAGATGGAGTGATGGTTAATGTACAGGGATTATTGAAGATGTATAAATATAATTAATGCAGGGTCGGGTCTGCCCAGTTACCATTTTAGAACGGTGGGGAGGAGAAAAGAGAGTAGGAGGTAGGAAAGAGGAGAAGAGGAAGGAAGAGGGGTAGAAGAGGAGAAGGAAGGTGTAGGGTGGAGGGAGGAGAGGATGTAGATAAGAGAAGGAGAGGAAGGTTTGGAAAGTAGAAGAAGGTAGAAGAGGAAGAGTGTTAAAAGGGGGGTGACTGGGCAAGCCCGACTAATTGTATATAACTGTACATTGGATGAATTATTTGATATGATTGTAAAATAAAACTTTTTAAAAATAATATAATTAGAAATGCATTATTGAGGGTTTGGAGGAAATATCAATATAAATTAGATGGAAAGATTCCAATATGGGCAATCCGAGACACATGATAGAAAAATATAAATATATATCAAAAGATGGAGGTAGTTACCTATAAAGAACTTCTTTGTATGGAAAAGGGGGAATTACAATTAAAATCCAGAGAAAAGATGGGGGAAGAAGGGAAAAATTATACATGGTTCCAATATGGACAATTACAAGCTAGATGGAAATTAGATCAAAAAATAGGTGTTAAGCAAACTGAGGATAATTTGTTAAAACAAATGAGAGATCAAGGCCAACAGCATATTAAGAGGTTGTATAATGTATTAGTAGAAATAGACTCAGAGTCCGAACTAGTTAAGGATTGTATGATTAAGTGGGCACAAAATTTTCAGCAACCAATAATGTTGGAAACTTGGGAAAGAATTTGGGTGAGGAATGTTAAATTTACACAAGCGCAAAATATGAGAGAAAATTTTATAAGATGTTTTATAGATGGCATTTAGACCCCAAAAGTTGTCATGTATGTATCCTAATGTACAGGCTAAATGTTGGAGATGCGATTGTGAAGATGCCACTTATTACCATATATGGTGGACTTGTAAAAAGTTAAAGCATTTTGGATTAAAGTATGGTGGATCATGCAGAATATTTTGAAAAGAAGATTAAGTTTACTCCAGTTCTTTCTACTAGGAATTATTATGGACTGTACAGCTATAGAGACTAAATTGATTTTGAACTTAATAACAGCCGCAAGACTTTTGATTGCTCAGTATTGGAAGAAAGAAGAATTACCTACAATTGAAGAATGGACACTCAAAGTATCAAATCTGGCAGAGATGGCAAAAATCTCCGCTTACTTGAAAGACTATACACAAGAAAAATATATTTTAGAATGGAAAATGTGGATTGATTATATTCAAAATAAGTATCAGATAAAAAAATATCGAATAGCATATGAGTAAATTTAGGAAATATTTTGTATTAGATATATTTTTGAAGGAGAGGGGAATTGAGAGTGTGACTAAGTGTGGTGTGACTAGAGATTATAATTTAGGAATTATTTTGGATTATGATTGTTAGTTTTGATACCCTGCATTTTGTTCTGGGAAGTCGGGGTGGGGGTGGGGGTAAGGGGAGGGAATTGGGGGTTTGGTAGAGATGGAGTGATGGTTAATGTACAGGGATTATTGAAGATGTATAAATATAATTAATGCAGGGTCGGGTCTGCCCAGTTACCATTTTAGAACGGTGGGGAGGAGAAAAGAGAGTAGGAGGTAGGAAAGAGGAGAAGAGGAAGGAAGAGGGGTAGAAGAGGGAGAAGGAAGGTGTAGGGTGGAGGGAGGAGAGGATGTAGATAAGAGAAGGAGAGGAAGGTCTGGAAAGTAGAAGAAGGTAGAAGAGGGAAGAGTGTTAAAAAGGGGGGGGGGGTGACTGGGCAAGCCCGACTAATTGTATATAACTGTACATTGGATGAATTATTTGATATGATTGTAAAAATAAAACTTTTTATAAAAAAAAAAAAAGATAGTGTAAAAATCAAGTACTTAGATAATAGAAAGTTTAGGGGAACATGACATAAAGATGGTAATTCATCCTCCAAAACTTCTTTAACCCTATTAATTTTCAATTTTGAGCTTGTTGATTAACAACCCCAGTTCCTATGAACTTTACAACTTGATTCTATTCAGAGGTTTGGGACTACAACTATCAAAACTTCTATGAACTCATCAGTAAAATCCACCACCGGAAGTACCATAAACGTTTTTGATGGTGGTCTCCTCATGATGTAACTCTTTTCTTTCAAATTGTCTTTAGGAGTCTTTGTTGTTTATCAAAATTATTTTAAGCTGCTCTTCTCCCTCAGAAATACCTCAGTGGTATAAATGCACCACTAGTTAAGAATGTCTATTTAACTTATACGCAGAGCACAACATGAGAAAGGTGGGGCTAGATGAATCAAAAGTTGGAATTGAGATTGCCGGGAGAAATATCAACAACCTCAGATATGCAGATGATGCCACTCTAATGGCAGAAAGTGAAAAGGAACTAAAGAGCCTCTTGATGCAGGTGAAGGAGGAGAATGCAAAAGTTGGCTTGAAACTCAACATTAAGAAAGCTAAGATCATGGCATCCGGCCGTCTCAATTCCTGGCAGATAGATGGTGAAGAAATGGAGGTAGTGACAGATTTTATTTTCCTAGGCTCTAAGATCACCGCAGATGGGGACTGCAGCCAAGAAATTAAAAGACGCTTGCTCCTGGGGAGGAAAGCTATGGCAAATCTAGACAGCATACTAAAAAGCAGAGACATCACCCTGCCAACAAAAGTGTGTATAGTCAAGGCTATGGTTTTCCCAGTTGTAATGTATGGTGTTGTGGTAAGAAAGTTTTAAGAAAGGCTGAGCGCCAAAGAATTGAGGCCTTTGAACTATGGTGCTAGAGAAGACTCCTGTGAGTCCCTTGGACTGCAAGGCAAATGAATAAGTCAGTCCTAGAGGAAATCAACCCTGACTGCTCCTTAGAAAGCCAGATCCTGAAGATGAAACTCAAATACTTTGGCCACTTAATGAGAAGGAAGGACTCACTGGAGAAGAGCCTAATGTTAGGAAAGATTAAGGGCAAAAGAAGAAGGGACGACAGAAAATGAGGTGTCTGGATGGAGTCACTGAAGCACTCGGTGTGAGCTTAAATGGACTCCAGAGGATGGTAGAGGACAGGAAGGCCTGGAGGAACATTGTCCATGAGGTCGCGATGGGTCGGACATGACTTCATAACTAACAATTACAAAGTTAAGAATGTCAATATTTGTTATTATGGTTTCTGCTTTTCTTCATTTTACTGCTGGTTTTAGATTTCATTGTTGAATGGAAACAGGCATGTCCTTGTAGTCATCAGAAGTCAAGATCAGTTCAAGGCAACTTTTGTCTTTGCATAACCCTTCCAAATGTAAAAATAGAACAGAACAAAATGTAATTGTTTCAACCAAAGATTATAACAAGGACGAAGGAAAGAGAAGGCACATGCGTTAAAAAAACAAACTTGATAATTACATATAGTAAAATAGCCTCTATGATAACCACAGTTGAGTTATCTGAAAATAATAAAAAAAATTGCCCTAGTAATAGACTAGTAAATGTGAATTATAAGTTTGCATTGATTAAGTCCCTGCTTTTTGCACTCACCACCTGAATATTCTAGCTTTTGGGCTGCATAAATACATTATTTCAGGAAATAAATTCTGAAGGGCAAGTGATTGGTAGCAATCAAACTCAGTTTTACTGTCAGTTCCAAGAAAACGACAACCAAGCAGTTTTTAAAAAATAATTATCATTTGTTTTAATTTTCAGGGGTTTTTCTTACAGTTCAGAAAACATCTTTGAAATTTTGAAATATTTCCTAGGAAGACAGAAATAACTTTCCACATTATAAGATTGATTAGAACTCAATAAATTAGGCTCAATTAGGTGAAACATATTAGACAAGTCAGCATTCTATAAGAATGATGGAGCCACTCTGTTCCAGGAAATTGAGATTATCCTTTAATAGTTCTTAACATGAGAAATAATTTGTTCACTTTTTTTCTCAGTTATTTCAGTTTCCGACCATCATTTGTTCACACTTCAACACTTCCGAGAATGGATTTTCTCCTTTTATTTTGATGATGATGAAGATAATGAATCAGTTAACTTCTTGATCCCAATGAGACAACGGAGAACCCACTAGATTAGCACTAGATCATGGTAATTTTAAGATGTCTGGACTTCAACTTCAAAAAGATTCTCTTTAGCAAGGTTTATTAAGCTGAAAGGATTCCAGCAAATAGGCTATTCTCAATGTAGAGCCAATATAATCCTAGATATATTAGGCGACATCTTTCTGATTTTCTTTTTAATACCATACTTAGGTTCTAGCAAGTTGCAGGTCTTTTCACTGATAATGAGCTGTGGTGGCACAGTGGTTAAAATACAGTACTGCAGGCTACTTCTGCTGACTGCCAGCTGCCTGCAGTTTGGCAGTTTGAATCTCACAAGGCTCAAGGTTGACTCAGCCTTCCATCCTTCTGAGGTCGGTAAAATGAGGACCCAGATTGTTGGGGGGCAATATACTGACTCTGTAAACCGCTTAGAGAGGGCTGTAAAGCACTGTGAAGCGGTATATAAAACTAAGCACTATTGCTATAATGGGGGTGTTTACAGGTGATTGTTTACATAGAAGTCTCTTAAATCTTTTAAATTGGGTGATCAACCCTTCTAACAACTCTATACATATTTACTCAAAAAGAAGTCCCTTTGAATTCACTGGGCTATACAAAAGGGAGTAAAGGTTTGCAAGCTAAACTATGCTAGACAATTCCCAGTCCAATGAATAGGACCATAAATATTACTATGGAGAAAAAAATAGTGCCTGTAGTATCACAACCAAAATGCAGCGACCCACATCTTTTTGTGCAGATCCCGGTATGCACATGTATCACCTCTCCTGCGGGAGCTGCATTGGCTATCAGTTTGCTTCCGGGTGCAATTCAAGGTGCTGGTTGTCATCTTTAAAGCCCTTCACGGCTTGGGACCAGATTATCTGAGAGACCGTCTCTTGCCAGTCACATCTACCTGACCCATCAGAGTGGGGAAGCAGGGAATGTTGCGGGTTCCATCTCCTAGGGAGATACACCTGTGGAACCCAGAAGAAATGTCTTCTCCATGGTGGCTCCCTCTCTTTAGAACAATAGTCCCCCAGAGGTTAGAATGGCCCGCACTCTAACACTCTTCCGGAAGATCCTGAAGACCTGGTTCTGCCAGTGGGCCTGGGGAACCCAGAGGGGGATGCAGCCTATTAAAAGGATCGTGTGACTTGCTGTTGCCGGGGTGGGGGATGGGGAGTGGAGGGTGATTTTATTTTATTATATTAATTTATTTGATTCTTTTTTATTAGTTTTATTGTTTTAAATGAGGTTTTATATTTTGTAAGCTGCCTTGAGTCGCTATGTGCGAATAGGCGGCAATATAAATTAATTAATTAATTTAATTATATTTAAATAAATAAACAAACAAACCAATGGTTTTGTATACAGCAGTTTGTATGACCGATTTGGAGATCCAAATTCAGACTTTGGACTCCAGCACAGGAAAGCTGAGTGGACAGCATAGCAAAGCAAATCCGCTTTGACAGCACAGGAAAGATGCACTTTGTGAGCAAACTGATTTAAAGCATCATGATTTCCCAGCAGCACTAGAACAGGATAAAAGCAGGGCTAATCCGGCCATGCTTGCATAACGATTCTGCTTTAGTCTTTACTGCATCCTTGGGATGGTAACAGTTGTTTTCCAGAATCTATGGAGAATCAGCCTCATACCTCCCTCCCTTTTTAAACTATCTGAGTAAGCAGGTTCTAATGCAGAAAGAGTGATCCGCCTCTGTGCATTGTGAAGGACAAATGTGGAAATGCAGAGGTAAAGGTTTATGTGTGCTTTTGAGTCAGCCTCGACTCTGGCAACGGGGAAAAATCCATGCAGTTTTCTTGCCATCGTTTTCAGAAATTTTATTTTTATTTGTTTATTTATTTTGTCAAACACAACAGTTTATATAAGTATAAGCATGAAATAACTATACGAATTGGATAAAATCAAAGGGAACATTAGGACAGGAACGGTAGGCACGCTGGTGCTCTTATGCACGCCCCTTACAGACCTCTTACGAATGGGGTGAGGTCAATAGTAGATAGTCTTTGGTTAAAGCTTTGAGGATTTTGGGAAGAGACCACAGAGTCAGGTAGTGCATTCCAGGCATTAACAATTCTGTTACTGAAGTCATATTTTCTACAATCAAGATTGGAGTGGTTCACATTAAGTTTAAATTTATTGTGTGCTTGTGTATTGTTGCGATTGAAACTGAAGTAGTCTTCGACAGGAAGAACATTGTAGCAGATGACTTTATGAGTTATACTCAGGTCATGCCAAAGGCAGCGGAGTTCTAAATTTTCTAAGCCCAGGATTTCAAGTCTGGTGGCATAAGGTATTTTGTTGTGATCAGAAGAACGGAGAACTCTTCTTGTAAAATATTTCTGGACACGCTCAATTGTATTAATGTCCAAAATGAGGTGTGGGTTCCAGAAAGGCGAGCTGTACTCGAGAATTGGTCTAGCAAATGTTTTGTATGCTCTGGTTAGTAGTGTAATCTTTCTGGAGAAGAAGCTACGCAAGATTAAGTTTATATCTCTTAAAGCCTTTTTGGAGATGTAGTTGCAGTGGGCTTTGGCACTTAGATCGTTTGATATGAAAACTCCAAGGTCTTTGATGGGGTGAGGATCATCTACAAGGTAATGTCCTTGTAATGGTTCACAGTTGCCTTCTTTTAGGGGCTGAGAGAGAGAGGCCCAAAGACCACACAAATGGCTTCTGAATCTAAGCTAGGACTAGAAGTCAGAGACTGTTGTGGTTCGCCAGCAGCCTGCAGAGCTGGCAGCGGAGTCAGACAGTGATGAGGCTGAGGAAGAACACGGGCCAGTCCTGAAGGCTGGGAAAGGCCCGGATGAGTGCTCTGCGTTGGAGGCAGAGATGGGGCCAGGGCCATCTGGGAGTAATGTGCAGACTCCAGAGCCTCCAGAGGCTGACAGTAGTGAGGCAGAGAATCAGGAGGAGCCTATTCCTAATGCAAGCATGAGAAGAGCTGCCAGAAGACAAGAGCAGCTAAAGCAAAGAGGACAACACAGGAGTAGGGTCAAGAGATGATTGGCCCCTCCCATAAGGCTTAAAAGACCAGCAACGGCATTTGGCCTCTTTGTCGGAAAACAACATTGACAGAATTGCTCTTTGTCTTGCTGCATTTATTTCTTGTTGGCGTCTTCTGCTTTTGAACTTTTGACAAGAAAGGCCTTTGGCAGTTTGCCTAATTAGACCAAGTTTGGTGATAAGACTGAAGAGTTGTATTATGAAGAATTTGTTTTGATTTAGTTTGGACTATGCTGAGAATGAGTTAATTCTCAGCTCTTCTAATAAAGTCTATTTGTTTTTGAACTGATTGTGTCTTCTACTACTCAGGCCTGGGTCACAACAGAGACATAGGGGTATTTTATTTTATTTATTTGCTTGTATATTCATGTAATATACATGAATGTATATTATTGGCCATATATATTTTTAGTGTTACTATTTTGTCAACAAAGCAGAATAGCTGGAGGAAGAAATGGAATGTAAATCAAATAGGTTGAAAGGATGAACAATTAGCAATACAATAGTATTGGCATCCTAGATAGGCCTTACTATCCTCCACAGGACTTGATTGTTGGAGATGACTAGGCTGAGACTGAGGGAGGGGTCAAATGCATCATCAGTCATGAGTTCCTGGGCATCCACAAGAGTCCAGCCCCCCTTGAATTCCTTTCTATTCTTAACTCCTGCTAATTTCCCTTAACCATTAGTAGTTCAGATTCTTGTAGAGAGCTTATATTTAGAATAAATCTTTATACACATTTGAAATGCCTGGATCTTCTGATTTCCCTGGTGTTGACACTGATATTGTTATGAAGATGGGCAGGTGAATGGCGCAGGCTGGTAAGGCCTGTTATTAAGAACAGCCTGTTATTAAGAACACAAAGCCTGCAATTACTGCAGGTTCGAGCCCGGCCCAAGGTTGACTCAGCCTTCCATCCTTTATAAGGTAGGTAAAATGAGGACCCAGATTGTTGGGGAGGCAATAAGTTGACTTTGTAAAAATATACAAATAGAATGAGACTATTGCCTTATACACTGTAAGCCGCCCTGAGTCTTCGGAGAAGGGCGGGGTATAAATGTAAACAAAAAAAAAAAAAAAAGTCTTGGAAAAAATGAGGAAGGCAACTACCACCAAAAAGGAGTGGTAAATATTTAGGGAAACTCTATGGAGTAACTTTTTATTTACCAGGTGAATGAAAAGAAGGGAAATCTTTGACCTGCTTTTAAAAGAAAGCCTGGAGATTTCTTAAATTATCAAGTCTTAATTGTTTTTGTTTGAGCTATCCAGATGGAAATGCATAATTAAAGCTCTGATGGTGACAGGAATGGGTTAATAATCACAGCTTTTCCTTTTGTGGCAAAATTCCTGTGGCTCCATCTTTTATTGTGGCTACATTTGAAAATGTACAATAATCTGCAAATAAAAGCAGGAGAATATTGCAACCTAGCCCATTTACCAGTTTTCACTATACATACATACATACATACATACGTACGTACATATTGTAGTAATCTCTTTTTGTTGCCACTTAAATCAATACAAGATACTCAGGGATAGCTAAAGAAAGCTGGGATAAGATGTTGCCTTTTTCGGTTGCGGCACAGAACTGTAATTATATGGTTTGTTAATTATATGGTTTAAGTGCAATGTGTGTTCAGCGTATATCTATAGTCCTGGGCAAGGAAACTCACTCAAAGACATATTTTTCTTTCTGCCTCAAAACCATTCATTATAGCTGCAAGTATTGGAAAAAACACAGTGGTTCTTTCAGGGACTAGATTTTAAAAGCCCATAAACATGACTTGCAGGTACAGAGTTATATAATGTGGTTAAATAGAAGGTGACTAACGACCATTTCCACAAAGCAATTAAGTGAAGTTGTTCAGATTCAAGTCAATTGAAGGCCATTAAAGTCAGCAGCAGAGACCTTAGTTCACAGCACATGAAAACCCAAAGATTGCTGTAACCTGGAGAGCCAAATGCTGTTATGTCTGGCAAGGATGATATTGGCTTCAGTTCGTCCCATAACTAATAACACCAGAGATAATTTGTTAGGGCACATTGACAGAGCACCCATTCAGCCCGCTGGGTTTACAGTCAGAAAAGACTTCTGGGCTTTTGGGGATAATAAAATGTCCCACTAAGATAGGGATACTCAGATGTGCTGGAATAAAAAAACCAAACTTTGAATCGTTTAAAATGAAATGCAACGACTACTGGTTATTTGCAGATTTCTATTCATATATTTTATTACTTTAAAAAGGAAGTTTGTCTTTTCGAAGTGTGCTAAAAGTGCACACAACTCGATGTCCGTTCCAGCTTTGGCTCCAATCCTCTTTGTGGAGGGAGACAATCTTAACTCTGATCTTCAGTCTTAACTCTGACCTTCAGTCTGTTGCCCAAAACACAAAACATTTGTGTTTTGTTTGGTTAAAGCCATTCACTTACTGACACTTGATGCTTGCCAATATTTTCAGAAGAAGATTCTCTTTTTCTGCTTTATCTGAAGATTTGTGAATTTCTTTACTATTTTTCTATGTGGTTTTTTTTTTGTTTAGTTTAGATTCACTTAACAACCATAACTTAACAACTGCAGCGATTCACTTAACTGTGGCAAGAAAGCTCATAAAACGGGGTGAAACTCACTTAACAAACATCTAACTTAGCAACAGAAATGTTGGCCGTAAGTCAAGGACTACCTGTACTGAATAACAAAATTGGAAGGGATCTTGGAGGTCTTCTAGTCCATCCTCCTGCTCAAGCAGGAGACTTTATTATACCATTTCAGATAAGTGGCTGCCCAGTCTCTTCTTAAAAACCTCCAATGATGGCGCCCCCACAACATCTGGAGGCAAGTCATTCAGATGATTAATGATTCTTCATAACAGGAAATTTATCCTTAATTCTAGATTGGATCTCTTGGAAGCTAAATAGTGGAAAAAACAGAAACCTCTTTTGCAGGTGCAGAAAATATCTGTGAAATGGAAAGATAAATGTCACACAGCATTAGATAGCTTGTTGTATTTGTATGGAGTAAACAATGAGGTTTCGAGGGCAGGGACTTAAAAACCTGAAGTTTGTACTCCTTCCTGAATTATGATATGAAAAACCATAATTAGTTCTTCAAAATCTGTTTCTTTGACCAAAGTCTTTGGTGGGGAGAAGTGAGTATAACCCAGACATCTCTTTCTCTTCATTCTCAATTAAAAACCAAGATTATTTATCCTACAAGGGACTCTGCTAATAGATTTGAATGGTGAGACCAATTAATTCTCTCAGTGTTCATAGAAATCCCACCACAAAATCAAAACATGCAGGCTCGTTAACATTTTTCTCTTAATTATCCCAGAGCCATTTGTGCTAATAGTAGCAAAGAAGCAACAAAATATGGACTTTTTTTTTTCTTGTGTTAATAATGTCCCAGGCTAGTGATTGTTGATCATGCTTTGACTGTGATGATGATCATGTCATCTGCTGTAAATTAGCAGCCACCTCATTAAGCAATAATAATAGTTTATAAGTAACTGTAGCAGTGTATTTGGCGCCCCACACAGAGGGAACGATTCATAACAAATGGGCAACCTATTTATTCCTTCACTTTCTGTAGCCATGTCAGTTAGGTCATTCTTTCTCTCACCTATCCTGAGAAAAGGAAAATACTTCTCTTCATTGTTACTATGCCACTATGCCAGGTTACACTCCCTTTACTCTGATTTCGAAAATCATATTAGCAGTGAAATCTGTTATTTGTTAAGCTTAAGGTTCTGAAGTTCCACCACACGATTCATCCAATCTACAGGGATATTTTTGTCCTTGTAGTGTGAGCACTGGTTCTCATATTAATAAGAAGACTGGTAGCCGTTTCAAAAATATTCTACAGACAGCCGCACTTTCACCAAAGAGGCATCAAAGGAACACAAGAAAAGGCAAACAAATAGAATCTTGCCATTTTAAGGTGCCTATATATAGAATTCTCATTTGAAAGAATAATACTTGTCAGAATTTTTACACTTTTAAACTTTCTTCCTAATAAATCTTGTAAATCAGAAGTTCTAAGAGTCTTGTACTTTGGGAATATCCATTTCTTCCCAGGTCCAAGTCCTTCCAGCCCAAAATTTATGGCTGAGTGTTTCAACCCAACACTAATAATATACAATCTAGGTCAATGTTTCTAACTTCAACAACTTTAAGAAGTGTGGACTTCAACTTCCAGAATACCCTATTCAGCATGCTGGCTGGATAACTCTGGAAGCTGAAATCCACATATCTTAAAAGTAGTCACGGTTGAGAAACACTGATCTAAGCAATGATCTGATTTCAGTAGATTTCACCTTTACTATCCATATTCTATATTCTGTCTCTCTGTTGTATCTCTCTATGACTCTATGTCTGTCTGTCTGTCTGTCTGTCTGTCTATCTATCTATCTATCTATCTATCTATCTATCTATCTATCTATCTATCTATCTATCTTTTTACACCTATATACCTCTATAACTATTTCATCTCATCTCATTTCACGTCTGTCTGTCTGTCTGTCTATCTTTGTACATCTATCCATATCTCTACATCTACAATCTACATTTATCTAATTCTTATACCTATTTTCCTCCCAGTGGGAAAACAATGATCAATGAAGGGCCATAATAGCTCAGGCTGTTAGTAGCCTGTTATTAGAACACAGTAGCCTGCAATTACTGCAGGTTCAAGCCCGGCCCGAGGTTGACTCAGCCTTCCATCCTTTATAAGGTAAGTAAAATGAGGACCCAGATTGTTGGGGGGGCAATAAGTTGACTTTGTAAATATACAAATAGAATGAGACTATTGCCTTATACACTGTAAGCCGCCCTGAGTCTTCGGAGAAG
Organism: Ahaetulla prasina; assembly: GCF_028640845.1. Taxonomy (NCBI): domain Eukaryota; kingdom Metazoa; phylum Chordata; class Lepidosauria; order Squamata; family Colubridae; genus Ahaetulla; species Ahaetulla prasina. Next base: position 32,398,938 of record NC_080540.1, on the reverse strand, counting down.
GGCGGGATATAAATGTAAATTTAAAAAAAAAACTTTCCTTAAGGTGATATGGAGGAGAGGGTTTAGCCACTTGTCAGATGACTTAACAGATGATACTATTAAGGTAGACATAAAGTGAAAATGTAGTGAAATGTAGTGAAAATGAGGGCAAAAGAAGAAGGGGATGACAGAGAATGAGATGGCTGGAGTCACTGAAGCAGTTGGTGTGAGCTTAAATGAATTCCGGGGGATAGTAGAGGACAGGAAGGCCTGGAGGAACATTGTCCATGGGGTCGCAATGGGTCGGACACGACGTCGCAACTAACAACAACAAAGTGAAAATAGAGAGACCTCTTGCTATAGCCCTGCTTGGTGCAATTTTTCATTTGTATCTGTGACCTGTGATCTGTGATCAATCGGACTGTTTCTTAACACAGATATGCATTCCTCTGAACAAGTGCTAAATTCATGTTCAGAAATTGTACCAGTTGACAGGTAAAAGGCATGAAAGGGGGCTGGAGGGGGAGGTAACAACTGATAGCAATAGACATAACAATAACCATAGACATTCAACTGATAACAAGGGAATACCATCCCTCATTAGGACTGTAAAGTAATCAGGGCACAGTCAAGAATCGACCAAAGAGCAGGTTCTGACATCACGGCTGGAAACTTCTGGAAGTTTTTCCTTGAAAATGCAACGGACGCTTAGATCTGTGCAGTTATGACTGCTCTGCGTCTAATAACACTTTGTTGTCTGGTATCTCTGAAGCCATAATACAGTGAGTAAGATAGAATACCCCTCCTCAAAAAAACAAATCATTAGTAACAAAATCAGTCACAAACAGCTGCACAAATTGCAACTGCCTGAAACAGATCCTTGGAACGTTAATGAAATAAACGTCCTTCAATTGAGCTGCAAGGCTGGCATTCGGGCCGATTAATCCACACCTCGCTTCTTTATTCAAATTGTGCCCACTCCTCTCCCAAAGGTAACAGCATTTTTGTGACGTCAAGCTGAAATGGAGATGAACACTGCCTCATATTGTCTGCAATGAGTAGCGGAGGAAAATCCACAGGGACTGCTTTACTTTTACCTCTCTCAGAAGTGTAAACCCCTAACTGTAACAAAGGTAGAAGGAAAATAAAAGCAATTGCAATTTCATCCTCACCCGTACATTTTAAAAATATCCTATCCCCTTTTTTTAAAAAATAAAATAAATCCATATCCTTTCATACCCTTTCACAAATTAGATTTTCCCCCCTCCCAGCAACTACATGGACAATTTCTGATCTACCACATCTTCCCATTAGAGGTGAAATGGTTTTCATTCCTTGGAGTTACATGATTTGATTTCCTTTCCTTATTGGGTTTTTTTTAAAAAAGAGAGAGAGAGAGAAGTTTCCTGTAATTATTCCAAATCTCTCATTTTAGTTCCAGCTGATATTTTAATGGGAGCCATTCTGACAAGACAGAGGATCCTATCCCGGTAGGTCTTTGTTGGAAGAAGGCCATTTGCAATTATCAATGTGCAAGACCTGTGTAAAATGAGAAGCACTAGCAGCATAATTTCTATCTTGTGTCCGGGGCTCTGAGGATTTGTTACTCATCCAGGCTGTCCATCTGGGAAGCAAATAGCATGTACGCCTTGATGAGAAACTCTGGCCAACCGACCAGCTGTGGAAAAAATAGATTACTCTTGTCATTTTTTTTCTCCTAGGTAATTTGCTCAGAGTAAAAATATAATTTCTTTGAAGGTATGTGGTTAAGAGACAACCAGAAGGAGGGGGCTGATTTATATTTAAAAGTTCACTGCAATATATATACATATACATATACATATACATATACATATACATATACATATACATATACATATACATATACATATACATACACACACACACACACATACACACACATATATTTATATATAAACCTTACACAGGTAAAGATCCGGATATGCCAAGACCTACATATATATATATATATATATATATATATGTGTGTGTGTGTGTGTGTGTGTGTGTGTGTGTGTGTGTGTGTGTGTAGGTCTTTGGTTATTCGGGTTTTCTCCCGCGTAAAATTGGAAGTGTCTTGGCGACGTTTCAACGAAGTCTCATTCCTCATCTTCAGGCTGGTGTTTACAGCTTCGTGCTTCTAGGAGCAATGTGTGATCGCAGCTGTTTCTTCCTTTTAACTATTAGTGTGGGTTTGAACTGATTGGTTGGGAGCTTGGCTGTGTTCTGATTGGATGGGGGTGTGTTCTGTTTGGGGGGGCTTGGTTGTGCTCAGGTTAGTCTGAGTTGCAGGGGGATTTGAGTTGGTGAGCTGCATTGCTGTTGTTTGGCTTCGCGTTCGTGGTCGTGCTACATCTTCATGGTGGGTGTCAGTCTGCTGCATGTATGGATTGGAGGGGTTTGAAATGGCTAATGATGCAGCTGTGGTCTTGCTTCTGGTCCGAGGTCATGCTTTATCATCAGTGTGGGTTTGAGTTTGCTTTCCGCATGGATGTGTGATGGTAACATGCTGTGTGGCACTCGTGAGTGTGGGTCTTGCATCATTCTTCATGTTAGAGACTCATTTGTCGATAAGGGCGGGTTTCCAAATGGCTGGTAGGCGGGAGGTATCATCTCGTTTATTCATGCTGTGTGGGCGTTTTTCTATCTCGATGGCTTCTCTGATTATTCTGTTGTTAAAGTGTTCAGTTTTGGCGATAGTTCTGGTCTTTTTAAAGTCAATTTTATGTCCTGTGGCTTTAAGGTGTTGGACCAGGGAAAAGGTTGGTTCCTCTTTTCTGACTGAGTTTTTATGTTCTTCAATGTGTGCACTTATTCTTCTGTTGGTTTGTCCGATGTATGTGATGCTGCAGGTGGTGCCTGGGATTTCATATAGAGTTAGAAAATCAAGGAGTATATCAAGAAGCACGAAGCCGAAGACACCAGCGTGAAGATGATGAGTGAGACCTCGTCAAAACGTCATCAAGATACTCTCAACCTTACAAGGGAAGAGACCCGAAAATGCCAAGACCTACATGTGTGTGTGTGTGTGTGTGTGTGTGTGTGTGTGTGTATTCTGAGGTTTTCACGGGTGTTTGTATGTAGGTCTTTGGTTATTCGGGTTTTCTCCCACGTAAAATTGGAAGTGTCTTGGCGACGTTTCGACAAAGTCTCATTCGTCATCTTCAGGCTGGTGTTTACAGCTTTGTGCTTCTAGGTCACACATTGATCACACATTGCTCCTAGAAACACGAAGCTGTAAACACCAGCCTGAAGATGACGAATGAGACTTCATTGATACATCGCCAAGACACTTCCAATTTTACGCAGGAGAAAATCCGAATAACCAAAGACCTACATACACACACACACACACACACACACACACACACATACACACATGCTAAATCTCATTTTAAAGCTGTGGGCCAGTTGCAGGAGAACATTTCTTGTCATCTAGCTCACTGAGAAAGAGAAAAGGGAAAACAGGGAGCATTTTTAAATTATTGTTTGACAATTTGGGGAATGGCTATACATCTACATCCTTTAAGTAAAATAGAAGTCACCCACCCACAAAACACGGAGACCCCATGATTGATATAAAGAAAAATGTTGCTTCTAAAGGCTCCGCTGCACTTCATAAAGGTAAAAGAGGCATTATTAAAAAGGAATTAAGGAGATGACAAGAGTTGGAAGAGAGCAGCTGGCCCTGCTGTGTCTAAGAAGTGATAGAATAGCCTCTTTTATGACAGCTTTTAAGCCATTCTGTAGGTAAAATCCAAAAGTTGTTAATGAGTAGAGTTTAAACCTGGACAAGTCACCCAGAACCGTTTTGAAAGAAGAGACTTGGGTAAAAAAAAATACTCTGGGTGATTTCCAGTTTGATTTGTACCCAAGGTACAGAGAATCAAGATTACAAAAAGATCACAGAATCAAAATCACGTGAAGTATTAGTATTGCTTTATAAAACCTTAGTAAGACCACATCTAGAATACTGCATCCATTTTTTGTCATCATATTATAAAATAGATATAGAGACCCTTGAAAGAATGCAAAAAAGAGCAACAAATATGATTAGAGGACTGGAGTCTTAAACATACGAAGCACTATTGCAGGAATTGGATGTGTCTAGTCTAGTGAAAAGAAGATCTAGCGGTGACATATATAATATAACAACAGAGTTGGAAGGGACCTTGGAGGCCTTCTAGTCCAACCCCTTGCCCAGGCAGGAAACCCTACACCCTCTCAGTCAGATGGTTATCCAACATTTTCTTAAAAATTTCCAGTGTTGGAGCATTCACAACTTCTGCAGGCAAGTCGTTCCACTTATTAATTGTTCTAACTGTCAGGAAATTTCTCCTTAGTTCTAAGTTGCTTCTTTCTTTGATCAGTTTCCACCCATTGCTTCTTGTTCTACCCTCAGGTGCTTTGGAGAACAGCCTGACTCCCTCTTCTTTGTGGCAACCCCTGAGATATTGGAACACAGCTATCATGTCTCCCCAGTCCTTCTTTTGATTAAATTAGACATACCCAGTTCCTTCAACCGTTCTTCATATATTTTAGCCTCCAGTCCCCTAATCATCTTTGTTGCTCTTCTCTGCACTCTTTCTAGAGTCTCAACATCTTTTTTACATCGTGGTGACCAAAACTGGATGCAATATTCCAAGTGTGGCCTTACCAAGGCATTATAAAGTGGCACTAACACTTCACGTGATCTTGATTCTATCCCTCTGTTTATGCAGCCCAGAACTGTGTTGGCTTTTTTAGCAGCTGCTGCACACTGCTGGCTCATATCTAAATGGTTATCCACTAGGACTCCAAGATCCCTCTCACAGGTACTACTATTGAGCAAGGTACCACATATACGGTACCTGTGCATTTTTTTTTTGCCTAAATGTAGAACCTTACTTTTTTCACTGTTGAATTTCATTTTGTTAGATAGCGCCCAATGTTCAAGTCTGTCAAGATCTTTCTGTAACTTGAGCCTATCTTCTGGAGTGTTGGCTATTCCTGCCAGCTTGGTGTCATCTGCAAATTTGATGAGTTCCCCATCTATCCCCTCGTCCAAGTCATTGATGAAGATGTTGAAGAGTACTGGGCCTAAAACAGAGCCTTGGGGTACTCCACTGCATAGTTCCCTCCATGTGGATGTAGTTCCGTTGAGGACTACACATGATAGTAGTGTTCAAATATTTGACATGATAGTAGTGATTTGACATGATAGTAGTGTTCAAATATTTGAGGGGTTGCCACAAAGAAGAGGGGGTCAACCTTTTTTCCAAGCACCAGAAGGCAAAACAAAAAGCAATGGATGAAAACTAATCAAGGAGAGAAGCAATTTAGAACTAAAGAGAAATTTCCTAACAGTGAGAACAATTAAAGAGTGGAACAGCTCGCCTTCAGAAGTTGTGGGTGCTCCATCACTGGAGGCTTCTAAGAAGAAACAGGACAGCACTTGTCTGGAATAGTATAAGATCTCTTGCTATTACTGGAGAGGAGCTTGGGGGTCTCTAATCCAACCCCCTACACAACCAGGAGACCCTATATCATTCCAGACAAGTGGTTTAGACTTTAAGAGAGCTGACTTCAAGAAACTTAGAGAGAGTTTAAGAAAGATTCCATGGATTGAAATCTTAAAGGGGAAACCAACTCAAGATGCTTGGGAAACTTTGAAAAATGAGATTATAAATGCCCAGTCTACCACAATACCACTGAGAAAGAAACAAAAGAGATTTCAGTTGAAACCAGCATGGCTACATAAAGAACTCTTTATACACTTGACAAGTCCCTTTTCCAGATGTCTCCATGCTTTCTTCCAGGAAGGTAGATATAAAATTGATTGCTTAGCTCCAATGGGGCTAGCTGGACCGGGTTGCATGGACTGCGTGGACATTATTTGTCGACACACAAATTGCCAAGATTGAAAAACACCGATATAGAACTTGTTTTAGCTTCTGTTTATGTTGAGATTCACTGAAACATGCAGTGTGGCCAAGAAGTGTATAAGCCTTTCCACACAAATATAGCAAGCCTCACGGTACAGATGTGAATTCTTTTCATTGTTGTTCTGAATGCTCTTGTGAAAGATGACTAAATGTTTATTCCTCAAAGAGAACAAAGAAAGTGTGTCCTTTTCATATATAGTAGCTTTGAAATATCAGGTAAATTTCTGGTGCAATGTGGAAGGCAATTCAGGATCTGTGCAATTTTTCTACTCTTTACTTTGATTTGGTTTTGTGATGACCTAATCAAGTCAAATTTAGTTTTGTGACACTGGTGTCATAACAATGCCACTACGATCTGTGTTTGGAACCTCTCAATAGGAATATCTTGGTTAAAAAAAAGAATTGGAGCTCAAGCTGCAAATCATAGAAAGTAACTGAAAACAGGTAATAAACAGCACACAATGTTAAACATGCAAAGACCTTGAAATGTCCTCCCCTCCCCCCCCCATCCAGGTAATATTTTGGGATGAAACTGGTTCAGCCATGCCTAGAAGCTCTCCAAAAAGAATGTTCTTAACGCAAGATTTGTTTCTATTTTCACTCCATTTCTTTGTTTTCACTTTTTATCCTTGTCACGTTTCCTTCTGGCTGAATGATGGAAGATGGCATGAGCTGGCCAGATTATCGTCTGAATTAACCAACCATGGGTCCTTCATTTTGTTTTGAAAAGAGAAAAGGCTCACCATCATGTTACTGTATTCATATAATCAAAGGAGACTGCTAGATTCTGCAACATCAGCTCCCTTCTGAAAGATATCACCAGCTCAGTATCACACCTTTTTTCCAGTACATTAAGCAAGGAAAAGTCCCCATCAGAGTTATCCCAAACTGTGGGCATGCCCTTGTGCTGTGAGTAGGCATGTTCACATAGAATAGAATAGAATAGAATTTTTATTGGCCAAGTGTGATTGGACACACAAGGAATTTGTCTTGGTGCATATGCTCTCGGTGTACATAAACGAAAAGATACGTTCATCAAGGTAGAACATTTACAACACAATTGATGGTCAATATATCAATATAAATCATAAGGATTGCCAGCAACAAGTTATAGTCATACAGTCATAAATGGAAAGAGATTGGTGATGGGAACTATGAGAAGATTAATAGTAGTGCAGATTCAGTAAATAGTTTGACACTGTTGAGGGAATTATTTGTTTAGCAGAGTGATGGCTTTCGGGGAAAAACTGTTCTTGTGTCTAGTTGTTCTGGTGTGCAGTGCTCTATAGCGTCATTTTGAGGGTAGGAGTTGAAACAGTTTATGTCCAGGATGCGAGAGGTCTGTAAATATTTTCACGGCCCCCTTCTTGATTCGTGCAGTATACAGGTCCTCAATGGAAGGCAGGTTGGTAGCAATTATTTTTTCTGCAGTTCTAATTATCCTCTGAAGTCTGTGTCTTTCTTGTTGGGTTGCAGAACCGAACCAGACAGTTATAGAAGTGCAAATGACAGACTCAATAATTCCTCTATAGAACTGAATCAGCAGCTCCTTGGGCAGTTTGAGCTTACTGAGTTGGTACAGTTCTCCCCAGCTAGACCACATCCTAACACTTCTTGAAAATCCATTCCCAAACTAGCCCTGAAGAAGCTGCTTGGCCACCTGTTTAGTGTCAGCAAACACCAGCAGGGAAAGAGCCAGGATCAGGCCCAGATACTACTGCTGGAAGCATTCTAGCCCTTGGCATCTGGATCTGGCTGTTGCCAAACATTCAGCATCTGTGGAAATGGTGATAAATGTTTTGTCTCAATGGAAAAGGAGCTATGGGGAAAATGAGGAGGAAGTCAAGATGCTGTTCTTTCTCTTCAGAATTGCATCTGAAACAAATGTTTGTATCTTTCCTCCTTTCCAATTGTCTGTAGAAATTCTTATGGGTGGTGTGTGTGTGTATGTATGTGTATATATATATATATACATATATATATATACACACATATATATATATATACAGGTCTTTGGTTATTCGGGTTTTCTCCCGCGTAAAATTGGAAGTGTCTTGGTGACGTTTTGACGAAGTCTCATTCGTCATCTTCAGGCTTCAGCTTCGTGCTTCTGGGAGCAATTAGCACGGCTGAAGCCTGAAGATGACGAATGAGACTTCAAAACGTCGCCAAGACACTTCCAATTTTACACGGAGAAAACCCGAACAACAAAGACCTACATACAAACACCCGCGAAAACCTCAGAAAACATATATATATATATATATATACATACATACATACATATACACATACACATACACACACACACAAACACAAACACACACACACACACACACACACACACACACACACACACACACACACATATATATATATATATATGTTTGTTTTCTGAGGTTTTCACGGGTGTTTGTATATAGGTCTTTGGTTGTTCGGGTTTTCTCCCGTGTAAGATTGGAAGTGTCTTGGCGACGTTTCGACGAAGTCTCATTCGTCATCTTCAGGCTTCAGCTTCGTGCTTCTGGGAGCAATGTGTGACTAACATCCAATGGATTCCAAAGAAATAAGATTACCAAGCTAATCCAAAAAGAACCCCCCACTAAAATCCAAGACAGAGAACAAGAAAACGGCACAGCCCTCCTCCCATATATAAAAGGCACCACAGACAGAATCAGCAAGATCCTCCACAAACACAACATCAAGACAGCATTCTGCACAAACAGAAAAATATCCACCATCCTAAGAAACCCCAAAGACAAAATTGAGTTAGAAAATCAAGGAGTATATGAAATCCCATGCACCGCCTGCCCCACCACATACATTGGACAAACCAACAGAAGAATAAGTGCACGCATTGAAGAACACAAGAACTCATTCAAAAAAGAGGAACCAACTTCTTCCCTGGTCCAACATTTTAAAGTCACAGGACATGATATTGACTTTAAAAAGACCAGAACTATCGCCAAAACTGAACACTTTAACAACAGAATAATCAGAGAAGCCATTGAGATAGAAAACGCCCACACAGCATGAACAAACGAGATGACACCTCCGCCTACCAGCCATTTGGAAACCCGCCTTATTGACAAACGAGTCCCTAACACGAGGAATGACACCAGACCCACACTCACGAGGTCCACACAGGATGTCACCACCACATCCACCCAGAAAGCAGACCCAAACCCACACTGATCATGAAGCACGACCAAGGACCAGAAGCCAGACCGCAGCTGCAACATTAGCCATTTCAAACCCTCCAATCCATTCATGCAGCAGACTGACACCCACTATGAAGATGTAGCACGACCACAAAGCCAAACAACAGCTATGCAGCTCACCAGCTCAAATCCCCTGCAGCACAGACTAGACTGAGCACAACCAAGCCCCCACCAACACAGGACACACCCCAGCCAATCAGAGCACAGAAAACCCCATCCAATCAGAGCACAGCCAAGCTCCCACCCAATCAGTTCAAACCCCACTAGCAGTTAAAAGGAAGAAACAGCTGCATCACACATTGCTCCCAGAAGCACGGTTGAAGCCTGAAGATGACGAATGAGACTTCAAAACGTCGCCAAGACACTTCCAATCTTACACGGAGAAAACCCGAACAACAAAGACCTATATATATATATATATATATATATATATATATATATATATATATATATATATATATATATATATATATATATATATATATATATATATATATATGGCATGCCTTCTGTTTAGTTTTAATATTGGATGCCTAACCAAATTGGCCCTGCAGCATGTACATGAAGAACCTCCACTTAGTGAAACAGAAAGAAGGTGGATCATCTGCCCTTGCCCTTAATACTACAGAGACCAACAAGCTTTGCATCTAATATTGCTCCACTACTATAGCTATTCATAACGTGGTAAATGATGCCCTTAGATTGGCCAATAAGTAGTTTTTCACTATGTCTCAGAACTTCAACTGCAAAGGATTCTAGAATGTAAATCACCGCAGAAAACACCTAGCCAACTTTGACTAATCTTGTAAAACAGGCTTGGTTAAGGCCTGAATAGAGGATCACATGGAAACCTCAGTGCTATAGGTTAGCCTAGAACAGGGGTGTCAACTTTGATTTCATTGAGGGCTACATCAGGGTTGTGTTTGACCTCAAGGGGCTGGGGTGGGCATAGCCAGGGTGGGTATGGCCAGCTTGACGTCACTTGTGTCGGGTGGCCGCCTGTGGTGGCCTGAGTGCTTTGCCAGTGAAAACGGGCTCCTGAGCTCCATTTTCAGCTGCGATGGCCTCCTCCAAGCCTCTTCCAGTGAAAACAGAGCTCTGTTTTTATTGGCAGAGGTATTGCAGGCTGATCCTTCACTGTTTCCAAGGCAGTCCTGTGGACCAGATCTAAGCACCCTGTGGGCTGGATCTGGGCCTCCGGCCTTGAGTTTGACACCCCTGGCCTAGAAAGTTTCATGCCTAAAGTGGGACTACAACTCCCAGCCTTTCAGCTTTTATCCTGGTGCTTTAACAAAAGTGACTCTCATTGAATTACTGTGGTAATATATTACAAATTGTTGTATACTTTCACTCACTCTGAGGAGCTATAACAAAGGCAATGGCAAAACTCTTCTCCATTGCTGTAAAAAAAACCAATGTGATATTTCTCAACAGACACTAGATGTTGAATTCAACAAAACGTGACTAAAACCTGAAAAATAGTTACCCAATAGGTTTCCTTCCTGCAGCCATCTATGGTACAAACATGGAACGGGGATATTATTTATTTATTTGTTTGTTTGTTTGTTTATTTATTTATTTATTACATTTATATAGTTGCTCATCTTCTAATTCCAAGCAGCTCCCAACCAAAAATTAAAACAACATATAAAAGCATATGAAAACTATAAAACTAAACAGTTTAAAACATTAAAAACAGCAAATACCAAATACAGGTCAATCTTCTAATATGCAGTTTTCTAATTTTATCCCAGTGCTTGGGGGGGGGGGGGAAATAGGATTTTCAACGCTTTTCCAGAAGGCTAAAAGGATGGAGGCCTGTTGAACTTCCAGGGGCAGACGATTCCATTGGGCAGGAGATGCCATGAAAAAGGCACTTTCTAGATCCCAACAGATGGTACTATTTAGGGAAGGGACTAGGATCACGAATGCCCTATCTGGTAGGGCGGTTAGATGTCTTTAGGGAAAGGCGGTCCCACAGATAACCTGACCCCATGACATATAAAACATTAAAGGTGATCACAGCACCTTGAATTGCACCTGGAAAGAAACTGGAAGAGAAGTAACCTGTCAATATCACTAATGATTAGAGGATTGACCCTCCTGTAATTAACCTGCTGGAATTAAAAGAATGTGTGTTACACAGTGTAGTCTGTCCCCATTTTGAGACACTGTACACAATTCAACATGTTCCTTTAGTTAATAAGGAACATGATCCATCAACTCGAAGGATGAAAATGTTCATTTTTGTGCATGAAGAAACCATGCTGCCATCAGTGAGCGCCTCCGTAGAGATATGAAGATCCACATGACCTTGAAGAACTGCAAGGTAAAGAATAAATGGCTGGACAGAAGTGATGGGACATGAGCGAAGAGTTTCTTCTCCCCATTTATTGCCTGTTAGTTTCCCATTCCTCTCTCCTCTCTAGAAATGTGTCATCTGTTGCTGGATGAAGCATTGGATCCCTAAATATAGTACAACGATCTATGCTGAGTGAGATCATTTATCCACAGCAGATTTATGAGAGATGACTAAAGCCGTGTTTCTCAACCTTGGGAACTTTAATGTGTATGGACTTCAACTCCCAGAATTTCCCAGCCATCCATTGATGGATTAAAGAGACTAAAAGCTGTGTGGATTCTAAGGCAGGATAACTTTCCATCCAGGATCCAATTTACAGAATGAAAACAGAAACAGAGAAAACAGTTGAAGATTAGAGCGCCTTCCTCTCAAATCCAGTATCTGCAATATCTGAACTCCCTGAAGCAGGGATGGGCTGCTGGAGGTTCCCAGGGGTTCGGGAGAATCTCTAGCTAAGATTCTGTGTAGTTCGGAGAACCCCCAAATCTCACTCCTGGCTGGCCCCACCCATCCCTCCTCTCCCAGGAATCCCCACGCGGCCTGTTTTGGATGCAGGTAAGTGCAGGGCACGTGTGGAGGCTCAGGGAGGATGAAAAACAGGCCTATCAGAAGTTTGGTAAGGCCGGAAATGGGGCTGTTTTCAGCCTCCAGAGGGCCTCCAGAGCCTTGGGAGGCCATTTTTGCCCTCCCGGAGGCTCAAGGAAAGCCTCCGGAACCTGGGGAGGACAACCCCCCTGTTATGTATCTTTAAATGTTTTGGCGGGAAACAAGCACGTTGCTGATTGGTTGAAGCCGCCGGTTAAACAGTATATAAGGAGAGGTTTTTCCCCAGCCAGGTTGCTGGGTTCACCCTATATTAAAGAGCTGTTGTCACTACCCTGGTCTCCAGCCTCGTTACTTCCCGAACTTAACACTGGCGACGAAGGTGGGATCTCGAGGCTAAGGAGCACCAGAACCGAGCTGAAGCACGGAAGAACCGAACCCAGCAAACCCAGGGCAGAAACGCGGAGATGGCCAGTTACACTCCGCCCGCGCCGTTTGACCCAGCCAGAGAGAAATGGGGAACGTACATGACCCGTTTCGAAAGCTTCCTAGAAGCAAACGAACTGCAAGGAGTTCCAGACAACCGCAAAAGGGCATATTTCTTGAGCCACTGCGGTCCCGAGGTCATCGACATCGCGGAAGCCCTGGCAGAGCCAACGCCGATACAATCGGTATCATGGCAAACTCTGCAAACCCTGCTAAAACCATTCCCCGCCAACGCCGTCCAAATCCTTGCGGCGTTTTGAATCCGGAGGGCGCCGACAGCTAGAGGGCGAATCCATCAGCGACTACATGGCCGCCCTACGGAAAGCCTCCAAAGACTGTGGGTACCGAGACCTGGACGAGGCGCTGCTAGAGCAACTCATCCGTGGAGTCAGAGACATGCGCTTATGGAGGCGGCTGCTATCAAAAGCAATCTAACGCTGGCAAACGCCTGGACGAAGCCAGAGCGCATGAAATGTCCACCCAAGCGCGGAGACCCTGCAAAGCCACTCACACCGGCGAGCACAAAATCAACCCCGTGCACCAAGAAGAGATCCAGACCGAATCAGACGGCGAGGATGAGGAAGGGTTTGTCAACCGAGAAACGTGGCAAAGAAGACCGAGGAATGCGGAAGTTGCGGAGGACAACACCCGCGCCAACAATGCAAATTCAAGGACGCTACATGTCGGCGGTGCGAGAAGAAGGGGCACCTGGCTCAAGTCTGTCGAGCACCCCAACCTTCCCGCCGAAAATTCAAACCAACCAATCAGAGCGGGATCGGCCAGGCGACCCGTGATTGGCTCAAACAAAAAGGCGCGAACTTGAATCAAACGACGGTGATCATAGGTCACACGCAACCAAGGTGGAGAAGAAAATCTTCACCAAACCCAAAATAGAAGGAGTGCCGTGCCGACTAGAAGTGGACACCGGTCAGCGATCACAATCATGTCCTGGGACACTTTAAAGCTTTGCCAACAGTAGCAAAACGACACCTGCAAACACAACGGCTACGAGTCCACGACTATCAAGGGAATCGCATCCCTGTTCGAGGGACCACCTCCGTCCGAGTCGAGGACGGACCACACAAGAAGAACCTGCCCATCACGGTCGTCAAGGGGACCCTGCCAAGTTTGTTGGGACTAGACTGGTTCCGTGCATTGGGCATGGGAGTGACTGGCATCTACCAAGTGACGTTAACCTTAAAGATGCACTCATGAGTGAATTCGAAGATGTGTTCAAGGACTGCCTGGGCAAGTACAAGGGGACCCCTATTTCTTTTAATCTAGACCCCCAGGTAGCCCCTATCCGAATAAAGGCAAGGAGGGTACCTTTTGCCCTTAAGCCCAAGATTGATAAGGAAATAGACAAGCTAATAAGGCAAGGGATACTGGTACCAGTCGACCATGCCAGATGGGAGACGCCAATCGTCACCCCGGTGAAACCAGATGGGTCAGTTAGAATCTGCGCTGATTACAAGGCAACGTTAAACAAAGCCTTGCAAAAGAGCGCTTACCCAGTTCCCGTAGTGCAACACTTGCTGCACTCATTGGGACAAGGGCAGATTTTTGCTAAATTAGATTTAGCACAAGCCTATCAACAACTACCCGTAGACGAAACCACCGCCGAAGCCCAAACGATTGTGACTCATAGGGGGGCTTTCAAGTGTACCCGTCTACAGTTTGGGGTGAGTGTGGCACCAGGTCTATTTCAAAACTTAATGGAGCGACTTTTGCAAGGGCTCCCCGGAGTAGTCCCCTACTGATGATGTTTTGGTATCGGCAGAAAATTTAGAGGAATTGGGGGAGCGATTGAGAAAAATTTTGGGCATTTTCCGATCAGCCGGTCTAAAGCTTAAAGTGAACAAATGCCAAATCGGGGTAGAATCCGTAGAATTCTTGGGCTACAGAATTGACAAAGAGGGAATTCACCCCACCGAGAGCAAGGTCAAGGCAATAAGAAAGGCTCCAGCGCCCAAAAACAAAACAGAGCTACAGGCTTTCCTGGGTTTAGTGAACTTTTACGCGGTCTTTTTAAAAAATAAGGCAACGATTGCCGAGCCGCTACATAAATTGTTGGGAAAGAATGCTGCATGGTCTTGGGGGAAGGCGGAAGCAAAGGCTTTCGAAGCAGTAAAAAACCTACTCTCGAGCAATAGCTTGCTAATCCAGTATCACAGCAATTTGCCATTGGTTCTAGTCTGTGACGCTTCCCCTTACGGAGTGGGGGCAGTGCTCAGCCACAGACTTCCAAATGGCACAGAAGCCCCTGGAATTTGCTCTAAGAATTCGTGGTCTGAAAGAGAATAAAGAAGAGGATTTAAGGGAAATTTTTTCTGAAGTATTTGCTGAGATATTAGCAGCTCGTCCAGCAGATGTGGCTTATCAAATTGATAAAATATATCATGTGAATTCTTGGATAGCAAGGCAAAAAAAGTTGCCAAGGGATGTTGTTATTTATTTTACAAACAGAACAGTGAGAAATCAGATTTTGCAAGCCTCATATAAGGGGGAGAAGATTCAGATTGCTGGTCAGGATATTTTAATATTAAAGGAAATTCCACCAAAAATGTTAAGGGCTAGAAAGGAATTTGCCTTCCTGGTGAATGAACTTAAAAAACGTCAGATTGAATATAGATGGGATATTCCAACTGGTATAATAGTATATTATGCAGGGAAAGTACATCGTCTCAATACAGTTGGAAAAGCGAGAGAATTTTATGTTGAGGCATTAAAAGTTGGAAGTCTTTCTCCACTGGATGCTAGAAGAAAGGAGACTGAAGTGAAGGAAAGAGAAGTGAAGCAGGTTCAAGAACAGATTGCGATGGAAGAAGATTTATTACAAGTGTTGGAAATACCTATGACGGGTCCAGATTCAAAAGAACAAAGGCTGACAAGAGCTGCTGCTAAACGCAAGGAACAAGAGATGAAGGCACAACAACAACTGGCAACTACTACAACGGAAACAGTGGGAGGAGCAAGGCCTAAAGCAAAATGTGAAAGAAGATTAAGTTTACCCCGCAGTTCTTTTTACTAGGAATAATTATGGATTGTACAGCTATAGAGACTAAATTGATTCTGAACTTAATAACAGCCGCAAGACTTTTGATTGCTCAATATTGGAAGAAAGAAGAATTACCTACAATTGAAGAATGGACTCTTAAAGTATCAAATCTGGCAGAAATGGCAAAAATCTCTGCTTACTTGAAAGACTATACACAAGAAAAATATATTTTAGAATGGAAAATGTGGATTGATTATATTCAAAATAAGTATCAGATAAAAAAATATCAAATAGCATATGAGTAAATTTAGGAAATAATTTGTATTAGATATATTTTTGAAGGAGAGGGGAATTGAGAGTGTGAATAAGCGTGGAGAGACTAGAGATTATAATTTAGGATTTTAGATTATGATTGTTAGTTTTGATACCCTGCATTTTGTTCTGGGAAGTCGGGGTGGGGGGTGGGGGGTAAAGGGGAAGGGAATTGGGGGGTTGAGGTTAGTGATGGAGTGATGGTTAATGTACAGGGATTATTGAAGATGTATAAATATAATTAATGTAGGGTCGGGTCTGACCAGTTGCCATTTTAGAATGGTGGGGAGGGAAAAAAGAGAGAGTAGGAGGTAGGAAAGAGGAGAAGAGGAAGGAAGAGGGGTAGAAGAGGGAGAAGAGTGTAGGGTGGAGGGAGGAGAGGAGGTAGATAAGAGAAGGAGAGGAAGGTTTGGAAAGTAAAAGAAGGTAGAAGAGGGAAGAAGGTTAAAAAGGGGGGTGGTGACTGGGCAGGCCCGACTAATTGTATATAACTGTACATTGGATGAATTATTTGATAAGATTGTAAAAATAAAACTTTTTTTACAAATGGCACAGAAGCCCCAATAGCATTCTATTCAAGAACGATGTCCTCAACCGAGAGGAACTATAGCCAGTTGGACAAAGAAGCCCTAGCTATAGTGTCAGGGGTCAAGAAGTTTCACGAATACGTTTTTGGCAGAAACTTTGAAATTGTCACAGACCATAGACCCCTGTTAGGATTATTGGCTGGCGACCGCCCAACACCGGTGGCACTCTCACCCCGATTGACCAGATGGACCATCTTTATGGCCGCCTACTCCTACAAACTGCAGCATCGACCAGGAAAGGAGTTGGGGCATGCAGACGCATTAAGCAGATGCCCACTGCCAGGGGCAATCGAGACCCCACCCGGGACGCCCGTACTATTAATCGACTCTCTGGACTCTGGCCCAGTCACATCTCAGGAAGTGGCTCGGGCATCTTACCGGGACGTTATCTTGAGAACTGTACTCGGTTGGGTACAAAGAGGGTGGCCCGCTGCGCCGGGCGAGCGTTTTAAGGAGTTTGTGAAGAAGCGTGGGGAACTATCGGCTCAAGGGGGGTGCCTGCTGTGGGGGGATCGAGTGGTGATCCCGGAGAAATTGAGGGCAAAGGTATTGGACCTCCTCCACGAGGGCCACCCAGGGATCGTAAGGATGAAGGGGTTAGCAAGAAGCTATGTGTGGTGGCCCCTAATGGACTTAGAAATTGCTGAGAAGGTAGGGAAATGCCTGGCCTGTCAGGAATCCAGACCACTACCCCCAACGGCCCCAGTCAGGGAATGGGAAAAACCCCAAGGGCCCTGGTCGAGAATCCACATTGATTTTGCTGGCCCATTCCACGGCCAAACCTTCCTAGTGGTAGTCGACGCCTTCTCTAAATGGCTGGAAATCATTCTCATGAAATCCATGACAGCCGAGGCTGTAATCGCAGCCCTAAGGCACCTGTTTGCAACCCACGGGCTGCCCGACACGCTAGTATCCGATAACGGCCCGCAATTCACGGCAACACAGTTTGAGGAGTACCTGGCAGATGCGGGCATCCGGCATGCCCTCTCTGCGCCTTTCCACCCTGCGTCGAATGGCCTTGCAGAGCGTTCCGTCCGGAGCGCAAAAGAGGCATTGTCAAGACTCAAGCCAGGCGACTGGCAAACAAAGATAGATTTCTTCCTAGCGGTCCAGCATAGAACCCCCAGCACCGCAACAGGTAGAAGCCCAGCCGAATTATTGATGGGACGGAAGCTCCGGTGCCCACTAGACCGTTTAAATCCCCAGTACACACCAGAGGGTTACCAGGGGGAACTTGGAAAAACTAGAGGAATGGACATAGGCGATCGAGTGTGGGCACGCAACTATGGGGACGGCCCAAGTTGGCTGGCAGGGCAAATCATAAAAGCAACCGGTCCAAAATCATACTTAGTTGAGTTAAAAGACAACCGAGTATGGAGGCGCCACATAGATCAAATAAGAAAACGAATAGCCGAACAATCCGAGCTAAATGAAACAGACCATGACCACACATTATTTGAACCCACAGCTGACTTTAACCCGGGAGAGGCGCAAGACTTAGCTGAGTCCCCGGAGGTCCAGCGACGCCATCAGGTTCCCGTTGGAAACAGCAGGGACGACTCTGCAAGTAATCCAAGGCCGGATGGCCTAGAAAAAGAGTCTGCAAGTAATCCAGGGCCGGATGGCCTAGAGAAAGAGCTGGGAGGAGCAACAGCCCTCCGACCAGCTCAACCCACTCCCAAGGACTGAACCGCGCAGGTCCGAAAGAATCAGGAGACGCCCAGGTTATTTGCGTGACTACGTCGAAAAATAACATGTAAATAATATGTAAATATAGGTAAAGTGTTTTCTGGGAGGGGAGGAGTGTTATGTATCTTTAAATGTTTTGGCGGGAAACAAGCACGTTGCTGATTGGTTGAAGCCGCCGGTTAAACAGTATATAAGGAGAGGTTTTTCCCCAGCCAGGCTGCTGGGTTCACCCTATATTAAAGAGCTGTTGTCACTACCCTGGTCTCCAGTCTCGTTACTTCCCGAACTTAACACCCCCCACCATGCTGTAGGAGGCTGACTAGGCCACAATCACCAAGGCCACACCCACCCAGCAACCGGGCAAAGAACCCCTTGCTAAAATTTTTGAAGCCCACCCCTGCCTTGAAGACAAAAGAATAAAAAGTAATGAGATCTCTATTATACCTCTTTTTGATGGAGTAAAATTCCCGCTGGAGATGAAATCTTCACCCGAAATGAAAACAACCTCTTTCTAATCGTCCGTTCAAACCATGGCAACAGAGCTTCCATTAAGAAAGAGTTAACATTCAGTCAGTCAGGAAAATTGTGGGGGATTTAAAAAAAAAAATATCAAAAAAAATATCATTATCATAATTAAAGAACAAAGTGGGAAGCAGCCACACTACTTCTACCTGAACATCCTCTATTGTGACAGATCCTTGCAAAGGCTGTGATCACGTCTCCCGGCAAGTGGTTAGAGTTAGTCAAAGGATTTCTAATGAGGAGGTCATGCTCAGAAAACTCTTTTCAGAGCAACAATCAAGAACTCTCTGAGGAACAAGGTCTGGAAATTCAATGTAGTTGAACTTCAAGGAAGCTTTTGTACCAGCACTGTGAAGATAGCAAGAGAAGCTAAGCTGGGATGGTATGAAAGGGCAGTTCTTAATTGGACACAGGGCTGCATTTGGGGGCAGCAGATTGAGAAAAAATGCAGGCTGCTTAGCCGACTGCAGAGCAGAGATAAGAAGTACAAAGGAAAGAGCACAATCCTGGGCTGGGTGTTTTCACTCCAAGAACCTAAGATTCACATGGGAGCAGAGAGGAACAAATGTGCTGCCAGGATGGTGTCCTTCAAGAAAAGCAAAATGATTCTGATTTAGTTTCTGCATCATTGGTGATTGTTCTCCAGGATCTCAAGGTCAAATTGGAAGATTACTGACAATGCCTTCTAATTCTGGTCAAAACCTGCCCAATGCAAAAAGAGAGAGAGAGAGAGAGAGAGAAGAAGAAGAAGAATCATCTGAACCACAGAGGAACTACAAAAATGACAAGATGCAGCTGAATGCATGGCAACCACAAGCAGGAAAATTGGGAACATCGCTCAGCAACAATTCTAAGCTAGCTGTAGCTTTGAGATAATTTACCCAAACATGGTCTTTTCCAGATTTGTGGGTCTAAACCATGTGTAACCCTTTGATCACTATGATCATTGGATCGTGGAGGTTATAAACCAAAACATCTGGAGTACATCTGTTTGAGGAAAGCTAGTTTAAATCATTGTGGTAAGGAGGGAGACAAATAGGGATGTGCAAAACTCTGTATGCATGAAACAGCTGGGCTTGGTGAACCATGGCCAAACTGAAAAAGGTATTTTTGGGGTTGTTTGGCTTGTATATGGAACAAAATGAAGCTGTTGTGATCCAAATAAGGACTGACATACACTTATTCTAGGGGAAAAAATGGAGCAAAACCCAGTTGTTCCAGATAGACGTGGTTTGGAAGGCAGAAAAAAGTTGTGGTTGAGTGGTTTTCTTGGTAGCAATGTGTGCATAGATCAGCAGCAACTGAAGAGAAACAGGAGAGGCAGGGAAGAGAAGGGGCAGGGAAGATCTGTCAGTTGATTGGTCAGTGAGGAATGTTCCTCTGTGAGTCTCGTTTCTTATATATATATATTTTATTTGAATTTATATCCCGCCCTTCTCCGAAGACTCAGGGCGGCTTACATTGTGTTAAGCAATAGTCTCATCCATTTGATATTGATGTCACCAAAGCAAGGAACTGCCACACTGGCCAATACATCAATGATGATGTCCGAGATCTTCACATTATAACTTTTTAATGTTGCTTTCTGGACCCTGAACCATTATAAAAATTCACAAGATAGCAACCAGCATGTGAAAATGTGCAGTTCACTGTCCTTTAATACTTCTTCCTACACATAAGAACTCTCCTGTGCCCCAGGGCCATCATTAAGAGGCTTCCAGACTCTTTAGAGCCCAAAATAAGGGTGTTGTTGTTGTTGTTGTTGTTGTTAGTTGCAAAGTTGTGTCCAACCCATCACAACCCCATAGACAACATTCCTCCAGACCTTTCTGTCTTCTACCATCTTCTGGAGTCCATTTAAGCTCACACCTACTGCTTCAGAGACTCCATCCAGCCACCTCGTTCTCTGTCGTCCCCTTCTTCTTTTGCCCTCAATCTTTCCCAGCATTAGGCTCTTCTCCAGTGAGTCTTTCCTTCTCATTAGGTGGCCAAATTATTTCAGTTTCATCTTCAGGATCTGGCCTTCTAAAGAGCAGAAAGGGTTGATCTCCTCTAAGACTGACCGGTTTGATCACCTTGCAGTTCAAGGGACTCGCAGGAGTCTTCTCCAGCACCAGTGTTTAAAGGCCTCATAATAAGGGCAGAGTGGCCTTAAGTGTAAAAGGCAGGAGGAAAAAATAGTTTCTTCTCTTTTTCTTCAGAGGAAATATAGTAATTGATTTGGGGGACTCTTCAGATACCTCTTTTGATATGATGGCCATTTGTTTGTTTGTTTGTTTGTTTGTTTATTCTGCTATGACAAAATAAAAATTAAGCTAGTAAGGATAGTAAGTCTCATATTAGTTCTATGACAGCTTATTTCTGCCACATTGGTGTAAAAGAGACATTAAGTGACAGAACCATCTAAACATAGCAATAGCAATAGCACTTAGACTTAGAGTATATACCGCTTCTCAGTGCTTTTACAGCCCTCTCTAAGCAGTTTACAGAGTCAGAATATTGACCCCAACAATCTGGGTCCTCATTTTACCCACCTTGGAAGGATGGAAGGCTGAATCAACCTTGAGCCTGGTGAGATTCGATCTGCCAAAATGCAGGTAGCCGGCAGTCAGTAGAAGTAGCCTGCGATACTGCACTCTAACCACTGCGCCACCACAGCTCTTAGAATGGAAGCTGAAGCATATCCTGCAACTAATTGTTTAAAAGGAAGCCCAAGTTTCCAGGTGAGGAATTCATTTCCATCAAAAAAAAAAAAAAAAGAAGAGCTTCCTTTGCTATGAATATTATCCTAGGTCAGAAAAGTTTCCTAGGTAAGATTCTTGAGGACTGCATGCTTATTGCCCCCCACCCACCCAATGGATTTTGCAACTCTAAAGCATAAAAGGCAAGTTTTCTTGGCAGAAATGGTGAATATTTCACTTTCCCTCCAATGCTTACTGAGCAGTTTTCAAGTTATCACTTGGCAGAAGTTAAGACTTACAAAGTAGAAATCCATGAATTGCGAGCTTTTTACAGGTGTAGAATGCTGGCCTTAGCAAAAAAAAAAAAAAAAATCATCCGTGTAACAAAGCTATTAATTTACCAAGCCAATTAAAGAAAAATAGCCACTTAGTACAAGAGATGGGTTAAAAAAAATTAGTTCAGGTTTTAAATAATACATCCAAAAAAACGTTGAGAAATTCAGGACATTTATATTTGAATGAATCGCAGAATTGCATGTCTTTTTGGATACTTTGCCCCCCCAAATTCCAGTTTCAGGTGAGTGAGAAGCAAAAGGATGAGAAATATTAAGGGAGCGCAACTGCTTGCTTTGCTGATCTTGGGGTTATGCCAGCTCATGAAGTAGCTTAAGCTGTCCTTGAGGGACATCTTGTTGTTTCCTTAAACAACTTGGAAGGCAATCTTCTTTTTAAGCATGCTAATATATATATATAACAACAGAGTTGGAAGGGACCTTGGAGGCCTTCTAGTCCAACCCCCTGCCCAGGCAGGAAACCCTACACCATCTCAGTCAGATGGTTATCCAACATTTTCTTAAAAATTTCCAGTGTTGGAGCATTCACAACTTCTGCAGGCAAGTCGTTCCACTTATTAATTGTTCTTACTGTCAGGAAATTTCTCCTTAGTTCTAGGTTGCTTCTTTCCTTGATTAGTTTCCACCCATTGCTTCTTGTTCTACCCTCAGGTGCTTTGGAGAACAGCCCGACTCCCTCTTCTTTGTGGCAACCCCTGAGATATTGGAACACAGCTATCATGTCTCCCCTAGTCCTTCTTTTTATTAAACTAAACATACCCAGTTCCTGCAACTGTTCTTCATATGTTTTAGCCTCCAGTCCCCTAATCATCTTTGTTGCTCTTCTCTACACTCTTTCTAGAGTCTCATAATCTCATAGAATCCATCAACTTTGCTGCTGGTCAACATCTTCTTTTTCCTTCCACCTTTCTTAACATTAGAAGTACTGAATTAAGTGTAATTGATTGATTGATTATGTGCCATCAGCACCAGCATCAACTCTCACTGACCACGTAGATTTTCTACAAGATGATCTGCCCCCAACCTGGTCTTTCAGTCTTCTAATTGTGGATCCATTGCCACTGAAACAAAGTCCATTGACTTTGCTGCTGGTTGTCCTCTTCTCTTTCCTTCCATCTTTCTTAGCATTAGAATCTAGGTCCTGAATTAACTGTGATTGACTGATTGATTTGTTCATTCATTCATTCATTCATTCATTCATTCATTCTGTGCCATCATCAGCATCAGCTCTTAGTGACAACATATATTTTCTTCAAGAGGGTCTGTCCCCAACCTAATATTTATAATGAAGCATGTTCACCACTATAACTTAGTCCATCAATTTTGCTGCTGGTTGTCCTTCCACTTTTCCCAGTTCAAACCATGTATCAAGATTTACAGATCACATTGACTTGATTTACAGAACACATAAAATCCAACAGATAGGTGGTATTATAACTCATGTATAAACCCAGTCAATACCCACTAATTAGGTTCCTAAGAATTAATGAGAAAATAGCTGGTTTTGTACAACAGATAAAACCAGGTTTATCTTTACTATATGGTTTGTTACATAATATACAGTTTACTATGTTCATATAAAGCTAAGACACACACAGCCATGGTTTGTAGGCCATTAAGACTAAGGTCATATATTTAATTAAACCCAAACCAAACTATGTTACACTGCAATACCAAAAAATGAATATGCAGGCATTTGAAATGCTTTTCTATATGATTATCCTAAATTTGGAACCACGGCTAAGTAGATAAAATTGACTCATCTTTGGTTAGTTTTAGGGAAATTGTTTTGTTTTGTTCTGCATGAGTTCAAGTAAGGATGGATAAATCTGTTAGTTTTGGTTTTTCTCAGTCCCTTATCCGTTGAGTCTTAAATTCAGTTCACCTTTTTTCTTTCTCATGTTAAGATTTATGGGGAAAACATTTGCATAAACATTCACAATTTGCATATGAAATTTTGTCTAATCTAATATACATTACTACAGGCAGTTTTCTCTAACAAAATACATTTATGTTATTTTTCTATGATGTGAAATTTAACACATTTTCTATTGGAAAAGTGAACTGCCAAATTTGGAGAGGCATGAATTTTATAGGGTGGCTGATTTTTAATTTGCATTTTAGTTCCAAACACAAAACTAGATGAGTTCATATTAATTTCTCCCCTATCTCTACTTCCAAATGATTTGAAAGGCATTAGCTTTGTGTTTTGCTTTTAAAACAGTTTTCCCATTGGTAATTTTTATGTATTATATGATGTGTGCTGAATTGGATTTGAATGTTAAGTCACCATGAACAATTTTACAAAATAAAATTAGCAGTAACAGTAGCTGAGGTGGTCATTATTCTTTATATCATTGGGTGAGGTTATAGGAATATAGGTATCCATAGGCTTTTGTGATTTGGCACTAGTAGGTGATAGGTTACTAGGAAATAAGCCAATTTGAATTATTTAAGGTTCTGTAACACAGGTAGGAAAGTATGAGGTTTTGTGATGTCTCCTTTGGAGAACTCCTCCGATGCTTCCTCAGAGGCCGGCTCAAGGGGGAATGAGATCATTCCTGGCACGTCAGTAATTACTGACCCTGAACTGCCAGCAGAACAGACTTTGGCTGAGGACAGCTTGCAGGGCAGTGAAAAAGAGGGGGAGGAGCTGCCTGCTATAGTGGATCTCAGAGCACACAAGGTGGAGAAGCGGAGCTCTGCCAGATTGCTCAGGAAAAAGTCCCA
Source organism: Ahaetulla prasina (assembly GCF_028640845.1). Classification (NCBI taxonomy): domain Eukaryota; kingdom Metazoa; phylum Chordata; class Lepidosauria; order Squamata; family Colubridae; genus Ahaetulla; species Ahaetulla prasina. The sequence continues at coordinate 32,374,530 of NC_080540.1, read as the reverse complement.
CTCCTGTTGATAGGCTGCACCAGGAGCTATTTAGCATGACAGGCAGAGGGAGGCATTGTTGGAAGCTGTGTGCTCATTTGTGTTTCCTGAGACTCTGAATTACTATAACCCGTGTGTCAGCGTTCCAGAAAAAAACCCCACTTCAAGTAAAAACTCCGAAGCAAGCATTTTTCAAAGTTCTATTTACTAGAATAGGTAAACTGGTACATCTGGGAAAACCCGAATCTGAGTGGTCTGGGTTTTCCCCCAGTAAGTCAAAATCCCCAAAACAATCCCCTCACTCCTCAGTCGATCACATGCTCCAATCACCATCCATCTCATTTCGAGACAGCACTCCGACCACTCCTTCTCCAGATGCAAGATCGGCCTGACCTTGACCGACAGGAAGAATGCTATTATGTCTAAAGACAACCCCTCTAGTAAATCCCCCACTCCTACTTTCCCATACATGAAAAAGTAGCAGCACGGAAGCTTCCGGCCTAATATGGCTTCCAAAGCTGACACCATGAGCTAATGTGGATGTACTTTAAGTTTTACCTGGGGGGGCTTTATGTTTGCCATATGACATAACATAACATAACATAATAACAGAGTTGGAAGGGACCTTGGAGGTCTTCTAGTCCAACCCCCTGCCCAGGCAGGAAACTCTCCACATGACCACGGAGACGTCTTCAGACATTTTTTTTTAATTTCAGCAATCACTACCACCTTTGTTGTCTTGGAGTGTTCACCCTTTACATTCCCTAGGAAGAATATTTAAATGATGTTTTCTTCCCAGGCGGGAACTTCAAATTTTGCTTCAAATTTTAATTATAAATGTCATTCGTCTAAAACAAAGATGGGGAACTAGTAGCCCCCTTTGATTAATTGAATATAAATTATAAACTGCCCGACTCTGATTAATTCTGGGAATGTGCATAAACGAAGAAATAAACTAGGTATTGTGGCATGGTATAAGTCAGGTGTGTCAAACTCAAGGCTCGCAGGCCAGATCCGGCCTACAGGAAGCTTAAATCTGGCCCACAGATCTGACCTGGAAATAGCAAAGGACCGGCCAGTAGTGCCACTGGCAGCCAAAATGAGACAGCCTCCTGCAGTACTTTGCCAGCCAAAATGGGACGTGGGTGTGTTTGTGACCCCCCTGCACCCTGTTTTGGCCAGCAGGGTGCTTCAGGAGGCATCCATCCCATCCTGTTCCCCACCACCACCCCCGGCCAGCCTGTAGAAAAGAACTACAATGCTGATCTGGCCCTCGAAGAAATCCAGTTTGACACCCCTGGTATAAGTGTATATCCAAGCAGTGTGGCCTTCGTAAGCCTGTCAAAGAATGCAGGGCACAGACAGGGGTGAAATGCTCCCGGTTCGGACCGGATCAGCCGATCCGGTAGCAATGGTGGTGGGTGGTTTGGAGAACCAGTAGCAAAAATCCCTGCCCTCCCCCCCCACCGCCCAGCTGAGCCGCATGATCATCAGAGCCTTTTTTTTAACTTTTAAAAGCATTTTTTACAACCTCTTCAGCTGAATAGGTTGTAAAAAAATGCTTTTAAAAGGTAAAAAAGAAGGCTTTGATGATCACAGCTGAAGCCTGCTAGGCAAAAAATGGGGAGTGTAGGCAAAAAATGGAGAGAGAGAGAGAGAGAGAAAGAGAGAGAAGGAAGGAGGGAGGGAGGGAGGGAGGGAGGAAGGAAGGAAGGAAGGAAGGAAGGAAGGAAGGAAGGAAGGAAGGAAGGAAGGAAGGAAGGAAGGAAGGAAGAAAAAAGGAGAGGAAGGAAGGACTACCAACCTAGACACAGCATCAGACTATAATCCAGGGCTGGAAGGGACCTGGAGGTCATCTAGTCCAACCCTGCTCCAGCAGGACATTGTTAATGTGTTTCTGTCTTTTGATCCCCCAGTCACATAGTTACATAGCCACGCCCACGCAGTCACTTGACCCACACCAAGCCACACCCACCAAGCCACGCCCACAGAACCAGTAGGAAAGAAATTTAGATCTCACCACTGGGCGCAGAGCAGATCACTGTGACATCAGCTGAGGGGGGGGACCCAGATTTTTTCAACCCGTTTTTCCTTTTAATGTATTACAGAAGAATTATATTTTCTAGATATGTGATTCTGAATTCTATAGAAAACTACATCATTGTTATTTGCTGTTATTTGCTTGCCAATGAATCCTCATGGCACATTCTGTGTGGTCTTGTAAGGCTGTTAGAAGGAGGTTGGGTCCTCATATAACCTCCAAGCTAGAGCCATAAGTATCCAGAAATTCTAGCAAAAAATTTTCTTAGTTCTGTTTCAATATGGTAGAGGCTGAACTTGAGTGATGAATCAGGGAGATGACCTCAAAGGAAATTGGCAAGAACCATAACATTAGCAAAGAGAGCTGAAATATACCTTAGGTTCTGGAAAATATGATCGAATCAGGCAAACTCTTCTCTGATTCACTGGGATATAAAAAGAAAAAGAGATCAAGTAAAGACATGTTTGCCTGATTCTGTTATTATATCTGATCACAAAAAAAAAATACAGATCTAGACTTGGATTGGAGTCACTATTCTGGTCTGGTCTACTTTGATGGGCCGACAATGTGGGACTTTTTTACATTCAGCTCCTTTGCAGTGATCAACTATGGCCCTGCAACTGACATAACATCTTCTGCCTTGTGAGTTTATTTGAACATGTCTACTCAAGTTATAAGTCAAGATGAGGTCACCGTCTTTTTTGCACGTCTTCCTGAACATTGTTCAATCCTTCAAATTGTTTAGATTTAATGATGCTTTGAAGTAGAAGCAACCATTCTCGCTTTATAATCATGTTATTAATTCTTCCTACGTTCTTTTAGTCACTAACAATGTGCTAAGCTGTCCCTTCCTTATACCAATCTTATTTGATTAACTGTCTGCATTGATAGGACCTCTGGCTTCAAGACATGTCATTCTTCACTGTAATTAGTGACAATCAAAAAGCAGCACAGTCATCAAAAGCGGACTCTTGGAAACTGTTCTGTGAAGGGTGCGGTAATAACATCTTTTATATGATTTTTATCATTCACAGAAGTTGTGAATGCTCCAACACTGGAAATTTTAAAGAAAATGTTGGATAACCATCTGACTGACATGGTGTAGGGTTTCCTGCCTGGGCAGGGGGTTGGACTAGAAGGCCTCCAAGGTCCCTTCCAACTCTGTTGTTATATTATATTATATCCACGTGACTTCATTGCAAAGCTTGTGGATGGGAAAATTGGAAGAACTGTCCCAATCAAGTGACCCAGGGAGTCCTCTCTCACATTTGCACCAGGACCAAATTAAATTTATTTACCTCTCAACTGCTTTTATAAACTGATGCATTTGCCACCATACATAGGAAGTTTGAGAGCCAGTTGGATGTAGTAATTATAGCATCAGACTAGAAACCAGGAGACCATGAGTTCTAGTCCTTCTTTGGGCATGAAGCCAGCTGGGTGTCCTTGGGACAATCACTTTCTCTCAACCTAGGAAAGAGGCAATGGCAAACCACTTCTGAAAAAAATTGCCAAGAAAACTTCAGGGACTTGGCCAAGCAAGTCTCCGAGAATCAGACCAGTGGTGGGTTTCTACCGGTTCACCCTGGTTTGGGCAAACTGGTAGCAGCGGTTGCAGGCTCCAGTTCCGAACTGGTAGTGAAGGTAAGTGAAAACCAATACTGAATCAGACATGATGGAATGGAAGAGAAAGAAAAAGTCTACCATTAACATTTTTTGTAGGAACTTTCTCAAGCTTTACTTGTATTGTGAATTACTCCTCATAAAATGATGAAGGGAATAATGAAGTATACAGTAGATGAGAATCTCCATAGATGAATGGTAGTTCTCCAACAACCTATGTACCGGTAGACCTATAAAAGTTGCAGTTTATGATTGCGTTGTTTAGTGACAGAGTTGCCAGTTCCAATTGTCACTGTAAAGTGAGGATTGCCTACAATGGCCTTGGCTCGTAGTTAGTAACAGGTCATCGCTTCTATTCATTAAAAGAGATTAAAAACTGATTGAATCTTAAGAGGAATCAGATGTCACAATTTTGGAGAAATGGTGAATCTCTTAATCTGAATGGAGATATGGGGATTTGTAAGCTGAGAATGCTTCTGTAATGAAACAATTCTAGGTATGTTATTGTGAATTCCTGAAGGAAAAATGGCATTGGCTACCTGTGGCCTTTCAGGTGCGCTTCAAGGTTTTGGTAACTATCTTCAAAGCGCTCCATGGCACAGGGCCGGGCTATCTACGGGACCGTCTGCTGCCACCGATTGCCTCCCACCAACCCGTGCGCTCTCACAGGGAGGGACTCCTTAGGGTGCCGTCAGCCGGGCAGTGCCGACTGGCGACACCCAGAGGGAGAACCTTTTCTGTGGGGGCTCCCACCCTCTGGAACGAACTTCTCCCAGGTCTTCGTCAACTTTCCGACCTTCGAACCTTTCGCCGCGAGCTTAAGACACATCTATTTATTTGCGCAGGACTGGACTAGAATTTTAAATTTTAATTTGGTTTTAATGGGGTTTTATTATTTTTATTGCAATTTTTAATATTTGGCCTTATTTAATAAGTTTTTTAAATTGGTGTTTTATTCTGTATTCATATGTATGTTTTTATTAGGCTGTAAACCCCCCTGAGTCCCCTGGGAGATAGGGCGGTATACAAATGTGATTAAATAAATAAAATAAATAAATAAATATAATTTTAATGAAGAAAGAAGGAGGAGGTAACCTTTTATCACCTTTTGGGGGGGGGGAATGTAGAATTCCTCCATTTAACATATCTCACATTAGCAGACTTCAGATTTATTACACAAAATCCATTAGACCCAGAGGGTTGCTTCATTTGGCGTTATTCAGGGTTAGCCTACTGCTTTACCTTGGCCACTATTTTTTTTCTGGGAGCAACTCTGACTCCAGTCCATAAAGATGAGTAATCATTGTGGCTTCAATTCTCCAAAGGTCTGATCACCAGCCTCTCTGTCTTTAAACAACCTATCTTCTCTGAGATAATATAGGCCAGTTGCTTCTCTTGCAACAGAGGTCGGCCCTTCTCTGTCACTGCCCCAAAATAATTTGCAATAAACTGGCTTGCTGAATTGAGGGACCAAACCTTTGGGTCAGCTTTTTAAAAAGTTTGTGCATTTGCAAGCAAGCCTTTAACGCTTAATTTTGGGTTTAAATTCATTAGATTTTAAGTGTTTTAAATGTAGGCTTTTATTTCACTTTAATTTCATTCATCTTTGTTTAATTCTTTTTTTTTTAAAGGCTTGAAAGCAACAAGCCCACTGTTAGATAAAACAATGAGTACTTTGTAGATCCTTGGGCATTTTTGTTGTTTTCCTGAGGCTGTTTTTGTTGTGTTGTGTTAATATAATAATTGTCCATAAACAACATATTTTGCTTTTCTTTGCAAAATAGAATGATGGCTTTTGTTGATTAAATTGCTAACTTATCTTATATATACCGCTGTGGGAAGCCCCCACCCTCCTGGAGAATGAAATATTTTGGGGAATATTAAAAGAGGCAAAATATTATATTTCCCCAAAGGAGAAATGGAGAAAAATCATAACAAAGGCAGAAAGCAGCCCCAGTCTTCCCGCCATAGGAAAAGAGCTTCAAACTAAGAAGCTTGAAGAGGCTGACCTTTAGGAATGCAAATTTTGTATCCATTCAGGAAAACTGGGCCAATCTATTCATAAACAAAACACCTTCAGCCACAGCTCCCACCGAAGGATGGAGCTGATGGGATTAAGAATTTACATTCCACCCACCCAAATTCTAAGGACAGGACCTTTAGGACATAATAGGATTAGCCCGCCACCATTGAAATAGTAAAAGACACAAGTCTCACTATATTGCACAACTCCCTGGAGCATCTCAATCACCAAACCCCAGAACCCTATAAAAATCAATCCACTTATTCAGCCATTTTGTCAGCCACCCCAGAAACATGCTGCTGTCACTGAAGTTTCTGTAAACCATTATAAACAGAGACCTTCTTTCCTTGTTGCCAGCCTCCATTTTATTTCCAGCATCTTTTTCCCAGTTTAGAACTGGACTGGATCTTTCTTCCTACGTCTTCTTTAAAAAGTTACTCATTTTCAGACCAACTGAAGAACTGTAAGGATTTGGGCTACAGATAATCCAGCTGAGCACTTGATGACAACAAACAGATGGAAGCTTGACTATTTTGCTGCCATCTTATAGTGGTCAGGATTTTTGCTGTTAACATTTGATAGACAATAATAGTGTTTTTAAAGTTGTTAACTTTATGATGTGTGGATTTCAACTCTTGGAATTCTCCAGCCAGCATGGGGAATTCTGGAAGTTGAAATCCATACATTTGCCAAGTCTGAAAAACTGCCCTAGAATAAAAGGGATTTCACTAGTCGGCAACTCTGTAATTTTAATACAAGTGAAACACTGCCAGTAGAAATGGCTTTATTGTACTGGGAGAAAGATTAAAACATACTAACATTGGACACTCTTAGTTTAAAATGCCTCTGAGAGATTAAATAAATGTTTAATGCTTGCAGCCGTACTTGTATACTTTATCTTTCAAACAAATCATGCTATTAATTAAATATAAACACATTCCTGGGAGAGTTAACTCAGAATTTGCTTGAGTTAAATATGACACAAAGGACAGGTAAGTCATTTACCATGTCAGCATTTCTACAATCCATGTCATTCAAGTGCGTCTAGCTTCCCCCATATGGACATGGTCCTGAGCCATATCATCAGCATGTCTGTCCAAATCACAGATCCCTTGGGTAGATCATTAATATACCTCATAATGTATATACATTATACATCAAAGTAAATTGGAATAAGGTAGCATCCCCTGTCATCAATTAGCTAATCCTGAGCTAGTCCTAGACTTTAATAACGCCCCTAGAATATCAGTGGAAACTCTAGATGTTATGTTTAAGTAAATACAGAAAATGAATGTAAGAAACTTAGGGCAACACACTGGTTTCATTCCCAGCATCTCCTTTCAAAACTTTCCGTTTAAGTAGTGATATAAAAAATTCTTCAGGTTAGGTTAGGTTAGGTTAGGTTAGGTTAGGTTAGGTTAGGTTAGGTTAGGTTAGGTTAGGTTAGAATAGAATAGAATAGAATAGAATAGAATAGAATAGAATAGAATAGAATAGAATAGAATAGAATAGAATAGAATCCATCAAGGTGATATCAACTCTTAATGACCACACAGATTTTTCCTACAAGACTCTTATTCCAACTTGATCCTTCAGATCTCCCAGCAGTGCACTCATTGTTGGTACAATTAAACTGATTCACTTGACTCTTGGTTCTCTTCCCTTCCACTTTTCAGAACACAATTATTGATTACATCAGAAAGCTACATACATGTATCTAAAACATGTTTGAGCCTGGTTGTTTGTGCCTGTAGTGAAAAAATTGGATTGATTGTTCTATTGTTTCTTTTCCTGGCTATCCAGAAAAATTCTATCCCGAAAAATTCTCTTCACCAATGATGTTAAACTATTTAACACTACCAACAATGTGGCTACCCTTCAAAAAGACCTTGACTTTGTGTCAGAATGGTCAAAAATTTGGCAACTCCAAATCTCAACCAACAAATGCAATGTCTTACACATTGGAAAAAAGAATCAGAACACTAAATACAAGCTTGATGGACGTTACCTTGAAGATGACCCTCACTCTGTCAAAGACCTTGGAGTTTTCATATCAAACGATCTAAGTGCCAAAGCCCACTGCAACTACATCGCCAAAAAGGCTTTAAGAGTTGTAAACCTAATCTTGTGTAGCTTCTTCTCCAGAAAGATTACACTATTAACCAGAGCATACTGTCTGGAACCCACACCTCATTTTGGACATTAATACAATTGAATGTGTCCAGAAATATTTTACAAGAAGAGTTCTCCACTCCTCTGATCACAACAAAATACCTTATGCCACCAGACTTGAAATCCTGGGTTTAGAAAATTTAGAACTCCGCCACCTTCGGCATGACCTGAGTATAACTCATAAAATCATCTGCTACAATGTCCTTCCTGTCGAAGACCACTTCAGTTTCAAGCACAACAATACACGAGCACACAATAGATTTAAACTTAAAGTGAACCGCTCCAATCTTGATTGTAGAAAATATGACTTCAGTAACAGAGTTGTTAATGCATGGAATGCACTACCTGACTCTGTGGTCTCTTCCCAAAATCCCCAAAGCTTTAACCAAAGACTATCTACTGTTGACCTCACCCCATTCCTAAGAGGTCTGTAAGGGGCATGCATAAGAGCACCAGCGTGCCTAGTGTTCCTGTCCTAATGTTCCCTTTGGTTGTATCCAATTTGTATGGTTATTTCATGCTTATACTTATATATAATGTTGTGTTTGACAAATAAATAAATAAATAAATAAAGTATTCTCCAACACCAAAGTGTTCACCAAAATGTTCATTGGTATCCTACCACTTGCTGGTCTGCTTGTTCCTTTACTGTTGATGGTTGATCCTAGAAGGCAGAATAAAATAGAATAGAATAGAATAGAATAGAATAGAATAGAATAGAATAGAATAGAATAGAATAGAATAACAGAGTTGGAAGGGATCTTGGAGATCTTCTAGTCCAACCCCCTGCTTAGACAGGAAACCCTACACCACTTCAGACAAATGGTTATCCAACATCTTCTTAAAAACTTCCAGTGTTGGAGCATTCACAACTTCTGGAAGCAAGTTGTTCTATGGATTACCATATTTTTCGGAGTATAAGACGTACCTTTTTCCCACCTAAAAGGGGTAAAAATTTGGGTGCATCTTATACACTGAATGTAGCCCCTCCCACCCACTGCCCCCCATCCTTTGTCCTCTGCCTCCCAGCAATTTACCTTCTTGCAGCAAGCAGTAAGAAGAAAGACCTCATTTCAGCTTCAGCACAGCCTAATTAGCACAAGCTGATTGTTCCCGACTCTCGGCTGTTTCAGGCTGCAGGGATTGCCACTACCTATTGCTGCATGCTGCAAGGAGGTAAATTGCTGGGAGCAGATTTTTTTTTTCTTGTGCTAATCAAGCTATGCTAAAAACAAAAATGAAAGTAAAACAGGCTGTTTTCTGTTTGCTGCAATGAGCAAAATTGCTATGAGGCAAAGGCAGATTTCTTTTTCTTGTTTTCCTCACCAAAAAAGGTAGGTGCATCTTATACGCTGAAAACTATGGTAATTGTTCTAACCTTCAGGAAATTTCTCCTTAGTCATTGCTTCTCTCCTTGATTAGTTTCCACCAATTGCTTCTTGTTCTACCTTCAGGTGCTTTGGAGAATAGTTTGACTCCCTCTTCTTTGTGGCAGCCCCTGAGATATTGGAACACTGCTATCATGTCTCCCCTAGTCCTTCTTTTCATTAAACTAGACATACCCAGTTCCTTGAATTCCCTAATCATCTTTGTTGATTTGAAGCTATCCATCATTTTAATATCATCATTTTCACTTCTAAGGTTGCTGTTGGAGCTCTCATTATTGGTTTGGTCTTCTTTATATTTAACGATAGTCCATTTTTTTTCATTGTGTTTCTTGATTTTCATTGCTAGAAAGTGCGGATTATATTCAGCTATCAAAGTTGATCCAGGTTTAAAATCACATTCTTCTTTTTCCAATTCAGCCTCTCTCAATATATTTTCAGTATTAATGGTTGGATAAATAAGAAGAAAATTTACCATCCCATGTCACTCCTTGAATGAACTGGAGCCGGCCTGTTTCACTGAGGTCTGGGTGAACTATGGCTTCATGTTCTGTACAGCAAGTTCAGATGAGGACAATGAGATGTTCTGAGATCGTCCTTTTTCTAAGCACATTCCATGGATTGGCATGAGTGAAACCATTGAAAGTCTTTGTACCGAAATGCTTTCTATCTTCTTAGTGATCACTTTCTTCACCTTTCTCAATTATTTAGCATGCATCAACAATAATTCATTTTGCTCCTCTGGCTTTTCAAAAACAAGCTTGAACACCTATCATGTCCCTTTCCATATAGGACCTAAGCCAGTGGTGAACTTCCATTTGTTTCACTACTGGTTCTGTGGGTGTGGCTTGGTGGGCATGGCTTGGTGGGCATGGTAGGGGAAGGATACTGCAAAATCTCCATTCCCACCCCACTCCAGGGGACAGATACTGCAAAATCTCCATTCCCTCCCCACTCCTGGGGGAAGGATATTGCAAAATCTCCATTCCCACCCGACTCCGAGGGGAAGGATACTCCAAAATCCCCATTCCCTCCTCACTCCTGGGGGAAGGATATTGCAAAATCCCCATTCCCTCCTCACTCCTGGGGGAAGGATATTGCAAAATCTCCATTCCCACCCCACTCTGGGGCCAGCCAGAGGTGGTATTTGCCAGTTCTCCGAACTACTCAAAATTTCCGCTACCAGTTCTCCAGAACCTGTCAGAACCTGCTGAATGTTACCCATGACCTAAGCTGTGTTAGATGATCCTAAGGGCTATTTTTATCCATGTGATTTGCCATTACCTTCTCCCACACCATATGAAATAATGCCTTTGCTGTTGTCACTAATGTGTCACTAAAGATACTTCCAGCATCTTTTTATATCCGTGTTGCCTGATATATGGGCCAGCTAGCTTTAGCAGGGAAGGTCTTCAGGAATCTTGCTGGGAAATGTAATGTATTTGTTTATTTTGAAGATTTATGTGATCACCCACCTTAAAACACAATGCATATCCTTGCCATACATTCTCAGTGTTCTTAATTTATCTCTCGTAGGTATGTTTTCCTCCCCACCCCTCTCCTTGCCATGGTGAGACAGCCTAGGAAGACTTGAGGGTGACTGAACAGAATACTGTATTAGAAACACTGAATATGGATTTTATTTTATTTTTTAAAATCGATCTTGCAAATTTTAAGTCATCTGTAAGGCTTTACGTGTATTTATAGACCACTAAAGTTTTGTTGGACCATGAAAAAAATGAGACAGGAGAAAAATTGAATCATTCAAGTTGTAGTGTTGGAAAAGGCTCCTGGATAGCTAAGATGACAAATAAGCAAGTACTGGAGCATATAAAACCAGACATATCGCCGGAAGGAAAAAAAAAATCACAAAATTTCACCTTCCTTATTTTGGCTGTGTCATGTGATCAAATTCAATGGAAAAGGCAATTATGCTGAGAATGATCAGCAGTGAAAAGAAACAAGGCCACCAAGTGGCTGGACTCCATCAACACCAGCCAGAGCATAAAACAAATGAAAGAAGTTGTACAAGATTGGAAAACGTGGAGAGAACTGGTCCATAAAACCACCAAGAATCAATTGAGCAGTTACCATCATCATCATCACCATAAATCATTTTCATGTTAGGACACAGTTTTAATGTTAGATTTTTAAATAGATTTTCTCCCTCTTTTCACTTATTCTTTTTAATCTATGATACTTAGACGTTTTGCTTGTAGTAACTGTGGCTTAATATGAAACACGGCATAGCAATAATTTTACATATATCTGTAGAATGGTCTAATAATATAACTGTGACTGTCTTGAGATAAATATATCTCCCTATTCAAACCTATCTTTACTGAAATGCAGCTTCTTGGCTTCAGTAATTGACCAGCTGTTACATAAAACATCAGAGAATTATAGTTCAGCTGATATTCTAAGGACATCACTCTACAATTCTAAGCAACCCCTGGATTAAGAACATCTGATTTACGGACAAATCTTACCTACAAATGGGCTGAAGCTGCACAATGTTTTCATGAATCACCAAAGTTGCATGTTTTTAACGTAAAGTTTGTTTTGAGCAGTTCATGAGAATTCTGCATGGCTTCAGCAGACTGTCAGGTTGAAGAGAGCAAATGCCATCCGCCATTATCTGTACTGGTCATGCTCAATTTACAACAGTTCATTTATTGACCATAGGTAAAGGTAAAGGTTCCCCTCGCACATACGTGCTAGTCGTTGCCGACTCTAGGGGGCGGTGCTCATCTCCGTTTCAAAGCCGAAGAGCCAGTGCTGTCCGAAGACGTCTCCATGGTCATGTGGCCGGCATGACTCAACGCCAAAGGCACACGGAACACTGTTACCTTCCCATCAAAAGTGGTCCCTATTTTTTCTATTTGCATTTTTACATGCTTTCAAAACTGCTAGGTTGGCAGAAGCTGGGACAAGTAACAGGAGCTCACCCCGTTACACAGCAGCACTAGGGATTCAAACCGCTGAGCTGCCGATCTTTTGATCAACAAGCTCAATGTCCTAGCCTCTGAGCCATATATGACCATATGAAGTTACAAAAGCACTGAAAAAGTGAACATTTTTCACACATGGCCATTGAAGCAGCCCCATAGTCACATGATCACAATTCAAATGCTTAGCAACTGATTCATATTTATGACAGTTGCAGTGTCCCAGGGTCATGTCATCAGCTTTTGTGACCTTCTGACAAGCAAAGTCAATGGGAAAGCCAGATTCACTTAACAACTGTGTTACTAATTTAACAACAGCAGAATTTCACTTAACAACTGTTGGTCAAAATTCATTTAACAACTGCCTCACTTAGCAACATAATTTTTAGGCTCAACTGCAGTCGTAAATTGAGGACTACCTGTAATAGAAAGCCCAGTCATAAGTATGAGTTCCTGTCAGCTAGCCAACAGTTCCAACTTACATACAAATTTGTATTAAAGACAGACTTAGGAAGGAATTCATTCTTAAACCATGGACTGCCTGTATTATATAAATTCTTAGCCAATGATTCTTCCAAAGATTGGAAGAATACTTAGTTGGTGAAATTTTCTTATTCCCAGGGTTCTTTATAAATTATTTAGAGATGTTTAACTTATAATTGGTAGGAGCCTTTATTTTGCTATACATCTTTCCAACTTGCACAATTTCTAACTAATCGGCATGGAAGAAAAGACCTCATGATTTAATCCGAATGTGAGAAGCCCAAAGGGCTACAATCCGCTAGAGGAATGACTGGGTAGTAAAAGATAGAAGATCTAAGTGCATCCCTCACTTACCCCACATTCAAGGTAAGTGCTAGCCCACTGAGAATTTCTCTAAAATGTTCTTCTTTTAACTTTTAAGCCTTTTTAATTTTATATATTGGCTTTAAGGTGTTGGACCAGGGAAGCCACAGGACATGATATTGACTTTAAAAAGACCAGAACTATCGCCAAAACTGAACACTTTAACAACAGAATAATCAGAGAAGCCATCGAGATAGAAAAACGCCCACACAGCATGAACAAACGAGATGATACTTCCCGCCTACCAGCCATTTGGAAACCCGCCCTTATTGACAAACGAGTCCTTAACACGAGGAATGACACCAGACCCACACTCACGAGGTCCACACAGGATGTCACCACCACACAACCACCCAGAAAGCAGACCCAAACCCACACTGATCAGGAAGCACAACCAAGGACCAGAAGCCAGACCGCAGCTGCAACATTAGCCATTTCAAACCCCTCCAATCCATACATGCAGCAGACTGACACCCACTACGAAGATGTAGCACGACCACGAACACGAAGCCAAACAGCACCAGTGCAGCTCACCAGCTCAAATCCCCCTGCAACTCAGACTAATCTGAGCACAACCAAGCCCCCACCCAAACAGGACACACCCCCAGCCAATCAGAGCACAAAAAAACCCCATCCAATCAGAGCACAGCCAAGCTCCCACCCAATCAGTTCAAACCCCCACTAGCAGTTAAAAAGGAAGAAACAGCTGCAATCACACATTGCTCCCAGAAGCATGAAGCTGAAGCCTGAAGATGACGAATGAGACTTCGTCGAAACGTCGCCAAGACACTTCCAATTTTACGCGGGAGAAAACCCGAATAACCAAAGACCTACATACAAACACCCGCGAAAACCTCAGAAAACACACACACACACACACACACACACACACACACACACACACACACACACACACACACATATATATATATATATATATATATATATATATATATATATATATATATAGTTGTATGTGGTTTCTTGAGACGGACCGATGAAACTCTGGAGGGATTGTGAAGTTGAAACGAATGGATGTTTAATTCAACTCATTAAAAAAACAATGGCTGAAGTTTCATTCCAGGTCAATGTAATGTTAAAATATCTGCTCTGGAGGACATCAAAATGCTATGTAGAGAGTAGAAGCAGTTGCTAAGAAAGTTTCCTCTGGGTTATTGTGCTGTACTTCCTTCTCTTAGTGTTCCATATTTAATTTCCTAAGCAAAGAGATATTTGATCCTCTGACTTTCCCAAGAATCCATTAACCTCTCCTTGCAGCCATGTATAACTTATTTTTCCCCTCAGTTGAGTCATCCTAGCTTGTCATCCTCAAGGAGCAAAGTACCGTCTAGTATTTCTTATAAGGCAGAAATGAAAAATCAGATGCACATAGTTTGAGCATGACTTGTCTTGAATAATTGATAGATAAAAAAGCTCAGTGGGAAGAAACACATTAAAATTAATCTGAGATAGCTTAGAGAAATGCAGCTTTACCCCATGGTGGATACAACTGCATACAAAGTTCCCAGCTCAGTGAGAAGATCTGCATGGGGTATTTTCCCTTCTGGGCTAAAATGTTGGTTGCTTGGCACCACTATCCTCAGAGGTTAATGAAGGACATCCATAATAAATTAGATGAAATCAATGCACAATGCCTTTAAAAAGGAAAATCGATTTGAGAGGTTTGAGTTTCCTAACACTTGTTCCCCTTCAATTCCTTGTAGTGGTATACAGCACTTCCTGGCTTTTCTCTGATCACAAGTCTACCAGATGAAAATGAATGATTGAGGTCTCAAGGAATGCATTTAACCAGTCATTCAGGATCCTGCTTCTCTCCTTGATTGGTTTCCATCCATTGTTTCTTGTCTTGCTTTCTGGTGCTTTGGAAAATAAGTTGACCCCCTCTTCGTTGAGGCAGCTCCTCAAATACTAGAATAACTGCTATCGTGTCATTCCTAGTCCTTCTTTTCTGTAGACTAGCCATACCCAATTCCTGCAACTGTTCTTCATATGTTTTAATCTCCAGGCCTTTAATCATCCTAGTTGCTCTGCATTTTTTCCAAAGTTTCAACTTCTTTTGTGTAATGTGGTGACCAAAATTAGATGCTGTCTTCCAGGTATGCTCTTGCAAAGGTTTTATAAAATGGTACTCCTCTATCTCATATATTCATGGATCCTTGCTCATGTTCATCCCAATAAGGCTAGGCACTATGCCAACAAAATAAAAGCAAAATGTAAAAGAATTTCCTTTCCTTCCTTGGCCCCCATTGCATGTTCACTTTTTTGCTTTTATCAAACACGAATGGTAAAAAAGAATGTACAAAAGAACAATAGGAGACAAAGGAATTCTCAGATTATTATAGGGATAAAAATGAAGTCTTTTTAAGCATTCCCCACATTCTGCATCCTTTTTAGATCACACAAAGATCTAAAGAATAGATGTTGGAATATTGCATCCAGTTTTGATCACCAGGATATTTTAAAAAAAGATATTGAGACTCTAGAAAGAGTGCAGAAAAGAGCAACAAAGATGATTAGGAAGCTAGAGGCTAAAACATACAAAGAATGATTGCAGGAACTGGGTATGTCTCGTTTAATGAAAAGAAGGATTAGGGATGATATAATAGCAGTGTTCCAATTGCTAAGCAGCTGCCATAAAGAAGAGAGGTCAACCTATTCTTCCATGCACCTGAAGGCAGGTCAAGAAGCGATGGATGGAAACTAATCAAGGAGAGAAGCAACCTAGAACTAAGGAGGAATTTCCTGATAGTTGAAACAATCAGTGGAATAACTTTCCTCCAGAAGTTGTGGATGTTCCAATGCTGGAGGTTTTTAAGAAGAGATTGGACAACAGTTTGTCTGAAATGGTATAGGGTTTCCTGTTGATTTGGACTAGAAGACCTCCAAGGTCCCTTCCAGCTCTGTTATTCTGTAATTCCGATTTCTGGAGATTTGTTTTTCTTTTAGTTCTTTTCAGGCCTTGGCTCATCTAATAACCATTTAAAGGAAAGCACAACACATACAGACCACACTAAAGCTGTTGATTAATAATAATTGTAATCTCCTCTCTTCAATTTCCGCCTTTGCTGGAGCTGCATTTCTTCCTATTTTGTTATTTAGCTTTTGTTATTTACCTTTTCATCCAAGTATGTGTTGCTTAAACTCAGATTGTGGTATTTGGCAAAGGTCTCCCTTTTTATTCAATTTCTAAGCTTGGGTCACTGGAGCATGCAAAGGTCAAGCCAGTGCCTCATTCACAGTCCAAAATATTTTTGTTCTTGCTATTACCTTTATTTGGCAGTTGAATTATGTTCATGGGCACACACACACACACACAAAAAGGCCCCAAATAATTATAGTACTAATGAGAGTGCTAATGAGGGATAATGAATGTGACACAGAGAAGTTTGTTTAGAATTACTAATGGGAGCAGAAAGAAAAAAAAATTGTGCCCTAACCTTCACACTTCAGATCAAGACTATTACTACCGAATCTTGCTTTGGCATAATCAAAATGCAAACAAAAATACTGGATCTATCCCTTTCTATCATAAAACCTCCAAAAGAAAAGGTTAAACAGTAGAGGTACAAATCAGAACTTCTGTTGCCAACTAGGCCATTGGGAAATATTTCTGCCAAGTGACATATCATGGTGTCAGGGCAATATAGCACAGAGTCATCAATATCTGCTTTATAGTTAAGACTGGGATCTCAGCAATCACAAATCTTGCTCCCTCCTGCAAGTCTATTTTTTCTGGCTGGAAAAATACACTTAAAAGACTTGTCAAAGCTTTAGAATGCATCAAACAGTCTTTTTCCACATCTTTAAAAAAAACATTCCCGGACATATATTTCTCAGGCTGGCTACCATTTAAGTGAAAAAATGTTATAGAAAAGAAAGCGGGGTGTTCAGCTGTTATCCAATCTTTTTGTCCATTTGAAAACCTGTAATGAATTCTGTAGATATGTAGGTTAAAAGGCCTCTCAAAAGGAAACACCGTTCCAAGGGAAGTTGTGTCCGTTGTTGATATTTCATCTTCTGCCATCACTTAGTGAAGTGTCTTCACTTTGGAAAGATTGTGAGAGATTCTGGAAAAATAGAAGTTTGCACCTAGAATCATCCAAGTTTTAAAGGACAGAAAAATAATTTCCAATGACTCAATGACAAACAGATATCCACTGCCTAAAGTGCTGTAATTATTAATCCCAGCGAGGTTGCGTGCCAACTTTGACCAAATGCAATCAGTGACATCTGCCCCCAGTTTGCAAGAGTGCAAGAAAAGCCATGCTAAATTAAGACAATGATTTCTTTAGACCAGCATTCTATTTCCCCATAATAGCTCCCCAATGTTGACTGGAAGCCCAATACAAGACACGTCTCCAGCCAAGTTAGGTAATATGTTATCTAAGGCAGTGTTCCCCAAGCTTAACCATTTTAAGACGTGAGGACTTCAACTCCCAGAATATCCCAGCCAGCAATGCTGGCTACAATGTCCTGGGAGTTGAAGTTGACTCATCTTAAAATGGCCAAAGTTGGGAAATACTGTTGTGCCTCGTTTGCTCCCCCCGCCGCAGCCGGGCCCCTCTTATCTCCTGCCGGACGCTGATAGTGCGGAAGAATGTCCTGGCATGCCTCCAGCCCCCAGCCCTGGCACCATGCCTGGACAGGCCAAGCAAGACGAATGGCCTGACGTGCCTCCAGCCCCCAGTCCTGGCACCATGCCCAGACAAATGGAGCAACTAAACCCCTTCCCCACAGCATGTGAGCCTGAAGAATGTGAAGCCAGTCATGAGCTAAGATTACCAACAGCTGGAGGCTGAAGAGATCCTCGCTTCCGGAGAATAGAGAGGCGACGTCAGCAAAAGAAAGGGAGGGGCAGGCCTGGATAAGTGCTGAGTCATGGAGCCACACCCCATGGCCTATATAAAGGATCTGCTTTCTGGCATTCTCTGAGTCAGGCAAAGTCTAACTTGGATTGCTGAAGTCACATCCTGGTCTCCTGCCTGCCCTGAGAACTCTGACAGAACTTTGGCAAAGCTGCAGAGGCTTTACAGCCACGCTTGATATGGACTTCCCCGACCCGGCCGTCAGAGGAGGAGTGGGACACGACAAATACTGACCTAAGGACACAAACTCTCAGATTCACTGTGTGTCAAAAAAGGGATGGGAAGCCGGGACAGGATCACAACCTAAACAGGCTATGCTTTTGTTAGGCAACATGCAAAATTAACAAACACTCTAAAGCAGGGGTATCAAACTGGTGGCCTACAGAATGGATGCATCACGTGCAGGCCACACCCACCCCAACTCCGCAAAGGGGAAAAAAACATCGTGATACGTCACATGACGGCAACATGACTCAGCAAGTTTGACACCCATGCTCTGGCAAGCTGCCCCATCATGAATATCAACCACCATCTATTTTCTGAGAGCAGGGCTATCTTCTACTCACCACCAGTCCTCTAATAATTCAAACCCTCTCCATGTTTTCCTGCTCCAAATTGAAAGTCGTGTTTCCCAGCTTGTGCCAGCTCAAGGGTTGCTGTCCAATTTGTCTGTTGTGCTCTGCTTTCTTCCAGGCAAAGCTTTGCAGTTTAATTGGTATTGTACCGAGCAAGAACGCCCCCTCACCTGGGTCAGTGGTCACCACCCCGTTGCCCTCTAATCTCTGCTGCAGTTGCTGTTATCAATGGTGTTTCAATGGATAATGGATATAACACTTACTTGACATGCCGACCTTCGCTTGTTCAAAGCCCGGCAGAACTGTTGCTGTTTTAATTACTATTTTTCTCCCCCTGCCCTATTTATTTTTCTGCTGGGTTTTTAAAACATCAGTCCACCGAAGCACCATTTTATTTTTCACTGACTGGAACAATAGTGGACTGGAAAAGCAGTATACATTTTGTTCTATCAAACCATTCATTTAAATTCACCCATCCAGTCTAAGTCCTTGCAACCAGAAATGTGAAATGACTTTGCCAGGTATACCTCTGGAAGTGGATTTTCAAAATTTTGATAGTGAAACACTGTCCAGAAGCAGTGTGGCTGGTCACCATCCTTTTCTCTCTCTCTGTAGAAGCTGTACAATACAAATGGTACTTGTATTGTACACAAAGGTTTGTTTTTTAAAAAAAAATGTGTATGTGGGATGATTGCACCCTTTGGAAGAGGTGAAGGACCAGGTGAGGAGACAGATCAACCTTGAAGAAAACCTATCCTTGTAATTTCTAAGAGGTGACAATGACTTGATGGCACATAATCAATCAATCAATCAATCAATCATGAGGTGACTGAGAAATTTCTCCCAACTTTGTTTAACCTTGAAAAAGGCTGATACGTTTAGAATAATGCCAGAATCTTTGCATAGAGGCATCTTCTGTTATCCAGCACTTCCTGGACTGTCAATGTGATGGAACCAGTGTCACACAGTGACATTCTTTCTCTGTGCTTGAGTGTGTGCATGTGTGTTTGCGTACACCTGCTGAGCCTAAAAACTGCCCCACTCAAGCAGGAATTAGAACAAAGCTGTTACGGCAACTTTTGACTCATTTTTGCAATCTTTTTATTTATTTACTTTCTGCCTTTGAGCCAGGTTTTGACGCATGGACACTACCTGGAGAAGTCACTATTGGTAAGATTTTTGCAAGTATTTTTTAATTATTTATTAAATTGCATGCCACCCAACTCGCTATCTATGGGACTCCAGTTTGCTATTGTCTCCTTCCAAAGGCTGAGAGAATGACACAACCAAAGTCACCCAGCTGGCTTTGTGCCTCAGGTTAGACTTGAATGCACAACCCCCTGCCTTAACCACTGCACCAAACTGGTTCTCAATCAGATGTAGTAGGGTAAAAGTCTTTCTGAGTCTTGCTTTCTGTCATTTCTTTGGATAGCAATATGAGATGTCAACCGGGCAGATTAAAAGTCAAGGCAGCAGCTGTGTCTGCACAATAAAAGGTCTTTTTTTCATGCACACTGGATGTGGAGTATTGGTACAAAGTAAGCTATGCTTACTACACGGTGGTTAGAATGCAGTACTGCAGGCTATTTCTGCTGCCTGCCGGCTGCCTGCAATTTGCAATTTCGAATCTCATCAGGCTCAAGGCTGACTCAGCCTTCCCTCCTTCCGAGGTAGATAAAATGAGGACCCAGACTGTTGCGGGCAATAGGCTGACTCTATAAATCACTTAGAGAGGGCTATAAAGCACTGTGAAGCAGTATATAAGTCTAAATGCTGTTGCTATTGCTATGCTACTGAACAATGGATCCTCCCAAGTATAAACATAATTGAAAATATTGTTTTCACTAGCAATGGCACTCTCCAAGTAGAACAATCTTCTACAATCTGGTATTCTTTGGGTAGAGTAACAGTCCCAGAAGCCTCCAGCCATTGTGGCCCACATACCTGGAAGGCACTAGAAGGAGGAAAATCCACAACAGAGTGGCTTTTAATAGAGCCATCAGACCTTGTGCAACCTGAATTGCATTCTCCTCCTCTAATTTCATAGCATTCCTTTTTTTATTATTTCATTTTGTCACAACAGTATACACAAACATCAACATAAGAAAATCAACACATTATAAAAGAAAAATATATATATAAGCAAAAGTATGCAACAACTATGTTAATTTGTTATAATGAAAGGGAACAATAGGACAGGAACGGTAGGCACATTTGTGCTCTTATGCACGCCCCTCTTAGGAATGTGGTGAGGTCAATAGTAGACAGTTTTTGGTTGAAGATTTTAGGATTTTGAGTAGAGACTATAGAGTCTGGTAATGAGTTCCAAGCGTTAACAACTCTGTTACAAAAATCATATTTTCTGCAATCAAGTTTGAAGCGGTTGACATTAAGTTTGAATCTATTGTTTGCTCTTGTATTATTGCGATTGAAGCTGAGGTAGTCTTTTACAGGAAGGATATTGCAATAGATGATTCTGTGTGTTAAACACAGATCATGTCGAAGTCGGCGGAGTTCTAAGTTTTCTAATCCCAGGATTTCAAATCTGGTGGCAAAAGTTATTTTGTTGTTTTTGGAGGAGCGAAGAACTCTTCTAGTAAAATATTTCTGGACGCGTTCGATTGTATTAATGTCAGAGATGTGGTATGGGTTCCAGACAGATGAGCTGTATTCAAGAATAGGTCTGGCAAATACGCTCTGGTTAGTAGTGTAGAGTTTTTGGAAAAGAAGCTGTGTAAGATTAGGTTTACAACTCTTAGAGCCTTTATTGCTATGTAGTTGCAGTGGGCTTTGGCATTTAGGTCATTTGATATGAAAACTCCAAGGTCTTTGACAGAGTGGGGGTCGTCAGTAAGGTAATGTCCATCAAGCTTGTAATTGTTGTTTGGGTTCTTTTTTCCAATATGTAAGACCGAGCATTTGCTGGTTGAGATTTGGAGTTGCCAAGTTTTAGACCAATCGGATACAAAGTCAAGGTCTTCTTGAGGGTAAAAGTATTGTTAGTGGTATTAAATAGTTTGACATCATCAGCAAAGAGAACACAATAACTTGAGATAAGGTCACAGAGATCATTTATGTATAGTATGAAGAGCATTGGTCCAAGAACACTATCTTGGGGAACGTCACTTTTGACAGGAACAGGATTTGATAAAGCGTTACCAATTTTGATCACTTGTTGTCTGTTTGACAGGAAGGCATTTATCCAATTGTGAAGAGGTCCTAAAATGCTGTAGGATTTTATTTTTAGGAGAAGTTTATCATGTACTACTGAATCAAAAGCTTCACAGAAGTCTATGTAAATTGCATCTATTGCTTTTCCTTGATCAAGGTTAGTAGTCCATATGTTTTTGCAGTGGAGAAGTTGTAAGTTACATGATAATTTTTTTCTGAATCCAAATTGTTTATTAGAGAGTAGATTGTTTGTTTCAAGGTGGAGTGTAATGGATTGGTTTATGATAGATTCCATTACTTTGCATGAGACACAGCATAGAGAGATAGGTCTGTAATTTTCAACTAGGCTGGGATCTCCTTTTTTGAAGATAGGGATGACTGTGGCTAGAGACCAGTGTTTGGGAAGGGAACTAGTCATGAAAGCTTTATTAAAGATTATGCTTAGGGGTTCTGCTATATTAATTGAAAGTTTTTTTTAAAAAGTATGCACATAGTCCATCAGGTCCAATAGATAATGATGGTTTCAGGTTGCGAAGAGCTTTTTCAACATTATCTTCTGTGAAGTCTATATGTGTTAAGTCATTGTTAACATTTTTTGTACGATTGAGGAATGTCGGATATGAGCCATCGCTGTTTACAAAGACTGAGCCGAAGAATGTGTTAAAGAGGTTTGCTTTAACTGTTTCATCAGTACATTCTTTGCCGTTTGATTCTTTTAGTGGTGGAATGGATCTTGTTTCTTTAAGTTTATTGTTTACAAAATTATAAAAAGCACGATTGGAATTAGTGAGTAGAAGGTCTTCTTCTTGTTTGGTGTGGTAAATGTTACATTCAGTTTTTATTTGGTTGCAAATATTTCTGTAGCGGTTTTTGAAGTTTGCTACATAGCCCTTTTTGTTTCTTCTCCAGAGGGATTTTTTTTTGGATTGAAGCTTTTTTATTGATATGGGTAATTTGTTTTTCGTTTGTTTGTTTTTTTGATTTTGGTGGTGATTTGTGGTACATATAGTTTGATGATTTTATTGATTTCAAGTAGGAATACTTTATAGTGGTCTTCTGCAGTAATACAGGTTGAGAATAAATTTTGCCAGTTAAGAAATGAGAGATCATTGTTTATAAGGTCATAGTTGGCTTTTTTAAAATTGTAGTTTGGAGTACTATTGTTATGATGATTTATGTGGGGGCGTATATTTAGAACGCTCTCAAAATCTTTTTCATCATTCTCAATTCCACTCTTTGGATGAACACTTAATTAGAATACAAACGATCTTCCTTCTCCTGATGTACATTTTCATTTGGGTTTTAGTGGAACAAGAGCCAGGAGGAATTAGGACTTGTGTATTTCGCTTGCTAATTAGCAGCAACATGGTAAAAGTAGAGTGGTAATGTTTTACTCATTATGTCACAGTGAGTTACTTGCAGAATGGAAGTAACCATTCAGAGCTCCATAATTTAGGGCTGCTACAGTACTTCTTTTTTTTTTGTCAGTGTTCATGTATGTAACAACTCAGGGCATCTGGCAACTTTCCATAGTCACAGTTCTTTCCCGTTTGTGATCAGCTAATGGCATCTATTGTTTACAAATTATAATTACTTGTTAGGCCAATATCTGGTCCCATGCTTTCAATACAATAACTGTACTGAAAGCATGAAATTACTTCTTCATTCTCTCTCAAGCATTGCACTCTTAACTATGGTGTCCCCAGTGGTGGGTTTCAAAATTTTTTACTACCTGTTCTGTGGGTGTGGCTTGGTGTGTGTGGCATGGCTTGGTGGGCGTGGCTTGGTGGGTGTGGCAGGGGAAGGATACTGTAAAATCTCCATTCCCACCCCACTCCAGGGGAAGGTTACTGCAAAATCCCCATTTCCTCCCGATCAACTAGGACTTGAGAGGCAGAGAATAGATGGGGGCGGGGCCAGTCAGAATTTTTACTACCAGTTCTCCGAACTACTCAAAATTTCCACTACTGGTTCTCCAGAATTGGTCAGAACCTGCTGAAACCCACCTCTGGGTATCCCACATTTAATTAGTTTTCATTAATAAACAATAATAACATACTTCTTGATTTTGTCTCCTTGAAACAAAGAGAAGGGGATAAATCTTGACTTTAGGACTCTTAGCTATAATCCCAACAGAAAGTCTGAAGTGAACAACTGGCCATAACCATCTAAAAGATAGGTAGGTAGGTAGGTAGGTAGGTAGGTAGGTAGGTAGGTAGGTAGGTAGGTAGGTAGGTAGGTAGATAGATAGATAGATAGATAGATAGATAGATAGATAGATAGATAGATAGATAGATAGATAGAATTCTTTACTGGCAAAGTATGATTGGACACACAAGGATTTTGTCTCTGGTGCATCAGCTTTCAGTGTACATACAAACAACAAGTAATAAATCATGATTATAATCATCATAAAATACATTCATCATAAATCATAAGATATAACACTTTGTGATAGTCATAGGATACTAAATAAGCAAGCAACATAAATCATACTAGGATACTAAATAAAACAAATCGTAAGATACAAGCAACAAAGTTATAGTCATAAGAAGATAAGGAAATAGGATAGGCGATTCTTGGCTACCCATCTTTTGATGGCCCAGATTTTTGCAGCTAAGATATGGTAACCTTAAGCCAGACATAGGTAGTCCTTGATTTATGACCAGACATGAGACCAGAATTTCTGTTGCTAAGCAAGGCAGTTGTTAAGTGGATCATCGGTTATGAGTTCATTTTTATGACCTTTTTTGCCATTATTGTTAAACAAAGCACTGCATTTGTTAAATAAATCATGCAGTTATTAAGCAAATTCAGCTTACTCCATTGACTGCTTAGAGCAAGCTGCCTCAGAAGGTTGTGAATGGTGATCGCATGACCCCAGGACACTGCAACCATCATAAATACATGCTGGTTGTCAAGCAACTGGATTCTGATCATATGACAGTGGGGATGTTCTGACAGCCCCTAAGTGTGAGGAGAATCATAGGTTTTTCCAGTGCTATTTTAAATTTGAATGGTTGCTAAACAAATGATAGTAACTTGTGGATTACCTGTATTCTAAGATTACAAAACTCTGATCAATGACCAAAATAAAGTTCATTGGCTCTGACTTTTTTATAATTTCCAGAATGCCTAGCCACTCTCTCTCTTTCCTCATCTTTTTTGCCAGTCCAAACGTTGTAAACTTTCTTAAAGGGGAAGGATGATAGGGGCCTCTGTGGCTCAGACTGCTAATGCAGTCTGTTATTAACAGCAGCTGCCTGCAATTACTGCAGGTTCTAGTCCCATCAGGCCCAAGGTTGACTCAGCCTTCCATCCTTTATAAGGTAGGTAAAATGAGGACCCAGATTGTTGGGGGCAATAAGTTGACTTTGTATATAAATATACAAATAGAATGAAGACTATTGCTAACATAGTGTAAGCCGCCCTGAGTCTTCGGAGAAGGGCGGGATATAAATGCAAATCATCATCATCATCATCATCATCATCATGGCAGCAGCTTTCTGTAGGGTTTCAGTTCTGAAATATCCATTTTGAGGTAGAACAGGGGTGTCAAACTCAAGGCCTGCAGCCTGGGATCCGGCTCATGGTATGGTCGGATTTGGCCCACTGGGACATCCTGGAAAATGTAAGGGGCCTGCGTTGCTTCAGCCCAGTCTACCCAATGCAGCTTCAGCCTGGTCTACCAAATATGAAGAGCAAACATCGGGCCAGCTGTTGTGTCTGCACCCCCCGAGCCGGGCCTGCTGCCAGAAAGTGACTTGGACAGTGAGGGGGAAGGGCCGTCAGGACTTACCTCGGGAGCACCAGCTTGCCTGGCTCAGCTCCAGGAGCCAGAAGCAGGCCAGGTGGAAGAGATAACGAGGCCTCCATCCCCTGACTCTTCCCCCCCCCCAGGCCACGCCTGCAGACCCAGCAGATGGCAATCAGGCTTGGTTTCGTAGGCAGGAGAGAAGGGAACAACAGAAGCAAAGGTGGGGCAGGCATAGGAAGTGCTGAGTCATGGAGGCACACCCCACAGGATATAAAAGGCAGCCAGAGCTGCTGTATCTCTTTGTAACAGGCAAATCCACTGATTAAGAGCTGAAGTTTGTTTTTAGGTGACTCACCAGCATCGTGGAAGATAACGGAGGCTCTTGGCAGACGCTGGCTATTCTGCTGCCAGAGCTGATAGTGACGGCTAATTAAGCCATCATTCGGACGGAGGCGAGAGAGGACAGAACACCAGCATGGCTTCGGCCCGGTCTACTCAGTGCAAAGAGGAAACAGGCCAGCAGTTTGTGGAGTGGCATCAAGTTCACCACGCCCATGCCAAGCTGATCATGCCCACCCAGTTAGCTATGCCTGCCTGGCCCCCCAAGGTCAACCACAGACCTGATGCGGCCCTCAGTGAAATTGAGTTTGACACAGAGGTGAAATCTACTTACCTTCCTTACCGGTTCAGAAGTGCACACGCCATGCGTGCGTTATTGCTTCGCTCGCGTGTGCACCACGGTAAAAAAACACATTACTTCCTGATTAAAACCAGGAAGTAATGACACCCGGGTGGGTGGAGCTTTGCTCTGCCATTGCTACCAGATCGCCAAACCACTGGCCACGATCACTACTGGATCATGCGATCTGGTCCAATCCAGGAGATTTCACCCCTGGTTTGACACCCCTGAGATAGAGTGACCCAAAATTGCACAGCTCATCATAGGCATTAGTTCTGTTTATCACTATAGGCTGAATAAATGCAAAATTAAAAAGAAAATTGGAGATCTCGGGCCTTCCACCTTAGGGGCTTATTTGTCTACTATGATTTTTTTCCTCCTGACTTCCCTTCATCTTTCAGTCCGCACTTTTCCTGATTCTAACATGGCAAATTTTTCTCCCTCATTTTCTAAGCGCCAAGGCAAAGCAGAATCTTGAGCAACTGTCTCCAATTGGCATCCTTCAAATGTACAGCTCCCATTATTTTCTGTATGTGGATAGGATGAGAATTGTAGTCCAACACAACTGGAAGATGCTAATCTGGGCAGGCTGCTTTAAAGCATTGGTAGATCAACCTATATGAAGCATCTAGCATTATCCATACAAACTAGACATTCTTTGGACTTGGAAAAAATCTTGAACTTACTGAAAGAGGGCAATATAACTTATTTTTGGCCATTAGTTGAAAAGATGAAGCCGTTTTGTGCAATTGTTTCCCTTCAGAGTCTTTCGTTACTATATGTGATAATAATGAGAACAGCCAACCAAACTGACAGTTCATCATAGCTTAGTGCTCTGTTGGGGCTACCTATCCTTAGGTTTGGCAGCCAAATTAAAAGCTCCTTTTTCTTAGCAGCTATTATTGTCTTCCTCACAACCCGCATTGCATTACGGAGGTAATTGGTTCTGTTATGTAAACAGTAGGAAAATATGTCATTCCTTCTTCCAGTACTCTCAAAGGCACTAAACTACGTCTCACACTGTGCCCAACTGTTGTGGTTTGGAATGAAATTGTAGGGGGATCAGCCTGTCATTGCCCGTGCTTCTGCTGGCTATGTCGAGTTCCAGCAAAGAAAAGAAAGCCTCTACGTCAGGGATGTCAAATTCAAAGGCCCGCAGGCTGGAACTGGCCCATGGGGTGTTTAGATCTGGCCTGTGGGGCTGCCCTGGAAACAGCAAAGGACTGGCCCGCGGTGCCTCTGCCAGTGAGGGTTGCAGGAGGCCGTCACAGCCGAAAACGGAGCTCGGGAGCCCATTTTCACTGGCAGAGTGCTCAGACCACCAGAGATGCCCCTGACATGAGTGATGTTGAGCTGGCCATATCCACCCTGGCCATGCCCATCCCGGCCCCCCAAGATCAAATGCAACCCTGATTCGGCCCACAACGAAATTGAGTTTGACACCCCTGCTCTAGGTCAAGGTTGCCCAACTTTGGCAACTTTAAGATGCATGGATTTCAACTCCCAGAATTCCCCAGACAGCATATAACTCTGTTATTTTATGTTCTGCTTTTGCTTTATAGTTGGAGCCCTAGAAATGGGAAAACGTGTACCATTTTTGTTTCTTCTATCCTCACATCGCAGAATCTCCATTACTTTATCAGCCCTAATGTAATCTGTGGAATCAGTACTGGGTGACAAGGAGCCCATTTTTTATTTTTTTGTCATGTAAGCTCAAAGATTATGTAAAAGCATGTGGATAATTTTGTGCAATTCCTATCTTTAGGATCGGAAAGGGCTGCACATCCCAATCGTGCGAATGATTACGTACACTACACTACGCAAAATGGAATATTAGGCTGGCTATTTCACTCTCTCATCTTGAACAATCAACTACTGCAGGCATTTTAGTTGGTTTAGGGGCCTCAGGGGATAACGAAGGCAAAGGAATTCAAACCTAGTAATTGGATCTTAATTGAATGTCAATGGAACTTTAATGTTGGCTTTTAAAGCTATTGATTCTATAAAGGCTAAGCTGTGAGAAGTCTGTTCTTTTCTTTGGTAACCTTGTCCTCTGCTCCTTCTTAGCATCCTGCATTTCAAGCAATGTTGGCTTGTGTGCCTACATTTAGTGGATGACTTTCAGATTTCTACCCATTCTGCATTTCATTACTTATGTTATTCATGCATTAATCTATTGGCTTTGGTGCATTGCACTGACCTTTGGCGAACACATGATCGTCTCTGTTTATAGTAATTTCTTATGTGATGGATTTGTTCATCCAAGGCCTTTGCACATTCTTTTGCTGAGCTTCCTATCTAAAAGTGTGGTGGACTTTTAATTATTTTGGGTCTTGAATGTTACATTAAAGGAGCAAAAACCATTTTCAGTTTAGCCTGGCTTGAGAAAAAATTGTTCTGTTTTCTAAAATGCAGTGACACATTTTTCTCCTTTCAATTTATTTCATGGGTTTATCTCCCTAGATTTTCCCAAACAAATACCTCCTCTTTCAACCCCAACCACACATTCTGAAAAAAGCAAATATATTTCAAGAGTGGAACCTTTTAATTCCAGAAATCTGGGAAAGAAGCAATGGTGGGAAATGGGCCCAGGTGTAGCAACCAGATTAGGTAGTTGTGTACACAGGAGAAAATAGAAATAGGTCCAATTCTGCTGCCTTCAGATTGATACATAGAAGAAGAATGGCCAGTGCCACTAAAAGTAAGGACCAGAAGGGATACTTGGGAACTTTTTTTCAGTGAAATATAAAATTTGTTACTACCAGTTCTGTGGGGGTGGCTTGGTGTGGGGAGGGTAATGTGACTGGGTGGGCGTGGCCAATTTTTTTTCTTCTACTTTTAAAAGCATTTTAAAGCATTTCCGCTGAAGATGTTGTAAAAAAAATGCTTTTAAAAGCCTCTGGTGATCAGGCAACTCAGCTGGGATCGCCAGAGGAGTCTTTTAAAAGCATTTTTTCGGCCGAAGAAAAAATGCTTTTGAAAGTAAAAAAAAAAAATGATTGCGCGGCTCAGCTGGGCATGGGCGGGGAGGCAGCGATTTTTGCTACCAGTTCTCCGAACCACCCACCGCCATCTCTACCAGATCAGGCGATCCGGTCCGAACCGGGAGCATTTCATCCCTGGGATTTTTGACTGAGAACAAGATTTGTTAAAGAGATTGTGTGAATACTGGTTTTTTAGACCCAGTTAATTCTAGTGCAAGTGATCAAATAAATCATAATTGATTAAATGAGCTACTTGCCACAGAGGGGCAAAAATGAAGTTTATGCTATGGGAAACTCATTATATTGTATCCTTGGTGCTCTCTGAGCTTGGTTGTTTTCTTGCAGACGTTTCATTACCCGAACTAGGTAACATCATCAGTGTTAATAAGGAGTAGGATTTGCTCTCAGTTTATATTCTAGTGCCTTGCCCTGTCAGTGTTAATGGGGGAGGTCTTAGAGGTTCTTTGATTGAGCCATTTACTATTGGCTTGTCTGGCAGTTCCTTGATTGGAATATTGTTTACTTGATTGTTGGTCTGATGTTAATCTTGGGAGTTAATCTCTGCTTATTGGTATTTATTGCCTAACTAGCCATCTTCTTCAGGGTGTCATCTTTTCCGAAAGTTGAAATATGATAACAATATTTAAGGTGGCTAATCAGACTGGCTTTCATAAGAGCCTCTCTTCGAAGGAGATGGATGGTTTAGAACCATGAAATACAAACAAACAAACCTCCAAAGCAACACACCATTTCCCCCCCCCTTCCTGGCTTGCTACCAATTTCTGGCTTGCTACCAAAAAATAATTGCTACCAACTTGCCTTCCATTGAGGACCTGTATACTGAACGTGTCAAAAAGAGGGCTGTGAAAATATTTAAAGACCCCTCACATCCTGGACATAAACTGTTTCAACTCCTACTCTCAAAACGATGCTACAGAGCACTGCACACCAAACAACTAGATACAAGAAGAGTTTTTTCCCAAACACCATCACTTTGCTAAACAAATAATTCCCTCATCACTGTCAAACTATTTACTAAGTCTGCACCACTGTTAATCTTCTCATCGTTCCCATCACCCATCTCCTTCCACTTATGGCTGTAGACTGTATCTTTGTTGCTTGTATCCTTACAATTTATATTGATA
The DNA here is from genome assembly GCF_028640845.1 of Ahaetulla prasina. Classification (NCBI taxonomy): domain Eukaryota; kingdom Metazoa; phylum Chordata; class Lepidosauria; order Squamata; family Colubridae; genus Ahaetulla; species Ahaetulla prasina. The sequence goes on along the minus strand of NC_080540.1, from coordinate 32,344,316 downwards.
TTGTTTCCTGATTGCTTATTTGCACCCTGTAACTATCATTAAGTGTTGTACCTTAGAATTCTTGATGAACGTATCTTTTCTTTTATGTACACTGAGAGCATATGCACCAAGACAAATTCCTTGTGTGTCCCATCACACTTGGCCAATAAAAAAAAAAAAAAAAATTCTATTCTATTCTATTCTATTCTATTCTATTCTATTCTATTGAGACTCCACTGGCTGATGGATTTTTCTCCCAAGGGATTTTTCTCCCACAGTAAGCTGCTGTAGCCTAGAGGTGGAGCTCTTACCTCACAATCAGGAGGTTGTGAGTTCAGTCCTAGGTAGAGGCAGATGTAGGGTCTCCTGCTTGGGTAGGGGATTGGACTAGATGACCTGCAAGGTCCCTTCCAACTCTCTCTGTTAAAAGATTTCATGAAAATGACATCAAGCTTTATATGACTATGAATATGTACTTTATTTGTACAATACAATATGCATAAAATATGGCAGGAAAACAACAAAGTTATTCAAAGAATTAATGAACAAGCCAATCCATACCCAAAGAGCACAAATATCTTTCAGAGTAACTGTAACAGAGCTAAACCTTTACATAGCAATGGCAATCAAGCAACACTTAGTAACCCTCCTGTAGATTCAACAGTCCACACACCTTAAAGTTGCCAATATTGAGAAACATTGACATAAAGAGACTTTTTCATAAACTTCCTTGGCACCAAGAGGGAAATTTTCTTGTTTTTCTAAGGTAAGAATTAAGAACCTGTATTATTTTCAGCTCTAGATTAGCTCTTTCCTCCCAGGGAGGTCAAACACTGAGGTGGTTTCTACTCTAATTTATTACTAAATTCATTGTTTTCAGTGGAGTTTATCTCCAGGCGAGCAAATAATGGATTATAGCCTAAACTATTGTGTATTCAGTAGACTCAGCTCCTTTGTAAATATGAATGTAACTGAAGCTGCAAGCTGCCTTAATATATAACTTACCAAGTAATTTTAAGTGTTTTCTTCTTTCCCCAAACATATACAATACTAAACTTTTGAGGGAACTTTTGTTTTGCTTGTTTATTTGTTTGCTGCCCAAGTACTATGGTTACTTTAGGGAAAAAAACTAAACAATCCCGTAACTGTTGGGCTCCCTTTTGAGAGAAGGTAGTAGTAGTAATAATGTGACCAGAATGAACATTAAATTTTAGGCTGACCTTTTCTTTTTTTTACCCCAATGCTGAATGGTCCTGTGAAATAGAAAAATAATTGTAGTCACAAATGAACTTCAGTAATAGGTCTTATCTAAACAGATAAACAAAAAGACCATGGGGACGAAAATGCAGTGGGAATGGGAGAAACCTCCAACTTCTTGCCGGCTTCTCCACTGACTTGGCTTGTAAGAAGCTGGCAGGGAGTATCGGAAATTATGATCACATGACTGCGGACATGATGAACTAACCACACCCTTTTAAACAAAACTGTACATCATGAAAATTTCAGTTCCATAGGAATACTCCATCTCAGATTTTGTTTTACAGATTTTTTTAAGTTAACAGATTTTATGTACCTTGATTCAAAAATTATTGCAGTGTAATTCACTGTTTGGGCTAACTGGAGGGTAACAAGCAGACAAACAGATAAACACAATGAGAGTTTTAGTAGTATATAGATTATATCACAGGAATTGGAAGAAAAGTGAGCCTAGCTTATGGGCTTTCTGCTGATAAATATTTGGCATTGTGAGAAATAGGATGCTGTACGAGATAGGCCTTGTCTGATCTAGCTGAGCTATTCTTATCTTCTAAACTATACAATGCACCGATATGAAATGTAGCTTTGGCAGCAGGAAATCTAGTCATTACTTGGAAAGATTTCCTTTAATGAAAATGTGGTTTCTAATTTTTTTTCCCTGTGACCTTTTCTTGTTTTCTTCAAAAATGTTTTTGAAGCAACCACAAACCATTTGCACATCACTGATAGAGAGGTTAAACTAAAAACATATTTCTATTTTGGAAAAAAATATATCTAAGGAAAAATGCCAAATCCAAGCTCATTTTTAATTCTGAACAAAAGCATGCTTGATATTGCTTATCTCTGTCAGATCATTTTTGACAACAGACATGATTAGAGTCCTATTTTGACAGATCAGAATTGTTCCTATGAATGCATGAATTTCAGAATTGTAACAGCTGGCCCTGTAGTTAAGAATATATAACCATATTTTAGTTTGAGGTAATGGAAAAGAATATTTAAAACTATGAAATATTATTACCATTGCATCAATTTAAACCTGGAACAAGAGCATATGCCTCTGATCTATAAAGTTTATTATTTATACATCTTATTTTTCAAGATTTTTTCCTTTTTAAATAGTCTAATTATATAATACATTGATATTCTGTGAAGGCTTTCGGTCTATTATCAACATTCTCAACTTCTCAATCTTTGATAATCCCGTATCAGTTCAAAGACAGTTTGAAGGAGCTTTAAATTGCATTTACTTAGATATAAGAAAAAGCTGACTTTTATCCATTCTCTTCGATATGAGAAAATAAGAAAATGATGAATGTACTTCATTTACTCATGTACAGATAGTCCTCTACTTATTACCAATCATTTAATGACCATTTGCAGTCACAATAGCTTCAGAACAGGTGCTTTGTAAAGCACTTCTGGGCTGTTGTCAAATATCATGCCAGATGCTCCTCTGGTCACGTGACCACATTTTGAGCACTTGACTACCCATTCACATTTATGACTGGTCACCAAGTGCCCTGTAATCATGCGATTGCCATTTGCAATTTTCTCTATTGGCTTCCCTCAAAAGTCAAGAGGACAAGGTTTTGGATTTGAGGTCTGTTCCCCCTGCACACCAAGGATTTCCCCTTCCCTCCAGGCAGAGAAGAGAAATTCTCTTGCATGTTACAGAATGGATCTCATATCTGGTAAAATGCTAGTGAATGCCAGCATCTGAGCCTTTCAGAACACTTAGGTTCACTAGGGATTTTTCCTCCAGAAGGGCAGAATTGCTGGGGTCTTCTGGAGGGGAAAACCCTGGCAAACTCTACCATTTTCAGCCTTAAAGAATGGTGGTGTTTGCAAGCATTTTCATCATCATTCGTGCGATTATAAATTAGTAAAAAAAAATATCATGGTGGTCACCGTCTTAACGTTTTGAAAATGTTTGGGATGGGCATTTGATATGGCCTTATTTCTCCTTTTTAGTTCTCAAAATCAGAACCCAACACTTGCCAGAGATTACATGTTCTCTCTTAATCCCTAGTTAATTTGAGCATAACTTGAACCTATAGTTCAAAATTAGGTACACTAGACACAGTGAATTTTGGGTATATCCCTTTTACCACTCATGCTGAGAAATTTGGAAAACAGGATTCCTTGTTGCATGTGAACTCAAGAAATTCTAGTACCGTATATACTCGAGTATAAGCCGAGTTTTTCAGCACGTTTTTTGTGCTGAAAAACGTCCCCTCGGCTTATACTCGGGTCTATACGGCTTATACTCGAGTATATACGGCTTATACTCGAGTTTGTTTGTTTTTTAAGCCCTCGACATACTCGAGTATATACGGCTTATACTCGAGTTTTTTTTCTTTTTCACATTTTACCGGACGGCGGGAAGCCCTGCCGGTGCAGTGAGAGGCGGGCGGGGGCCGCCAGCCTTCTCAGCTGAGGGAGGGAGGGTTTCCCCAACCGGTAGGTGCCTCATTTCCCACCCTCGGCTTATACTCGAGTCCCCAGTTTACCCCAGTTTTTGGGGTAAAATTGGGGACCTCGGCTTATACTTGGATCGGCTTATATTCGAGTATATACGGTAAATTCACATTAATTATGAGGCATCAGCATGATTAAAAAATTGTTTCTTCAAATAAAGTACAATTTTTTAATGACAGGCAGCCTTGGGAATATAAGCCACAATCATGTTTACTGAGCCAAACACAGACAGAATTTTAGCTGAGCAGGATATATGAAAAGACTATTACTTGAGCAAAAAGGGTTTTATTTTAAAATCTAACTCCACCTGCCCCAGCAAGCATGGCCAGCGGAAAAGGACTTCAGGAATTATGATTCATAGTATTTTCTTCTTTCCCTTTTTCATTTATTTTTATTAAATAAACAAAAAAAGCAAAAACAAAAAGGAATATACATAAATTTTATACTGAAGTGAAATTTGAACTAATAACTATAACAAATAAAATTCAAAAAAGGCAAAACAAAAGCATTATAGGAAAAACATTTTAGTAACTTCCCTTTTTTTGAAAAAAAATATTATTGCTCATTTCTATTTGGATTTTTAAAATTCTTTTTAAACCGCTTCTCTTTTTCTTAAAATATCATATTCTGTGTATCTTTGGAATAAAGGTAGAGTCACTTCAGAATGACATGGGTGTTCAAACCAGACATCACAATTTCTATCCAGCATTTGTTCTGTTAAGTCCATCCCAACCTTAATCTGAAGAGCCCAAGGTCACATTCCCTTCAGTTATATTGCCACAACACATGTGTAATTTATTAATTAAATTTATATGCCATCCAAATCCCTGATAGGGCAACTCTGCATGCCTTGCAGAACATAAAAAGATAAATAGAAAGCAATTAGAATTTTAAAGCTATGCACATTCAAATTTAACAACTATGCAAAAAGAACAGGCTAAGAAGATGGACATGGGAATGAGGTCTTCTTATCCCACCAATCGTAGATAACATGAAAATAAAATGTGAAAGTATTCTATGTATTAACAAGAAAAAGCGTTTGTTTTCCCTTCTCATACCAGAAATACAGAATAATGTTTAGAGCAAAATTGGTACAATAAACAGATACACATCAATTTGTGGGATAAATACAACACCTTAAACTATGGCATGAAGAAGAAATATAGATTTACCTATACCTTTGTATGTATAGAGGCTTAATTTATACTTGGAGGTCTCAACTTCGCTTGGCAACGGCTAGTAAGTGGCTTACCCTTTATTCATTTATTAAATTTATATGCAACCCATCTTATTCTGAAATGCGACTCTGCCTTTATTCCAAAGTTTTCTACCTCTCAACCAAATCCATAATGCTGAGTTGTTGTTTTTTGTTTGGGTTTTTGCACTCTTCCATCTCAATGCTACCAACCTCTCTTCCCTTTTTTCTAGACCAAGTTGGGGCTCAGTGATGCCTGGGACACCTTTTAAGACAAGATCCATCAAGATGCTTACAGTATTATGAAAGTTTTATCCTGCTTTATGCACAGAAGCTCAAAGCAACATGCCTAAAGCTGTCTCCTCTCCCTTCCATCCCCATAACAGCAACCCTGCTACCTGCCAGGAAGCTGGAGAGATTCTATATACAGGTAGTCTTCGACTTACAACAGTTCATTTAATGACCAAAGTTACAATCACATTGGAAAAAAGGGACATGACTATTTTCACACTTATGACTGTTGAGCACATGGTCATGTGATCATGATGCTTGGATGCTTGGCAACTCATTTACATTTATGATGTTTGCAATGTCCCAGGGTCATGTGATCAATTTTTGCGACCTTCTCACAAGCAAAGTCAATGGGAAAGCCAGATTAACTTAATAACTATGGTAATAACTTAACAAGTGCAGTGATCTACTTAACAACTGTGGCAAGAAAGGTTGTAAAATGGGGCAAAGTTCACTAGCAACTGTCTTGCTTAGCAACAAAATTTTGGGCTCAATTGTGCTCGTAGGTTGAGGGCTACATACAAATTAGTTTTAAAGACAGACATATGAAGGGAACTCATTCTGAACCCAGGGACTGTCTGTATGATATAAATACTTAGCCAATGATAGCCTAGCCCTAGTAGAAGAATACATACTTAGTGAATTTTCTTCATAATATATTTATCCAAAAAAGCTGGTTGACTTTATTCCCAGGGTTCTTTAGAATTTATTTAAATATGTTTAACTTAGAATTGGTAAGATCCAATTATAATTATAAATCACTTAACAAATGTTTCGCTTAGCAACAGAAATTTTGGGCTGAATTGTGGTAATAAGTTGAGGACTACCTGTATAGAGAGAGTATCTATCTAATCTATTTTATCTTATCAATCCTACCTATCTATCCTATCTACCTTGCCTATCCTATCTACCTTACCTATCCTATCTATCCATCATCTATCTATCTATCTATCCTATCTATCTATCCTATCATACTATCCTATCTATCTTAACTATCCTATCATACTATCCTATCTATCTATCTGTCTGTCTATTTTATCAATCTATCTTATAAATCCTACCTAACTACCTATCCTACCTACCTATCCTATCTACCTTACCTATCCTATCCTATCTATCCATCATCTATCTATCTATCTATCCTATCTATCTATCCTATCATACTATCCTATCTACCTACCTACCTAACCTATCTATCTACTTTATCTATCTACCTATCTATCCAATCCATCCCATCCTATCCATCCATCTATCTATCCTACCTATCTGGGGGAGGGCAAAGAGCAACCTTCCCCAACTGGGTGCCCTCTCCTTGGCCTGCAACTCTAATAAACTCTACTGCGGGCCTTTCCCCGCACTCAGAGATGCTCAGGAGCCTCGGCTCCGAAGCAGAGGCGCAGCTTTCCTCCCTCACCGCTTGCAGGACAGTGTCACCATGGCAGCCCAAACACAAGGCAAGCGGCTTCTCGCGCGTCTCCTGGCGGCACTCGGGCGGCAGATGCCGAAGCCGGGGAGCGGAGCGCAGCCATAGCAGTGCCCGGGGAGGGAAGAGGGTCGCCGCGGATTCCTTCCCTCGCTGCTTCAGGGCCTCTTTCCAAGGCGGCTCCCGCCATCTTGACCCGCAGGGTGCAGCGCCCGGGGGTATCTTTGGAGAGCGCCGGCGGATGGGCGCGCACGTCTCCGCCGGACTCTGGTCCGCCGTCCTACCTGCGGGGAGGCCTTGAGGCCAGCTAGGCTGGTTAAACAAGCTCAAGTTTCACCCGCGGCCTTGGCCTCTTCCCTCGCCGCCGCGAAGGTAAGGCCCTCTGGGTCGCTCTCTCGTCTCTCCTCCAGGGCGCAACTTTGGGCACGCTTACCTGCCCGACAGCCCTTCTTAAGCCCAGTCGAATAGGAAGGGGCCGATGCAGAGGAAAAGTGGCGTCTTTTTTATCGTTGGGGACGACCGTGACATGATGGATGAAAAGGATGTAAAAGCTCGAAGAAGTTGCTCTTTCTTCGGTCTTCTTGGCGCAAAAAGGCGCCTTGGGGTTTTTCTCGCTTGCCGGTGCAGCTTCCCCGGGGCGCAGCCGCCTGAGATGGAGGGACAAGGCCGGCTCAGCTTGAGGCGGCGGGGCACTGGAAAGTCTTTTTAAGATCAAATACGCAATGAAAAGATGCCGTAAGTGTAAATGCTGGGAGAGGCCCTTAAGAAATAAAACTCAGCGCTAGAAAACGACAGGTGCGTCACCATGAAATGAGCCTGTTTGGTTTTTTAAACGCTTTGGTTTGCGGCTTTTAACAGCCCCAAACCATCCAGAACGAGACGAAATGGCCTACTTTGCAACTGATCAAGCCGAACTTAGTACAGCAGTTACAAAGACTAGTAGGCCTTAATGATATAAAAGGCTAAAAATAAAAATAAAACCCACCTCTCCTGCAAACTTGAGAAAAGGCTATTTCAGAAATCATTCTGGAGGGCCAACTTCTCAGCCAAACTAACTGAAGTTGCTGATTTTTTTATCTATCTATTTATCATCTACCTACCTCTACCTCTGGTGAAAAAGGATTGGTAATATCCACCACCACCACTAACCACCACCACCTAATTTATAATGCAAAATTAATATTTTAGGGAAATGCTCAGAACCACCAACCAATGAAAAAAACCTGCAAACATAAACTGCAGTGTTTCTCAAACTTGGCAAATTTAAAACTTGTGGATTTTGGCTCCCAGAATTCCTCAGCCAGCAAGCTGGGGAAGCAAAGTGGCTGGGGAGTTCTGGGAGTTGAAATGCACAATTCTTGCTAGAAGTCCCAAAGGTGCTTTTTCAAGAGGCAACTAGACTTCGGATTTTTTAAAAAGACGTTTCGCTTCTAATCCAAGAAGCTTCTTCGGCTCTGACTAGATGGTGGGGAGCTGAAAAAGCTTCTTGGATGAGAAGTGAAATGTCTTCAAAGAAAAACCAGAAAGTCCAGTTACCTCTTCTCTTTGCCGGTCAGGACTAAGTACAAGTAGTTCTCAATTTACAACCATTCAGTGACTATTCAAAGTTACAGCAGCACTAAAAAAAAGTGATTTAAAACTATTTTTCATACTTACGACTGTTGCAGCATGCCCATGGTCATATGATCAAAATTCAGTTTAGCAACTGACTCCTATTTATGACAATTGCAGTGTCCCGGGTTCATGTGATCACCTTTTGCAACCGTCTAACAAGCTTAAATCAGTGGGGAAGCCAGATTCACAACACAGACAACACAAAGTGCTACTAACTTAACAACTGCAATGATTCACTTAAAAACTGTGGCAAGAAAGGTCCTAAAACGGGGCAAAATTCACTTCACAACTGTCTCACTTAGCAACAGAAATGTTGGGCTCAGTTGTAGTCATACGTCAAGAACTACCTATGTTACATTACAGTCTTGCAAATATGACGTAAGGATTCTTTTTTATAAAAAAAAGTGATCTTATTCCTAGTTGCTGACTGCCATGTTTTATGTGTAAAGAGTAATAGCATTTTATGGCACAAGCCATTTGGAGAGGAGAGGGGAAATAAAATTATTATGTGAATAAGACTGATATTCATTGTTTTCATCTTAGGACAACTTTCACCCTTCCAGGAAAAGCAACAAAGATTATTCACACACTGTCAGGGAGGAAAGTCAGTGTAGATTATGCAGAAGTATGGGCTGCTCAGCATCTTCATTGAAATTGAAGAACTCCTATCGAATGCTTTGTAACCTTCCAGCATGACCCAGTGCCTTTTTTTACTGGAATTAAGGTTTTCTTGAAGCAAAATGTGCATGACAGCCATGTCACCTGATCTTGCACATTTTATCTTGAAATTAATTGGATTTAATTGAGTTCAATAAGGTTTAGCTTCCAGCAATGTTTCTTATTGACCAGAAAGAAAAACCCTAAAATCTTGACTTTCTCTGACATAATAGCAATTAAATAAATCAACATTGAAGTTTTTATAAAGACAGAGGGAGAGAAGAACAGTTACCTACCAATATTTGTTGATCAACCTAATTAAATTTTTAAAAGTGCAGCAGTACTAATTACCCTAAGTAAACCTTAGAATGTTCAGTACGGAGCAATTCCAATTTATAGTATAATGTATAACTTATTTATTCAAACACCTGCTTAGTTGTGGGTGTGCACAGAAATACTTTAAGAGTGTGCACATTTGATATTTATTGAGAAGAAATGCTTCTGGTCTCCAAGTATAGCAACTCTTTACAATTCATTTAAGCAAGTTTCGTGCACAAGGCTTCGTGCACAAAGCTTTCAAGGCTTTTTTCAGGCTTCATGCACAAGGCCTTTCACTGATTAAACTGAATATAAATTTAGAAGTAGCAATAACTTTTTCTCAGGTTCAAGAGGAAGTTAGGCCTCTTAAGGAGCAGGGAAGTACTGGCCTTGCATGAACATTTATTCTCAATAATTTCAAAATGTGCACAACTCTTAATTCACATACAGTGGATCTCTCCACAGTTAAGCTCATCATATAAGTACTGTTATACAAATCCTATTTTGTTTTTTATTATTAGCATCATCATCATCATTATTATTCCCTGGTGAGCTAATGGGTAGATATTTATGTACAGTTATATGAGAGGATGCCTCAAAATATAGGGGCATGTACAAGTAATAGCATATACGATTGCACTGGATTAATATGCTGTGTCCAAACCAAACCAACTACAATCAAATAAGCAAAGCAAAATCAAAGTTCAATGACTTTTGTCTTGTCAAATTTTTATAATACATTTTTTCCAGAGAAAAAGTTGTGTTTACTTCAGTCAAATTTCTTCTAAGTTACCTAAGACACCAATCCTAGCTAAAATAACTGCAGAAATTATTCTTTCCCTACTCCCCATTGTGCACTGATGTCTTTATGCAGCTATTTTACATTAAAAAGCAGTGGAATAGCCATATTAAAACCTAGCTTATACACCGCATATTATCTTTCCTGCATTATGACATATTGATGTGCTATAAAATTGTCAACTTCATTTCTACTGTACTATTGCTGTGACATAAAGTTGTCATTGCTTTATTGGATGTAAATATATAGTGTTAACAATGAAACTGAACAGTAACACTTTCTGCATAACTGCAGTTAAAAGTACTAGATTTTGTGGATTTTAAGAGTTCAAAGTTGGCTATCTATTGCATTTCATATCCTTATAATTATATATATATACTAAGTTGATATGTAGTAAAAAGACCTACGTTAAGAAAATTATGGTGTGAGATATATATATATATATATATATATATATATATATATATATATATATATATATATATATATATATATATATATATGTCTTTGGTTGTTCGGGTTTTCTCCGTGTAAAATTGGAAGTGTCTTGGCGACGTTTCGAAGTCTCATTCGTCATCTTCAGGCTTCAACCGTGCTTCTGGGAGCAATGTGTGATCGCAGCTGTTTCTTCCTTTTAACTGCTAGTGGGGATTTGAACTGATTGGGTGGGAGCTTGGCTGTGCTCTGATTGGATGGGGGGGGTTTGTGCTCTGATTGGCTGGGGGTGTGTCCTGTGTTGGTGGGGGCTTGTTTGTGCTCAGTTTAGTCTGTGTTGCAGGGGGATTTGAGCTGGTGAGCTGCATAGCTGTTGTTTGGCTTTGTGGTCGTGCTACATCTTCATAGTGGGTGTCAGTCTGCTGCATGTATGGATTGGAGGGGTTTGAAATGGCTAATGTTGCAGCTGCGGTCTGGCTTCTGGTCCTTAGTCGTGCTTCATGATCAGTGTGGGTTTGGGTCTGCTTTCTGGGTGGATGTGCGGTGGTGACATCCTGTGTGGACCTCGTGAGTGTGGGTCTGGTGTCATTCCTCGTGTTAGGGACTCGTTTCCCCTAGTCCTTCTTTTTATTAAACTAGACATACCGAGTTCCTGCAACCGTTCTTCATATGTTTTAGCCTCCAGTCCCCTAATCATCTTTGTTGCTCTTCTCTGCACTCTTTCTAGAGAGTATTGCTGTAAAGCAATACTGCTTTACAGCACCCTCTAAGCAGTTTATAATTTTGGCATATTGCCCCCAACGACTGACCTCGGAAGGATGGAAGGCTGAGTCAACCCTGAGCCCGTCAGACCTAGCTTTATCTCTAGGCATTTGGGTCCTAGTAATTTTAGTTGTTTAGTTATCATGTTTGGTTGCTATTTTATGTACTGCATTGTTTTAACATTCGGGTTTTTGTGTTTATGTATATGGTTTATTGTCTTTTTTTGTTGTTGAACACTGTCAGAACCATATTGTTTTGGGGAGCTCTGTAAATCCTATGAATAAACAAAGCAGTTCCCTCTCAAGTACTTGATTAAAGCTGGTGTTGATTTTTTTTCGTTAAAGCACATACATGCTTATATTTATTAGTATATAGTTGTATAAACGTGTATACAAAATTGATTTGCAGACTCCCTGATACCTAACATTTCAGGACTTTTATTTTGGTAAAAAGTGCTTCTGATCCAGAAGAACACGGTGAAGTTATGTCACCTTGAATTTTAAATGCTTCTAGTTTTTAGCATATTTTTCAAATAAATCGGCAGCTTTTGACATCTTTATAGGATGCTATAAAGTAGCCATTTACTCATTTTTCAACTAAGGCTGAAAAAAAAAACATACAATTTTATTGCCCTAAAAAGCATGTACTTTTAATATAGCACATGAGCCTAACTGGGAATATAGAATCTGCCATACTGTAGTTAATATAAAATTAACGGGACAGTGTTTAAAACCGTGTCCCACTGAAAGACATTTTTATTTTCTGAAATTCAGATTTCTACTCCCAGACATGATTCATAGTCCAACCTATCTGTATATTAAGTTTTTAATTTATGGGTTCTATAATATTTCTGAAATGGAAAACCAGGTAACATCATCAAAGGATTTTTTTTTTTACTTTTATCGTAAGCTATCATATCAACATACCAAAAGAGAGCCAGTTTGGCCTAGTGGTTAAGGCAACAGGCTAGAAACCAGAGGACTATGAGTTCTAGTCCCACCTTAGGCATGAAAGCCGGCTGGGTAACTTTGGACCGGTCACACTCTCTCAGGCCAACCCATCTCACAATGTTGTTGTAGGGAAAATAGGAGAAGAAAAGTGTATTCGGTATGCTCACCACCTTGAGTTATTTATGAAAATAATAAAGGCAGGATAAAAAATAAGCATTACACTTCTTGTCAAGAAAGCAGTGATACTCAAAAAAGATGAGGATGGCTAACTATATAGTACTAAAACTTAAGTTATTGTGACCTTTTAAAAGGAAGGAACGAGCGAAGGAACAAACCCTGGTCATGCTTGAGAATGGACAGGGAACCACTGCTCAGTGGCTGACATTTGTTCTACATGCATATACTTTCATAATGTTGATGTTTACTGGGTTTCCATAAATTTTATAGATATGATTCTGCCATTTATTGGCCTACAGGAAGTTCATAACTTACAAGCATTTGTTTAGCGACCGTTCAAAGTTACAATGGCATTGAAAAAAGTGGAATGAACATTTTTCACACTTACGACCATTGAAGCATCCCCATGGTCACGTGATGGGAACTAGCATATATTTTTGAAGATTAGATTGTTCTGGAGTCATGTAAATCACCTTTTTCAACTTTCTGACAAGCAAAGTCAGTGGAGATGCCAGATTAATTTAACAAACATGTTACTGCAGTTACTTAACAACTACAGTGATTGACTTAACGACTCTGGCAGGAAAGGTTGTAAAAAGGGGCAAAATTCCTGTAACAACTGTCTTGCTTAGCAATGGACATTTTGAGCTCAGTTGTAGCCGTAAGTCAAGAACTATCCATACGCATACCAACCTGCGCCCCTTTAAGTCATCATTCCAGACATATTTCCATACATAAATAGAGAAACAAAAACATGGGAATGATCTCCAACTTCCTGCCAACTTTCTTATTGAATTTCTTTGTAGAAAGCTGACAAGGAGCATCAGAAATCTTCCTTCCTTCCTTCCTTCCTTCCTTCCTTCCTTCCTTCCTTCCTTCCTTCCTTCCTTCCTTCCTTCCTTCCTTCCTTCCTTCTGTCTGTCATGATAACAAGCTTTACCACTGTATAGATAGTCATCCTCATCCTTTCTGTATATCTCTCTCAGTCCGTTCCTTCAGATTAGAAGGATGACTTCATTATATTAATAATTTGAGTTAATGTGGCCTAGTCCAATCTGAAACTGAATCTAAAATAGTTCTAAAACAGAACCATTACAAGATAATTGTTAATTAAAAGTTTCTTGGTTTTTAATTTTTTTTTCTACCTGTGTTGGATGGGTGTAATCTGGGTTTTTGTTCGTTTGTTCTGGTTTTGTTGGTTTTTTACACTGAATATTTCAGTTCAGGCAGGCATTTGTGACCAAAGTTACCATATTTTGGAGACAATGAAAGTTAAAATGTAGGTGGAGCCAGGTACAGCACATGGATGGTATGATTTCAAATATGTAATGTGGTTGAGTGATTGCAAAAGAAAAAAGTACTCATAAAAGATACAGGATTGGCTATGGGGTATGGCTTTTTGTAGCCTTTCGTGGTAATATATTCATGCATTCCGGTCATCACTTCAAGCTACATTTTTATGAATTTATAAGTGTGCATTAATAAATATAAATCAAGTTGTAGCTTTTACGTGAATATAATGAATTTTCCTATATTTAACTTCCAGGCAAAGATTATGATAAGGAGTAGATGGGTTGCATATTGCTCTACATATGCACGAATGTTTTATATCGGCAAGTGAAGTGGTGCCTTTAAGGAATTTGCATTCAGGCTTGATCTTCTTCATCCCCTGTCCCTAGAGAAAGAAAGATATTTATTTTGGGAATCAAATGAGATAATGTGATAGTCATAAATTCTTTGAAGTTCCTTGGCTTTTTCTTTAAATCACCTTCTTTGTAAAATGAATGCTCGTGTATTCCGATTCTGAAAGTGTATTTTTCCATAAATAAAATGGTGTAGTAAGTAGTAGAAAGAAATATGATTGACTAGAATCAAAGAAGCAGGAACCCTATAAAAATACTTCTGTTCAAATGTTCATAACATTCTTTAATATGATTTAATTAAAGTGATTTAGTACTTTTCAGTCATGTTATGTTTTTAATGTATCTTAGAATTTACCATTTACATATGACTATCATTAAGTGTTGTATCATTAAGTGTTAAATTTGTACCCTATGACTATCATTAAGTGTTGTAAGTGTTGTACTTTGATGAAGGTATCTTTTCTTTTATGTACACTGAGACCATATGCACCGAGACAAATTCCTTGTGTGTCCAGTCACACTTGGCCAATAAAAAATTCTATTCTATTCATATACAATAAAAACATTACATATATTGCTATTTAACTCATTATAGTCTAAATTGTTTAGTACTTACATACTGTAGAGTGATCGGAGATGGGCTGTATACAAAATCAGGTGAACATATTAGCAAAAACAACCAGAATACAGCAGGTTCAAAATAAAAAAAAACATTCTTTTACTTTATGTTAGAGAATAGTAGTAGTATTAATCAACACTTGAAATATATTCCTTTTTTTTTGCTTTTAGTTAAACCATGTGTGAAATCTGACATAATATTTTTCTCCTAACTTTTAGAAGAACCAAATTGCTTGCTGATGCTTTGAAATCATTTGATCAGTTGCTAAAATGTTCAAAAATGAATATCAGGTAAGGGAGAAATATTTCTGTTATTTTGTCCTTATTTAGAAAGAAATGAAAAAAAAGATACTACCATTGCAATAGTATATAATATTGAGTGAAAAGTCCTTAGATATTTAAATATTCTCTATTTGTCTTTTCTTTGAAAACTTGAATAGGTGTCTCCAAATTTTTAACTGCTTATAATTGGTTTTTGTCACTCTTGACCTTTTCTACTTTTTTATCTGATCTGAAAACTTGGGGGGAAAAAAGACAAGAGTACAATCAGGAAGTAATTAACATTATAGATGACAATTGCAGATATAAAATCTTTGACAGTGCTTTCCAGGCAGAATTCCTATTACTTTTCAACTATTCATTTAATAAAAATTATATGCTTAACACTCTTAGTACACATTGTATATAAACTGCATATTTATAAGATATTATTTCTTTCCCTTGTCTTAGAAGAATTAAAGATAATGACAATAACCACCATAGGGTAGTGAATAGAATGGTAGATTCAAAATCTACTTGATCACAAAAACCAATGTATGACTTTGAGTCGGTCATTCTCTATTAGTGTAATCAATCTTACGGCGTTGTTATAAATATGGAAGAAAGGGTGTCTTCAAAGGTACTATATATTGCCTTGCGGAAGTAAGAGGAAATAGTGGTCTGCTAAATAGCTTTTAACTGGCAAATAATAATAATAACAATAGTAACAACAACAACAACAGAGTTGGAAGGGACCTTGGAGGCTTTCTAGTCCAACCCCCTGCCTAGGCAGGAAACCCTACACCATCTCAGACAGATAGTTATCCAACATTTTCTTAAAAAATTCCAGTGTTGGAGCATTCACAACTTCTGCAGGCAAGTCATTCCACTTAGTTGTTCTAACTGTCAGGAAATTTCTCCTTAGTTCAAAGTTGCTTCTCTCCTTGATCAGTTTCCACCCATTGCTTCTTGTTCTACCCTCAGGTGCTTTGGAGAATAGAATAGAATAGAATAGTTTGACTCCCTCTTCTTTGTGGCAACCCTGAGATATTGGAACACTGCTATCATGTCTCCCCTAGTCCTTCTTTTCATTAAACTAGACATACCCAGTTCCTGCAACCGTTCTTCATATGTTTTAGTCTCCAGTCCCCTAATCATCTTTGTTGCTCTTCTCTGCACTCTTTCTAGAGTCTCAGCATCTTTTTTACATCGCGGCGACCAAAACTGAATGCAGTATTCGAAGTGTGGCCTTACCAAGGCATTATAAAGTGGCACTAACACTTCACGTGATCTTGATTCTATCCCAACGCAGCCCACAACTGTGTTGGCTTTTTTGGCAGCTGCTGCACACTGCTGGCTCATATCTAAATGGTTGTCCACTAGGACTCCAAGATCCCTCTCACAGTTACTACTATTGAGCAAGGTACCACATATACGGTACCTGTGCATTTTGTTGTGGTTTTTTTTTTTTTTGCCTAAATGTAGAACCTTACTTTTTTCACTGTTGAATTTCATTTTGTTAGATAGCGCCCAATGTTCAAGTCTGTCAAGATCCTTCTGTAGCTTGAAGTAGATTGGCTCTTCATAATTCCCCTCTGGACAAGAAGAGGATTTGAGATTACCCATAAGCACTCCAGACAGTAGCTCCTCACATAGAAACTGCAGGATAGCCATCTCCAGTGGGTTTAGAGTTATGAGAGAAGACAGAATAGCCATCTTTTCTCTCAAACTATGATTGGCACCTTCAAAAGGATACTGGGTTCACATACTTCGTTTTCTAATCACTTTTGGAAATTGCTTGTTAAGAGTTTTCTGCTATTAGGAACCTTTGTATTGCCATGTTCAATAGCACTGGGTGAACTTCCTTCAGTCTTTAGTGAAAGAAGTTTTAAATACAAATGTAAGGACTTAAAATTATTTTGGAATAAACAGCAAAAGGTTGAATAAAAGTTTGATTTTTGAAAACAGATTAAGGGCTCAGATGGATTTGAAATAAGGTTCTGGAATACATTATAATAATCCTTACCATGGGAAAATGTTTTTGTTTTGAAATCTCTTAAAGCAGGGTTGTCCAAACTTGACAACTTTAAGACTTGTGGACTTCAACTCCCAGAATTGCTGGCTGAGGAATTCTGGGAATTGAAGTCTACAAGTCTTAAAAGTTGCCCAATTTGGACACTCCTGTCTTAAAGAAACAGAATAAGACTTTGAAGTTTGGACACTGGAGGAAACCAGAAGGAACTGAAGATAACAATTAAAGGAGACAAACATTTAAATTTGACTTACAGAATAGAAGAAAAGATTTTAACATTCCAACATATCAAATGATATTTTTGAATAATAGGTTCAGAAATTAAATTTAAGAGTATATAAATAGAATTTACAAACTGTTAAGAAAGAGCAACAAGTTTTACTCGACAAGACTGTAACTGACCTGAAAGTGGATTTAAAATGACAGGCTGCAAGAATGACATGGAAAAAGAACCACACAGGACATGTAAAAGAAATCAGCTGATGTCTTAATAATTAAAAAGGGATATACAAATAACAAATCAGAAGGCTTTCCATTTTTTCTGAACTTTTGATTTTTTTTCATTCTTTTCTGTTTTAGTTTATATTAGTTTTATCTTTGTAATTGTATTTTTTAAATAAAATTACTAGAAAAAAAACAAATAATATTTTTCCAATGTATTATTTATCTGCTTGAATTATAAAATTTGTGGATATAGGTTTGGCAGCATATTTTTAGGTTGAATTTTAATATGGTAAAAGCTAATAGAAATATTTTCTGGAGGGTCCAAAAAATGACACAGCCACATATGATAGATAGATGACTGTATGACTATAACTTGTTGCTGGCAATCCTTATGATTTATATTGATATATTGATCATCAATTGTGTTGTAAATGTTGTACCTTGATGAACGTATCTTTTCTTTTATGTACACTGAGAGCATATGCACCAAGACAAATTCCTTGTGTGTCCAATCACACTTGGCCAATAAAATTCTATTCTATTCTATTCTATTCTATTCTAGATAACTGATGTGGCTGGATAGACATGGCAGTGCGAGAAAGCTGGAATTCTTTAATTTGGACTTTTTGGGCTCAAAGGATGGACTCAGTGGCCTAAATGGTCTCTTCCAACTTTACAGAATACAAACATTTAGGGAACTTATATATTTAATAGCTAAATAAATAAAAATAAACTTTTCCCGTATCAAAGTTGCTGCAAAGGAATTTCTGCACTGAACTCCAAAACCTTTAGAGTACACAGCTTGTTTTGAGGAGACATTTTATCCCTTTTTGTCACTTTATGTGAGTTTGAAGTGGGTTCAAAAATATTTCAACCTCCTACCATATGAATTGCAGGTAAAATCCAATCTGACACTGATAATTGGCAGTGGTTGTGATTTTATTTGTATTTCAGATTGAATCCCACTTTATATATTAGAGTGGTAGAAATAGCAGTACTGGTTTATCCTAGCTTTTTTATTAAATGAGATTGATCATAGTTGATAGCCTTCAGATTAGATTATGGTAATGAGTTTGCACTGAAGAATATTTAGTTCATCTAAAAAGCTACAGTTACTGGGACTTGGTATATAGAACGTATTATCCCAAGTTATTTTTTCTCAACATGAAGAGTTATATAGTGATTAAATAATAAGTGCCAAATGTATTCATTCTCATTTTTTTTCAAAACTCAATGCAAAGTGTTGGTATCACAAATTGTAAAACTAAATACTCAATTTTCTACATATAAAGAGTTTAAGAGTTAATATTAAAAACCAACATAAAGTATAGAACAATATAACCAACTCAGAAATGTTGTATTCTGTAGAATTTTAAAATATTCAATGTGTTCTAGATATGGAATTCTGGACAACACAGTTTATTTCAGGGTTTGAATTATCTCAGGATATCTCGGTTTACTTTACAAATGATTTACATCTGTAAATTGCAGAACCAACCTAAGAATGTCCAGAAGGGGAAAATAATGTTCGGGACTTTTCTGGAATAGTCTGTTCCCAAATGAGTGAGCTTTGCACATCATTAGTTATACCTTTATAACAAAATATATTGCAAAAAATAATCCTAACATACAGTTATCAGTCCCAAATAATGATCAACACTTTTATTCAGGTGTGCATATAATAAAGTCTAACAAAACAGCAACGAAAGTCACAAACCCTCCATACAATACATACTATAGCTCTGATTGCTACTCCTTTTCAAGATAAGCAGTTTCTTGCACAGCATGGAAAATGAGAAGGAAATCGTAAACACATGAGATAAGAGGAAAGGAAACAGAGCAGAATCTAATTTATACCAACACGGTTTGCTTTATCGCTATATGGCTCTATTCTTACCAACCTTACTTGCTTCTACCACAGCTTCATACACTTTCTTCTTTAAAATGCTCACTTCTTTCTCTTTGAGGAGCTCATCAATTGTATGCCACCCTCCACAGGGTTTTTCTTCTCCTTGCTTTGAAGAAACTCATCCTTCACATAACCAGTTTTTGCAATTTGATGCTCAGTCATTTTGTCTGCATGCCTAACCCACACCAACAAACGTCTTTCATATTGATCACTCAGATTCATATTCAAACCACGTTCATTTATCAGCCACTCTCGGCCTTCTTTGTTAACTTAATTTTTAGATTCATATTCCACACTGCATACAATCTTTCCAACATTTGCTGAAAGTTATTGCGGCTCTCATCCAACGATAAAGCATCATTTGCATTCACAGCTACAACAACACAGCTCTAATGTCCCTACAGTTCCTTAAACATTAAACATAATTATATTAAACCATCAAGTGGCCATCAGAAATCCTAGTCTTACTCCCTTCACAAATCGAAAATGTTTATTAAGCATGCCATTTATTCCCATAACAACTTCTTATCAAATAATGCTCTTGAAGATTTATTATTTCCTTGTGCTTTGGGCTGGGCATTAGATGAACCTGTTTTTTTAAAGGGTTTAATTGCGCAGAGTGGCCTGAGTGAGACATTATGCCTTTTTTCCTTTCTATTTTCATCTTTTTTGGTGTATTGAATTGAATGAGAGATTAGTTACCCAAGTCACAATACCAGATGGGCACCATATAAATCTGTATTTTTTTCATTCACTTCTACTATTTTTCTTTTTACATTGAGGAACAGTAATGCATTCCTCCAACTGTCAGACTTCATGCAAATGTTAAACAAGTTACACTGCTACTCTATAAGCAAATCATATCCATATTTAACATTATATTATCCACCCCTGCAGCCTTATTACTTTTCAATATTCTTACGTCTTATGACTTTCATCTTCTTTTGTCTTGGATACTAGCATTTACAGCATTCATTTAAGTTCCAGTCTTTGATGTATATCAGTGCCATGCTAACCTCTAAAATGTTGCTTCCAACATTCCCTCACTTCAATATCATCACCAGTGATTTCATCATTTTAATTTTCGATTTTGTTCATTCTCTTGGATGCTCCTTGTTCAACCCTTTTCACTCTCTAAACTCTTTATCATTTCCATCAAAATTCTGCATTTTCTCACCCTTCTAAGCATAACCATTCCTCTCAATAAATTCTCTGCAGTTGTCTTTTTCTCTTTGTATATATAGTATGTCTTTTTCTCGTCCTCATTTTTGCTGTTGCCATTCGGTATACGTATTTTTCTCATCTGCAGCCTCTTTCAGTTCATCATTCTACCAGGTGTCTTTTTAATGCTCCCTATTAGCATAATTTCACATTTCTATGGCATAATTCTTTTCTATTAAAAGCAATTTCAGTATCACCTTTCATTACATTACTGTTGCCATATTATTTTTATTCTTTTTTTCTTACTTGTCCTGTCTGCACTATTTTTTCCTTCCTTCTCTTTCTTTCTTTCTCTCTTCCTTCCTTCCTTCCTTTCTTTCTCTCTCTTTCTTTCTTTCTTTCCACAATTTGACCAGTTAAAACTTCCAAATAATGATCCGCCCTACATTCTGTACCTCTTATTGTCCTTATGTCCTGTATCGCTCAGTCTTTCATTATAAACAATCAGTAAGTCATTATTTGGCCTTCTTTTCTTTTCCATATCTTTGCCCACTAGATGGCACTGTTTCACAGAAGGGACCTGGACCATGGGACACTGTTAGATCTGGTGCCATGGACTGACACAGTGGGGTATAGGCAGTTCTGCAAATAACCAGGTCCTGTATCATGCAGAACTTTAGGTGTATAGATTTGTAGGTAACCCCATCACCTTAAAATAATATGTTCTATTTAGAGAGCCCCAATTAATTCAGACTAGGTGAAGTTTTTGGACACTTTCCAAAGGCAACTTCATTACAGTACAAGGAAAATTACTGCAAAATTACTGTAACATGATCCATTTTCTCCAGAAAAGAGTACATCTACTTTGGTAATTTAAACTACTGAAATGTACTTCTAATTTCTGTTACCAGTTGAGCATCCAGATGAAATAAGCTTATAATGACACTTCATATTCACTGTAAGAATGAACATGGAATGGGTGTACTTATGAATTAAGTATTACACTTGTTGATTTCTTATGACAATGGAACAGATTGGGTTTTTTTTAATTGCAGGGTGGCCCATTTGTTGAAATCTTCAGTGCTCAAGGCAAGAACACTGGGACCAAATGGAAAATTTCTGGCAATCCTTCAGTTATAGGGAAAGTATGTTTTGGAAAGAAATGGTAAAAGCTTGATTATAAAGTATAGAGCTTAATTTTTTTTTCTTAAAAAAAAACATGAAAGCTTTGAGTAACTATTCCTTTCATTACAGCAGAATAACTGAGAACAGGATTTACTATTTGATGCCTACAAGCAGATAAAACTTGCTAGGTTTTTGTGTATTTAAGATCTCCAATGTTTTGTGTTTCTGTAAGTTTCGAATATATTTTGGCGGGGTGTGTGTGTAAATATTTATTTTTATTTGGTCAATTTATATAGCCACCCATGTCATAGACAGCATATAACACTGTGCAGCATACAAGATAAAGATATTTATTTGTTTGTTTGTTTATGTTTTCTATTTAATAAAACAAACTTTTAGTCTATTAAGAAAATGAACATCTCTATTCAGGAAATATATTTATTAAGACTAAATAAAACACACAAGTTTGGGGCATGTTTTCAAGATATCTGGTAATTTCCAGGCTTTTTCACAAAATAAGAGATACAGAGAAGGAGGATGGAAAGAAGGTGGTTACTGATATCCTCATGAAGCCTACATGGTTAGCATCTTAAAAAGATTATTCACTCCTAAATATAATTTAAGTTTTAGTTTCATTGCTTAAACTAATTGCATGAAACTGCTCAGGCTTTTCTTGATGTGGATAAAATGGTGAAGCAAGCAACTGTTTTAATATGGCAGGTTGCTGTCAAGACAGAAAAACCAATAAAATAAATATGGTAAATCTTAGTGAAATGAAGGATGATGTTTTGACATACTAAGCGGAAGATGGCCCTGACATCCTTACTGCAAAGCCATTTTTCACAAGAAAGGGTTATTTTTATTGGATCCTGTGTGCTAATTTTCAGAAGTATGCTACACTGGGTAGTGAATTTAACATATATTATCTCCTGACATGAGAGTACAGGCTTTGCATCCATTCCATTTTAATACTCCAGCTTTCCTCTTGTATTAGACTTATAAAATACCATTTAAGCGTAGTGGCAATTCCTGACCTAAACCAAACATCACTCACCTTAACAGTTACAAAGTATGAGTGTGGCTAACCATTTCTGTCATAGGCAAATAGGCATGATGATTAATAAAACATGCAGATTATGTATTTATTCGGCTGCATGAGATATTTTGATGATGACATACTTTTTATTTGTTTGTTAGGAATATGATAAGGAAGTGAAAGGTTTCGTCTTTGTGCTGGAAGGAAGCGGTCAAACCAACAAGATGCAGCTTCCAAAAGAAACTAAGCAAACTCGTAAGTGTAAAAGTATTATAAAATGTCATAGAACATATTAGACAGTATGATATTTACAGAGCAAGTGGTGTGCAAAGTATATTAATGGGAACAAAACATCCCTTTATGACGCTTCTAAGCCAGGGTCTCCAACCTTGACAACTTTAAGACTTGTGGACTTCAGTTCCCAGAGTTGGCTGAGGAATTCTGGGAGTTAAAGTCCACAAGTCTTAAAGTTGCCAAGGATGGAGACCACTATTCTAAGCAGCCTTGCCTTCCGAAGACTCATCAGGTAGTTCCCCAGTTGTATGTTTCACTAAATCAGGGGTCTCCAACCTTAATAACTTTAAGGCTTGTGGACTTCAACTCCCAGAGAGTTACTAAGTTACTCTCAAAGTTACTAAGGTTGGAGACCCCTGCACTAAATGAATTGACTGTTCAAGCACACAAACAGGAAGATAGCTGGAAAGTGCTTTCGGAGCAGCTACACAATCATTCCAAAGGTTGTAGTTGTGTAATATGCTTCTTGCAGAGATATTTTAATTCCATTAAGGTTTTTGTGAAGCAGCTGTGTCTAGTGCTATGCACAGCCCTAGCTGTTAATTAAGTTAGCATTGGATTAGCGGAATAATAGCTGGCTAGTTACAGTTTTAGCTATTTCTTCAGCACTAAAGTAAAAACAAATAATAATAATAATAACAACAACAACAGCAACAACAACAACTTCTAGACCATGTTGAACAACAACAACAACAACAACAACTTCTAGACCATGTTGAATCTTCCCTGAATTTTAGGGGTGGTTTGGCAATTTCCAGTTTCTTTGGAATGTTTTAATATATATCACTTTTATATTGTCAAAGAGTTTTTCATTTTTTTTTCTTCGAATACTTTTTCAGGGATTTCTAAGTTGATAGAGCAAACAATGAAGTAATATCATCCCAAAGATGTAGTTAAACGTGCTGTATATTCTTACAATTCCACCTAACAATATCTATTGTTTTCATCAGCAAGAATCAAAAAATATTTTATACCAATAAGATGACCCGGATTGCTTCAATTGTAGGGATATTCTAATGCTACATTACATTTCATAAACTTGCATTCTCAACTAAATGCAATAACTAAACTCTTTAGGAGCCACCCTTGGTATTTCCATTTGCCATATAATCTATCAAGCATTACCTACCTTTTATATCCATATATGATGGAAGCCTGCTGCTAAATCAGTATGTATATGTTGAGGACCTTGAAGTTCACCAAGGCCATAAAACATTAGAAAGCAAACACTTATTCTTATGTTAAAAGCGCAAATACACTGAAGCCAAAGGTTCGTATACTGTCCTTCCAAATACTAGAAGAGAAAAAATTTTCATCACAAAACAACAACATAGTTTTTAAGGCTTGACACTCAGCAACCATTGTGCATAAAGATTTCTCCATAAATTATAAGGATTAGGTCATTCTTAAAAAGGCTGTTCTTACTACACAACTCCCAAAATGTTCTCCGTAGCAAAGCATTTGCTTGAGCTCCTGTATCAAATTTAAATTTTACTTCAATCTCCTTTTACACTAAATCAGTAAACCATCAGTAAACCAAAAAGGAAAAGCTTTTTAAGTTATATGATAAATAGATGTAGAATCTAATAACTCTCCATTAAACAAGTTGCTTATATCTAATCACAAACACCATATGATTCTTGACAAATGTATCTTTTCTTTTATTTACTCTGAGAGCGTATGCACCAAGACAAATTCTTTGTGTCTTCAGTCACACTTGGCCAATAAAGAACTTTATTCTATTCTATTCCATTCTATTCTATATTGTTTTTCATTACTATGCAGTGACCTGACTTACGTCCTTTATGACTTTTTGTGCCCTATTTATGACAAGATTTTCTCAAATGCAAAACAATTCCAAAGCTAATTTACTGTCCCACTACAGAGACACAGACTTATTCCGTTTTGATTACTGCTGCTTTTAGCATGTAATTTCTCAGATCTAAAAACATTTAGAGGAGCCTTTTTCCATTTCTTTCCAGTGATTGCTACTGTCTGCCATTTCTTGGTGGATGTTAATCTAATTGTACTTATCTTGAAATGGCTTTTGGTTATTTCAACTGCGTAGGATATATTAATTCCTACACACACACACACACACACCCATTCGATCTTCAAAAGGCTTTCCTTTATTTTTCTGCCTTCTATATTGATTATAAACCTGTCATTGTGTCAAAAGGTATTGACTAAAATTCACTGCTGATGACCTTTTGAGTTATATGACAATGTCTACCAAAATTTGCATATGTTTTCAAAATGAATCGCAGCATTCCTGCAAGGTGTGCAGTATATTCTAGTCTTCCACAAAAAAAAACAAAAAAAAACTACAATGTAATTTGGAACTGCAGTGTCTTTAAAAAAAAACTTCAGAATAATTATATATTGTTAAGGCTTCCTCCCCACACAGTGTAACAAGAAATATTGCTTGAGTGTACAATTTCTTTGAGAAATCCACTATCCTACTTGCAGCCAAATGCAAATGAAGCTTCTGTTCCCAGCATTTCCCATTCTGGGATAAATTCCCTTGAATTACAAATGGAAAATAAGGCCTTGAAGTATCTATACTCATAGGGACTGCTTCACTAATTCTCCATTAGAATCCAGACAAGCTTCTGATACTCTGTAAGTGCTGGCCACCTACTTAAACTCAAATAAGTCCTGGAGCAAAGAAATACTTATTACCAGGTTATACAAAAACAATACAAGAAAGGTTGAAGAGCAAGCAAAAGTGGTAGAAGGAAATACAAAAGCTACTCCACACTCATGGAGTGTCAAATTTTTGTTAAAGGCACAATACAGCATACTTACAAAAAAAACAACCCATCCTCTTTGGACATTTGCAGAAAAATGGCTGCCCTGGGAGACTTTTGCTTCTTTTCAAGATTGGTTTCATAAGGGGCATGACCGATCACAAGACAGTTGTTTCCTATTAGGACTTTAGTTCCTAGTTAGGACTTCAGCTCCCAGGCTTCTTCCTAACTATTTTTGTCTTTCTTGGCTACTTTTCTGAACAAAACATTGAGCTGCATTCCCAGTCAAACAGTAAATTCCTTGCTTTAGAAGAAAAGTGGGCCATTTTAAAAAAGGATAGTTTAGGCATGCACATGATCTGCCTTTAAGAATGAAATATCCCTTCCTGTACAGGTAATCATCACTTAACAACCATAATTGGGACTGGGATCTCAGTTGTTGAGCAAAGCGGTCATTAAGCAAGATGCCCACGTGCTTCACTCAACAACTCCAATTCCAGCACTCCCAGTAGCAGTCATTAATCAATCTCCCAGGTTATTAAACAGATACAGCAAAAGACCTATCTGCTAGAGGATTTCAGCTCAGCTTGAAATCCTTCCAGCAGGCAGCTCTTTGAGAGTGAAAAGGCTGGCTGCCATATGGTTTTAGCTCTGTACAGAGGTAAAGTCTTCCCAGCAAGCATCCCTTATCTTCTCAAATGTTTTTACAGCCCACTGAAGGGTTTCCCCTCTCCTCCTTTGCAGGGAAAGAAAATCCTTCATGGGATTGCAGGAATGGAGTTCAAATCCAGATTAATAAGTAAACTGAGAGAATTCTAGGAATTTAGATGAAAGAAATATTTCTATCGGATAGTCATATCATTGTTTGCTTTAACACCACTATTTTTGTTGCAACAGTAAGTCAATAAGTAACTTCGCATACAAGTTTTCAGTAAATACAGTCTTTTCTTCCTGTACGGAACAGTCTTTAAAAATAACCCTAACCCTATGTCAGATTGCATTTTGCAAATGATCTAGGAAATGGGCCATTTAAATTCATTTAGAAATAATTATACTTCTGAAAACAAAAATTTAGAGATATTTAAAAACATGGTCAAGTCTTGCTGTAATTCTTTCACACAAGAAGGCTCTAACACTGTTGCTGCCATAAAAATAGAGGTCATCCTCAACTTACAACAGTTCATTTAGTGGCAGTTCAAAGTTACGACAGCACTGGAAAAAAATAACGTATGATGATTTTTCACACTTACAACTGTTGCATCCCTATGGTCAAATGATCAAAATTCAGATGCTTGACAGCTGACTCATATTTATAATGGTTGCACTATCCTGGGGTCATGTGATCACCTTCCTATAAGCAAAATCGGTGGATAAGCCAGATTCCCTTAACAACTGTGGCAACACAGTTTGTAACAAATGTTTCACTGAGCAACAGAAATTTGAGTCTGAGTTGTGTTTGTAATTCAAGGACTAACTATAATTTTGGTCTCCTCTAAAAATGCTAGGCAAAGGGTTAAAAAAATCCACCTCTAAGGGCTGATATAATTTACTCAATTTGGATAAATTTTCCATAAATTACTAGATACCTGACCATGGGGTTTCCTCAACATTTTCTAAACTGCACATAGTTTTTTGACTCCTTCATTGCGAAAGTTTGGAAATTCTTCTGCCGCAGAGAATTTGGGTATACTGCAGTATACCCTAGTAGAGTTTTACTAGGCCCGCATACAAACTAGCAAATTTTATATGTGTGTGTTGCACAAGTACTGGAGTCTTCCTTGAAGACTTCCTTGGCAATGACATCTGACGATATAAGTTGCCATGCAAGAGAATTACATGTCTCTGCTATATCTTGAAGTAACCTGGAGATCAATCACCAGCAAAACATGTGCAAGGAGTGTGCCCTTAAAGACCTCACTTTTCAATGGTAGGACTAAGCAGCTTGGACTCACTTCTGCTGAAATGTGATTTTCAGATCATATGCTGCTAATGCCTTTCTGTGTTTGTGAATTCTCTCCCTCTAGAAATAAATTTTACTATTTTTGGAGCCAAGTTTAAACCTTTCAATTTGGATGTTTTAATGGCATCCTACTTTAAAAGTATTGTATAACTTACGTTTTTCAATTAATATTACAGTTTTCTATTTAGAAAAAAAATTAATGTATCTGTAATGAAAAATGAAAATATAAATTATTGACGCATTTTGGGACAACATGCTTAATTTTAATTTGAGAATTCTTATTTACCTAAGGCTTTATTGTGATGTTTATGAATTGTCATTTTTTTTCTTGGTTGAAATGGAGATTACAATCTGCCTCTTCCTGTTTTGTATTTATTTCCATTTTTATTCTGCATGTTTAAAATCAAGACATTAAAAGAACATTTGCAGGTTTAAAAATTGTACAAGGACTAAAAACAGGTGAAATTGATATTTCTTAATATTTACATGAGCCTCTCACTCTATTCATTGTTCTTCAAAGATGATTTGTGATGTAGATTAAAGCAGTGGTAAAATCTGAACCAGTTTGCCACCGGTTTGCTGGCTCGCATGTGCGCAAAGTACATGCTGTGCGTGCGCACTGTGCACCAAATGCACACTGTGCGCATACATGCACAATACACACAAAAAGGAGGCTTTGGTAGGTAAGTAGAACAGCGAGGGGGGGAATCAGCTGTGGCATGCGAGTTTGGGAACTTTTTTCCACCTTTTTTAAAGCATTTTTTTCTATCGGTTCTCCGGAACCAGTAGTAAAAAATGCTTTAAAAAGGAAAAAAAAAGGTTCCGATGAGCACAGCTGTGGTACACGATCTTCAGAACCTTTTTTTTTTTTTTTTACTTTTTTAAAGCATTTTTAAATACCGGTTCCGGAGAACAGGTAGTTAAAAATGCTTTTAAAATGTTTTTAAAAAAAGGTTCCCAGGCTCACGCGCCACAGCTGTGAAAGTGATTTTTTTTTCCTTTTTAAAGCATTTTTTACTACCAGTTCCAGACAACTGGTAGTAAAAATGCTTAAAAAGTAAAAAAAAAATAGTCCTGATGATTGTACGTCGCTCAGATGATTTTCGGAACTTTTTTTTTTTTAACTTTTTTTACTATCGGTTCGGTGAACCAGTAGCAGTTTTTACTACCGGTTTGGGCGAACTGGCCCGAACCAGTAGCATTTCATCCCTGGATTAAAGAGTTTACAACATTTTTACAGCAACGTAGAGAATAAAGGAAAGTTTTCTAAAATGAGATATACCATGTCCACCTTGCTCTGGATTAATTGACTGAGAGGGATTCCCCAGAATTTCCTTCCTTTATCTGGAGATACAAGAAATTAAACCTGGGATGTTCTGCAATCTATACATAAAATTTTGAGTACTGCCAGCAGCAATGCCTCCATTCCGCCTGAACTATATTTTAAAATTGCTTATAGGTGCTATAAGTGAGTGTGAAGAAAAAAAACCCTCAGGCTATAATTCCACCGTATATCCAATATAGGTAGTCCTCGATTTACAACAGTTCATTTAGTGACTGTTCAAAGTACAATGGAACTGAAAAATAAAATAACTTATTACCATTTTTCACACTCAACAACCATTTCAATATCCCCATGGTCATGTGATCAAAATTTAGATGCTTGGCAGCTGAATCATATTTATGACAGTTGCAGTGTCCTAAAGTCACATGATTTTCTTTTGTGACCTTCTGACAAACAAAGTCAATAGGGAAGCCAGATTCACTTAACAATTGTGTTAGTAACTAACCGTGTTGGTAACAGCTTTTAGGTTAAACATTGAATAATTAATGAAGGACTATAATTTAATACAAATAGGTGTATTAACATTAGAATTCTATAAGTTTGAGGATGTAACAAATGTGATTAATGTTATTATTCTTATTTGCACCAAAATGTACGATACCCAGGTGCCACACACTGTCCATGCATTGATGTCTATACGTAAAAAAAAAAAATCTTGGGGAAAAAAAGAACACATTTTTTTCGCTGCTGTTCTCGTACTAAATATTGTTAATTGAAACTGTATAAGTTGAGATTCTATGCTATAGTTCCCTGATTCCTGTGATTCACAAAATGCGGTTATTTTTCAAAAGAATATAGGAAAGGCCCAGTACAATCAGTTTAAGGTCCAACATTCAGCTTAAAGTGGTGAATAGAAAGATCTTTTGGGAGACTTACTAGCCCATTGACTAACCCAGGCAGGCAGAAGGTAAGTATCTAGAGTGTCAGTTCCATTAAGGTTCACAATGAGGTGGTCTTAGAAAATTAAGAGGATTTTTTTTCAGAATTGGCAGCTTCTATTTAGATTTCATAGAGTATTAAAGCAGCCTCAAGGGCAATACATTCAGATTTTGTTCAAGCTTTATTCCTGAAAGCCATTTTCGCTTGTGAGTGGGTTTTGATTTTACAAGAACCTTTGCTGTTAAATTTCCAATTTAAATTATCCATTTCATTTTGAACATTCAGATTAAATTAAACCCTTACTTGTCTACAGTTTTTCTAAACTCGATTCTGCTGGGGTATTAATTGCTTTAAGTGGTTCAACTAAAGTTTATGTTGGTCATCTGTAGGTTCAATTATTATGCATTTTTGCAAGAATTTGTGTCGCAATGTTAAGGCATTAATTAATTTTGTGTCCTTGTAAAATATATTTTGAATATGCACTCTGTCAGCATAGTGGAAAACTAAATAAAATAATTAGATTCCATGTTTTGTTCTAGTTCTACTTGGAGTACAATTTTTTTTTAAGAACATTATTAATTTTTTATCTTAAAAATAATTAAATTCTATTTTATAATTTAATTTTATTTTCATAGTATTTTCATTTTGAGAAATATGAAAGAAATACATGAATCTTCATGTTATTCTTAATTTATTTCTTTTATTTTGC
The DNA here is from genome assembly GCF_028640845.1 of Ahaetulla prasina. NCBI lineage: Eukaryota > Metazoa > Chordata > Lepidosauria > Squamata > Colubridae > Ahaetulla > Ahaetulla prasina. The sequence continues at coordinate 32,313,815 of NC_080540.1, read as the reverse complement.
TGTAGTTGGACTGATCCAGCAATTTTTGGTACTTCAAATTTACATTCCACTGGGACAAGATTTCTCAGCCGAGTTACTGTAAGATAATATAGAACTTCATTATCATGTTTGATGTGCTGTAGATACTAAGCAAATGAGTTAATACTGGCTTCTTTTAATTATATGTAACAGCTTTTAGGTTAAATAGTAATATATAATCAAACTGATATAGAATAATTGTTTATTTGGTTGTTTTTTGATGATTTTAAGCATTTTAAATCTTTTAGAAAATTTAAGCATATTTGTCATAATGAAAATACAGTATATTAATAAATTTATTATTATTATAAATAGTAATCCGATGACTAATTCCTGATTTTAGGAACAGACTTTAAATAATTACTTTTGACACTTTAAAAGGGTGAAATAAATTTATTCTTCTTCGGCCTTGATTTATTTATTCATTTGTTTTGGTTTGACAGTGCCTGGAAAATCCAGTGCCAACACAATAGCAACAGCACTTAGACTTATATACCGCTCCATAGTGCTTTTACAGCCCTCTAAGCAGTTTACAGAGTCAGCATATTGCCCCCAACAATCTGGATCCTCATTTTACCCACCTCAGAAGGATGGAAGACTGAGTCACTCTTAAACCAGTCAGGATTGAACTCCTGGCAATTGGCAGAATTAGCTTTGCAATACTGCATTCTAACCACTACACTGCCATGGTAGTCCTTGACTTACAACCCTTCACTTAGTAACTGTTAGGGCAGCATTGAAAAAAGTGACATGGACATTTTTCACATTTGCAACCGTTGCAGCATCCCTATGGTCACATGATCAAAATTTAGCCTTTTGGAAACTGGCTCATATTTATGACAGTTGCAGGGTCTTGTGATCTGATAAGCAAAATCAATAGGGAAGCCAGATTAATTTAACAACCATGTTCCTAAATTGACAACTGCAGTGGTTCATTTAACAACTGTGGCAAGAAAGGTCATAAAATGAGGAAAGGATCACTTAACAACTGTCTTAGCAACAGAAATTTTGGGCTCCAATTGTGGCCATAAATTGAGGACCTGTAGATTATTTATGTCATCTCCACTAGGTAGACCAGACCAGAAAATGAACTCCCCAGATGACTAAAACTATTTTTATTGTGATTGGCTATCATAACAGAATTTTGCAAATTTGGTTGTGCTGTACCACCTCTTCCTCCTCATAGTTCAGGAAATGGGGGGCTTAAAATGCTTCAGCCCTATCTATCTATCTATCTATTTTAAAGGCCACCCATCTTATGTTAAGGTAACTTATGGTCCTGTTCCTCTACAATTTGGTTGGTGAAAGACACAAGTAAAATCATGTTTCATTGTTATGATTTTTTTATTGCTTATATAAACCTTGTTTTAGATTATGAGTTTGACGTTTTATTCATTTTATTAGCCTTGAGCTTTTTCAGGGAAAGGCAGTGAGATGCATTTTAAATAAATATTTTCAACTGCTTCTATAGAAACTCAGAGACTCTACAGTAACATTTAATGGGGTATATTTCTCCCTCTTTTTTCTTCCCTTATGTCTGCTTAGAATACTGAACATAAAACATAAAAATAACCACATATTTCTGCCACCAAGTAAACTGATATTGAAAGGATTTTGTAATACTGAAATAATGCAGTTGTAAAGTGTTGTTATAAAAGAAAAAGTCTAATCCATTATTGATAAAATGTTAAAAATTGCATTTGGGTGCTTTTAATCTTGTGCACCTACACTCAAGTGTTTTGTGTTCTTAAATCTCATTTATTTATATAGTGTAAACTGTGATCTTGTCCCAGCATATTATTGCTATAGAGGAAATAACTGGAAAGAATTCACATGTTGTTCCTAGCATTTGTCCTGCTTGGTTGGAAGGTCCTATACTTTGTCCTCTACTTGCTGCAATTCACATAGAAATGTGATGCATCCATGAAGCAGTGAAGAGTTTTGTTTCTCAACAAGCTTGTCACAGAGTCTCAACATTGGAAGCTTTCAAGAGGAGACTGGACTGCCATCTTTCAGAAATGGTGTAGGATCTCCTGCTTGGACTAGATGACCTACAAGATCCCTTCCAACTCTGTTATTCCATTCTGTTCTGAGCCTGATGGTGAATAGAACTGAGAAAGAGTGACTGGTATCAACAGTATCCAGCTGTTTTCCTTGACTAAAGGAAGATTAGAAGCTAAGGCCACCTTGCTCTGATCCAGCATCTTAACTATTACCCCATAACATCATTAAAATAATTTAAGTATTTAAATTGGTGCAGTGGTTAGAGTGCAGTACTGCAAGCTATTTCTGCTGACTGCCAGCTGCCTGCAATTTGGCAGGTCAAATCTCACCAGGCTCAAGGTTGACTCAGCCTTCCATCCTTCTGAGGTGGGTAAAATGAGGACCCAAATTGTTGGGGGCAATGCTGACTCTGTAAACGGCTTAGGGAGGGCTGTAAAGTACTGTGAAGCACCATATCAGTCCAAGTGCTATTGCTAATTCTCCATTGTAAAAAGAGAATGTAAATTCAGTTGTGAGCTTCATTTCATGAACGTCTCCAAGGACTTCTGTCTACTAAAAGTTACTTATTTTTCTATTTTCTGTTTGAAGTGTACCAGAAGTCCACTTAGTTTCATGTTCCAAGGCTTATATATTAGAAACTCTTAACAAGCAGTCCTAGACATAAAGCCACAATGGAGACTAGAATTTCTGTTGTTAAGCAAGGTGGTTGTTAAAAGAATCAGACCCAATATTATGACCTTCTTTGCTATGGTTGTTCAGTGAATCCTGTGGTCATTAACAGAATCTGACTTCCCCCATTGACTTGCCAGAATCTCCCTAAGAAGGTTGAAATGACAATCCCAGGAGCCTGGAACTCTGCAACCATTGTATATACATGTCAGTTGCCAAGCACCCAAAGTTTGATCACGTGACAGTGGGATACTGTAGTGGTCGTAAGTGTGTGAAAACTGGACATAAGTCACTTTTTTCAATGCCGTCATAACTTTGAAAGGTCATTAAACAAATGGTTGTAAGCCGAAATCTACCTGTGTTTGCAAACTAAATCACTTCAAAATGACATTTGAATATTCTCGCTGAAGGCTTCTGTAGTGTGTGATAAAACGCAGTGTTTGTAAATCACTAATTTAGATATTGGATCATGTGGAATGGAACATACTATGCAGTATTGCAGGCTAACCCTTCTGACTTTTCAATCCTGACTCAAGGTTGAGTCAGCCTTCCATCCTGCTGAGGTCAGTAAAATGAGGACCCAGATTGTTGTGGGCAATATGCTGACTCTGTAAACCATCCAGAGAGTGCTGTAAAACACAGTGAAGCAGTATACAAGTCTATTTGTTATTGCTATATGTTTTTTTTATTAATTAGATTGTTATTCTGCCTTTATTATTTTATAAGTAACTCAAGGCAGTGCTCATAGCTAATACTGCTTCCTCCTTCTTTTTTCTTCACGATAACAACCTTGTAAGGTGAGTTGGGCTGAGAGAGAATGTCTGGCCCAAGTCTTCTTATAAAGTGTTCTTCATTTTGAAGATATATTTTTAACTCTATGAGGTAGACTTTCTTACTGCAGAAAACTCTGAACTCTTCCAACTTTGCACTGTATTTCATTCAAATCTGCCTTGCAGTGGGCCTGTACATTTTTTTAAGAGCCAAAGTGACTTTATTATCTGAGGATTGATTCCTAAAGGTTCCTAGCTAGCCCTTTGCTTATTGAACTCTGAACCAGGTATTTATCTCATCTATCGTATTGGTAATAATTCCCTAAGAGCATTATAGACATTTTTATAAAGTTCTGCATTGATTTCTTAATGAACTACTTGGCTAAAAGGCATGTTATTGTATCTGAAGAGTTTTGTAGTGTTCCTATAAATAAATACCATAAGCATTCCCTAAATCCTCAACTTTTAGGAGTCATTAAAGCACTTCATATTCTATAAAAATCAATGATCTCCATGTCAGTTACACAGAAACACGATACACTAGAAAATAATGCATTAAACCCTATTTTCAGAAGTAGGTATCTTAATAATAAGTTACAATTCTAATAACAGAAAATAGTATTTAACATTAATTTCCCCACCCACATAGTATTCAACAGATTTCTGCACCATTGTAGAAGAGTTTATATAATTTCTTTTATAGGAATTAATAGTATTATAATTATAAGTCCTGTGTAGACAGATTAATATTCGTGATTTTTTTCTCTTCATGTGTCATTTACATTGTAATGAAGTGACAGATGACAGCTGTGATTATCTTTTTTAGAATTTTTGATGAAGCCTATAATAATAATACCTTAGTAATTAGCCATAAGAATCTATCCAAATATAAAGTACAAATGAACAATAAGAAAGACAGAGATTGACACTCGATCAACAATCAAGGAGTAAACAATATGCCATCAAAGAACTAGCAATGCAGACATACAAGCTAACGATAAACAACCTATTCAAGGAACTTCCAAGACCACTCCCACCAACACTGACAGGGCACAGTGATGGCTAACCTTCCTGTCGTTGCATGCTGAAAGCGCGCGCCCTCACCCATAATACAATGTGTGCGTGACCTCCCCCTGTGCTATCTCACTCCTGCGCATGCGAACCCCTGCCTGACCCCCACCCCCATGCATGCATGCGTTACCCTGTGCACATACACACGACCCCTGTACATGTGCATGCAACCCCCCCAGCCCCCCACACATGTTCATGTGTCTCGCGCATGTACCCCAACCACCCGTGCATGCGTGAGAGAGACCCGAAAATCAGCTGGCCAGCTGGAGGCGCATGAACAGTGCAGCTGAGCTAGGGTGACAGGTTGTGTGCCCGCAGAGAGGGCTCTGCGTGCCACCTGTGGCATGCGTGCCATAGTTTCCCCATCACAGCACTAGCATATAAAAATAAAACCCCACTCCTTGTAGCACTGATGATGTTACCTAGTTTGATAATGAAATGTCTGCAGAAAACAACTAATCTCAGAGAGCACAAAGGACTCCTCATTTCAGTCCTAAATTACAAATATTATCTTCTATTGATACAATATATATTACGTATAACAAAATATATTTTGTAATATTTCTCTATCACCCTACAATTTAGCCAATCAGTTCCACATATTCAGTTCTCGTTTATATTGTTCTATTCAGATGAAGGGCTGTGCTATATGTAATATTTGGTTTCTGGCCACACATAAAATGTGATGTTTTAATGTATGAATCCCAATAGCCATTTCTCTGATGTATGACCCAAGATATCAACCTCCCTTTCTTACACAGTTGGCATTCAAATAATATATAAACTATGTCCACAGTCTATGAATCACCACAAATATATAAACATTCTCATAAAAAATTTGTTTAAGCCTTTCATATTCCATTGTGCCCTGCTGCTCAAATCTAGCTTGACTAATACCCCACAAGATGGTTGAGCATTTCTGTATTTATATATTATAATCCATTTTAGTGGGAGAGTCTTATTGAAGGTAGCTATATTTCTCTGAGTTTGTGCCTTCAGACTTTCAAAATTCTATTAATCTAGCCTTACAATTAAATAGAATTAGTTCATCTAGTTGCCTCTCTTGACTGGTTATCATGGAAGGGCTGACATCTTTCATGCACAGCATAAAAAAATGTTAGCAATCAGCAAAAAAAGTAAGGCCAGTATAATATGATAAATGAAACAAAATATAATGATGGAGAATTAGAGAATCCTTAAAATATAAAATGAAGAAAAAGCTAAAATGAAGCAAAAAGCCTCAAAAGCCTAACCTAATAACATTGATTTTAGGTAATATTGGGGGGGGGGGAGCTTTTTCATGGGAAGAATTCAGATGTGTAAATTTTACCCCTTTAATCTGAATGGTATAATCCAGGAGCAGTGTCACCATTTCAATGTGTGTCTGTATTTAAAAAGAGAGAGCCACAATTTTCCTTAATACTTATTAATTTGTTAGATTTATATCCTGCTTTTTCAATCCCACACTCTAGATCGCCTATTTACGAAACAACAGCCCCCTTGTAGGGTGGATAAATCCTGAGAGAGAATGACTGGCCCAGAATCACCCAGAGTTTTTCCATGGCTTAGGGTGGACTAGCTCTTCCTCATACAAGTTCAGCACCTTAATTCCTATATATATTTTTTTGTTTACATTTATATCCCGCCCTTCTCCGAAGACTCAGGGCGGCTTACAGTGTATAAGGCAATAGTCTCATTCTATTTGTATATTTTTACAAAGTCAACTTATTGCCCCCCCAACAATCTGGGTCCTCATTTTACCTACCTTATAAAGGATGGAAGGCTGAGTCAACCTTGGGCTGGGCTTGAACCTGCAGTAATTGCAGGCTACTGTGTTCTAATAACAGGCTCTAACAGCCTGAGCTATTCCGGCCCTATATCATATTGACCCTTTTCAACTGTTTAGACATATTACATATTAATTACTTTTTAATATTCATTTGTACAGCTGTTGACTGTTTTGGAAAATAATTGAACACATTAAGTTGTTCAACTTAAGTTGAGGTTATGATTTCTTTCTGGGATATAAATCTGCTGAAGAGGACAATATTTGGCAGTACTGGTGAAATTAATTTCTCTATCTTAGCTAGTACCTTCATTGTGATAAATACAGTTCTGTATATGAGTTGTATAACTACTCTGACGTGTGTGTGTTCCACCTCCCACCTTTCATTTGATAAAACTATAAAAATCTTCCAGGCTTCTGCTGTACATTTTGCTTTATTATTATGCAAAAAATATGGTATTTTTATATAGCATTTGTTCTTTTTTACATTTCATTTCAAATAAACATACTTTTTTTTGCATTCTGTTCTGTGGCAGATTTTGATCAACCAACAAAAAAATCTGCAAAAGCATCCATAATTCTCATAAGTCTGATCTTAAGATATTTTACCATGCAAGAGTGCCATCATAAATAAAGAATACATGTCTTGGCTAAATGAGATAACGTATTTATTTGTTATAACAGCAGTCACTGCAGAAACAGAAAGGCAGAGCTTGCTTAGTTTCTAGAGTTTGGAAATAATAACAAAACCATGATATATTATGCATGTACAGAGTTTGTTTTCCTCAAGGCCTGCTATACTGCCTCATTATGGCAGTGTTCTTAGGAGGGTTTCTTAATTACTAACACACTCTTGAAAACATCAAAATGACACCTGTATACATGGAGATCACCAGATAGAGAACACAGAAATCAGGTTGATTATATTATTGACACAAGGAGGTGGAAGAACTCTATTATATATTATTGTATATTATAACTCTATTGTATATTATAACTGGAATATACAAATTCTGTGACGAAAACCTAGAGACTTTAATTATCAACTGCAAACCATACTATTCGCCTCGTGAATTTTCCTCATTTCTTCTAATTGCTGTTTATGTCCCACCACAAGCCTGTGTAAACAAGGTATTATGAACTCTAGCTGACTAAATTATGGAGGCTGAAGCCAAATACCCTGATTCACTGGCCATTATTTTGGGGGATCCAAACAAAGCAAACTTAAGGAAAGAGCTACCAAAATACTTTCAGCATGTCAATTGTCCCACTAGAGGCAAGACTATTTTAGACCATTGCTACACAGCACTAAAAGATGCTTATCGGTCTTTACCACAAGCAGATGTAGGACACTCTGATCATTGCATGATTCACCTTGTACCTGCTGACAGGCAAAGACTTAAAACCACAAAACCAACAATTAAATCAATGAAGACCTGGACTGAGGAGGCAAAATTAAAGCTACAGGATTGCTTTGACTGCACTGTTTGGAATATTTTTGAAGATATCTCTGCAGACCTGGATGAACTCACAGATACTGTAACATCATATGTCAGCTTCTGTGAAAACCTATGTCTACCGACAAGGAACTTGTGAATATACAGTAACAACAAACCTTGGTTCACACCTAAATTTAAGCAGCAGTCATTCCAAAGAGGAAGCCTACAGAAAAGGTGATAAATGCTGTACAGTCAGGCCAGAAAAGTATTAACAAGGGAGATCAGAGCAGCAAAAAGAAGCTACTCTGAAAAGCTAAAGAATCAGTTCTCAACAAATGAACCAGCAAACATGTGGAAAACTCTTAAGAATATCACCGGCTATGGCAAACCTCCTTCCCAGGCTGAAGGAAATCAATAACTGGCAGATGACCTGAACATGTTTTACTGCAGGTTTGAAAGGAAACTACAGCCACCTATCTCCACAACCCCCATCTCAGACACACCAACAACAGCCAAGCCTCCTACAACTGACCCCATTTCATTGGGTTCACAATCCCTAGTGATCACAGAAAAGGAAGTGCAAGACCTATTTCACAGACAAAAGCCAGGTAAAGCTCCAGGCCCAGACAAGATAACTCCTTCTTCCTTAAAAGACTGTGCTGACCAATTGGCCCCCATCTTCACCCATATCTTCAATAAATCACTAGAGATGTGCTATGTTCCTTCTTGCTTCAAACACTCTACTATTATCCCAGTACCGAATAAGCCCACCATCAAGGAACTGAATGATTACAGACCAGTTGCTCTAACATCTGTAGTCATGAAAACCTTTGAAAGGCTAGTGCTGTCCCACTTGAAAACCATCACGGATCCACTGTTAGACCCCTTGCAATTTGCATACCAAGCAAATAGACCAACAGATGATGCTGTTAATATGGCTATGCGCTACATCCTACAACATCTTGAATCTCCAAAGACCTATGCAAAGGTCTTCTTTGTAGACTATAGTTCAGCATTCAACACCATCATTCCAGACACTCTTCTAACTAAGCTAAACCAGCTACAGGTACCTGAACAGACTTGTAAGTGGATCACAAGCTTCCTAACAAACAGGAAGCAGCAGGTGAAGCTAAGCAGAATCACATCAGATACCTGTACAATTAGCACAGGGCCCCCCAAGGCTGTGTGCTCTCCCCACTTCTCTCTGTATACCAATGACTGCATCTCTAACGATCCATCTTTTAAACTATTGAAGTTTGCAGATGACACAACAGTGATTGATCTCATTCAAGACAATGTTGAATCCGCATACAGACGGGAGGTTGAATGACTAGCTTCATGGTGCGACCAGAACTATCTGGAACTGAATACACTCAAAACCGTAGAAATGGTGGTAGACTTTAGGAGAAACCTTTCCATACTTCCACCTCTCACAATACTAGACAGCACAGTATCAACAGTAGAAACCTTCAAATTTCTAGGTTCTACCATATCGCAAGATCTAAAATGGACAGCAAAAAATGTTCTTTGTGCACCAACTCAGAAAGCTCAAACTGTCCAAGGAGCTGCTGATCCAGTTCTACAGAGGAATTATTGAGTCTGTCATCTGCATCTCTATAACTTTCTGGTTTGGCTCTGCAACCCAACAAGACAGACACAGACTTCAGAGGATAATTAGAACTGCAGAAAAAAACAATGGCTACCAACCTGCCTTCCATTGAGGACCTGTATACTGCACGAATCAAGAAGAGGGACATGAAAATATTTACAGATCCCTCACATCCTGGACATAAACTGTTTCAACTCCTACCCTCAAAATGACGCTATAGAGCATTGCACACCAGAACAACTAGACACAAGAACAGTTTTTTCCTGAATGCCATCACTCTGCTAAACAAATAATTCCCTCAACACTGTCAAACCTTTTATTAAATCTGCACCACTATAAATCTTCTCATTGTTCCCATCACCCATCTTCCCCCCCCACTTATGACTGTAACTATATTGCTTGTATCCTTACGATTTATACTGATATTTATTGTTTCCTGATTGCTTAATTGTAGCCTATGACTATCATTAAGTGTTGTATCATTAATAGTTAAATTTGTACCCTATGACTATCATTAAGTGTTGTTGTACCTTGATGAAAGTATCTTTTCTTTTATGTACACTGAGAGCCTATGCACCAAGACAAATTCCTTGTGTGTCCAATCACATTTGGCCAATACAAATTCTATTCTATTCTGTTGTATTATAACAGCGACAATGTGGCCAAGGCTGACTACGGAACAGATCACAAACTGCTCATAATCATGTTCCAAGTTAAGATAAGGTGAGAGAAGAAAGACAAACAGTCTGTAGAATATGAACTTGAGTACCTTTGGAATCACTTTGAAGTCTTCACCTCATTGATAGGGGACCAGAAGTACGATACTATGGGATGAACTTAAAGAAGTTGTTAAGGATGGATGTGAAAAGACACTGCCAAAGATCAAGAAACAGAGGTAAAGACAAACTGGGTGTCAGAAGAGTGAAAATCACCAAAAAGAGACAAGAAGCCAAAGAGAAGAAAGACAAAGATCTCACATAGCAACTTAACAAAGAATTTCTGAAAGTTTTTAGAAGAGACAGTAAGCATATTACAGCAACATCTGTAAAGACATTGAAGATTTTTTCAGCAGGCTTGAAAAAAACAAGGATAGTCTTCTAACAAGTCTCAGAGTTCAGAAAGAAATTTCTAACCTCGACTTGGTATGCTAAAGGACACCAGAGAGCAGATAATAACTGTTTCAAAAAAGATCAAAATAACAGTGAAGTACTACACTGAAATCTGTACAACAGAGATATCGGTACCCAAGATAACTTAAAAGGCTTTCCCTACTTAGAAGATGCTAAAAAATTCTAGTAATGAAAAATGAGGCTAAGATTAAATATAAAGCCCAAACTAATGACAACAGGTACTGCATCCAGCACTTCTGGCAGAAAAGATGAGGCTCAAATTATCATATTTTGGACATAACATGCATAAACTTACTGTACTCTCTGCCGAAATCTAATCCTGAGGTAGATGGAAGGAAACAAGCAGGACAAATGTCCTAGAGAAAATCTATCTGTGGGGTTGCTAAGAGTAATCACAGGGGTTTGTGTTGTAGCATATAGCTCTCCACAGTTACATAAATGAGTTTTATTTTAGTCATTTTATTCAGTCGTTGCCTGTATGATCTATTATCTAGCTGAACACATGCACAAAATATAAGTGTATACACAAATATAAATGTATATGCACCAAATAAACATCAGTAAAAAATAACATGTCAACTAACTTCAGATTTTCAGAATAAATGTTGTTAACCTTTTAAAAACTACAGAACAAATATATTGTTTGAAACATTTTGGTAAAAGAAACACCAACAGCAAATATTGCCATGAATATTGTTAACCTTTTAAAACTGTACAATAAAAATATTGCTTTAGAAACATTTTGATAAAAGATACACCAGCAGCAGATACTGTATTCCTATGAATTATCTCAGTTAAACAGGATGTGTAATGAAATTGAAACTAAATTCCTGTGGTTGGAGGTTTATGAAAGGATAAGTTTAAAGACGGTGATCTAACATTATTTCATCTGGCAATGTAGAAAGAATAGATATTATGCAGAGATTTTTAATGAGAATCAGACATTGCCAGAAAAATTTACTGTTCCATAAAAGGAACTGTTCTTTATTTCTATGATGTCCAAATGTATGGAAAAGGCTTTAATGAAAGACTTGAACATCTTTTGAAAATTTAGGTAAACACTGCTTACCAAGTCATTATCTGCAGACCATACATTAGTGATACGCTCTAAAACTTTAAAAGACTAGAGAGACACATTTAATTTTATGTAAGTCATTTGTTTTTTTAACAAGACCTGTCATAGATACTTGATAATTTTAATAAGCATTTTCCATGAGCTTATCAGAACAGACTTATTAAATTAATTAGTCTTGATCTTTTCCTGGATTTCTTCTTAGGACTTAGTGTTGCATTTGCCACTTGGGACAAGTTACATATTTTATGAAAAAATAAGTAATTCCACGTTTTATTTTTAAGAACTCTTGGGTTGATACTATTTTTATATGGTATTTCTCAATATTAGTTTGCAGTCCAGATGGGCAATTGTTTTAGCCACCAAGGAAGCTTACATAAGACTTAGAAACTATGCATACAAAAACATATTCTAGTCCTCTTGATAATCCCACTACACAAAAACATCTGTATCAATTCCCTCCCAGTAATCTAGATATTTCTTTTCTTCTTCTTTTCTCTTATAGTCTATACTCACTATTCTTTTCCTGCTAATTTGGCTTGAATACTTCTGCTCTTTGCAGACCACAAACGTCCGCAAATATGAAATAATCTTAAAGGTCCTCTTGCGGGTCCCAATAACTTCTATGATCTTTTTGGTTAGAGTTGAGGGCTTTGGAGTTACTGCACCAACTCCTCTTCTTTAATTGCAACTTAGGACCTTGTATAACTACAGAAATGTCTGCCAGAACAGTTTAAATTGTAAGGGTGTTTATATTTTAATAATAAAATTGTTTCAGTAGCTGGCATTTCACCTTCAGATGAATTTCAAAGTGATAATCCTTCCTTCAATATTTCTTGGGTCCCAATAGTTGAAAGAAAACCAAATTCACATCTGTGTTTTACAATTAATTAATATGTTTTGCTGAAACATTTTCCCATATACATCTCACAAACTTCTAAGAGTTGTTTTGGATTGTTGTGGGAGTTGTTGGATTGCAGTGAGATACACCCAAGAAGAAAAGGAGAGGGGAGGGAGAGGAAAAGGAGGAAAGGGAAAGGAAAAATGGAGGAAAGGGAAAGAAAAAAAAAGGATGAAAGGGGAAGGAAGGAAGGAAGGAAGGAAGGAAGGAAGGAAGGAAGGAAGGAAGGAAGGAAGGAAGGAAGGAAGGAAGGAAATGGAGTAAAATTTTGGGAAATGTGCTGTGCACAAATAAAAGATGAGGTTTTCTGATTATTTAAAGAATATCACCTAGAAGAGGTGCCGATGTTATGCAGATGCATGCTAACAAAATATTAAGGTGTTTCCTTAAAAAATATTTCCAGACATTTTAACTTGAGTAATGTCATAAATGGCCGAATGTCTTCAACTGTTGCTTCCTATTATTATTACTGTTTTATTAAATGTTTGTTTTATGTATATTGACATTAAATGTTTGTTATATGTATATTGATATGCTTCATATTCCTCCTACTTGGTAAAATACAGGCAACAATATGTTGGCCTGCAGGGCATTCTCGGATTTAGAGATCCTGGCTTGCATAGAATAACCTGAGCATAACATTGGGTTTTGGTTGTGCTTGTGAGGTAAATGGCATGAACATGGAAAAAGAGAACAAAATGTGGAAGAAATCACTGTTAAAATGTCACAACTCAGAGAAATTACAATCATATATTGTTAAATTTTTATTGAATACCATAAGAAATGGAAAAATAGTTGTGAAGAAATAAGATTTGAAAGCTACTTTAAACAGTGTGAAAAGATTTATAAAGTATGAAAAAAGATGTCTGTTAGAAAGTTAAAGTGAAAAAGAAATGTGTGATAGAAAGTAATCCAGATTCCCAGGAGGAAGGGAATACATTTTAGAAGAGTAGGAGACATTTCACTTCAGATAGTTCCTGTGAGTGAAAAAAAAAGGTTGAAGATGGGGCCTCCCTAATAGTTCCAGCATATATGTCTTATGTGGTTGATAGCATGCTTTAGTTTGGCAAGATTCTGTCTATAAGTGAGGAATAGTAAAGAAACGTGCTCGGGAAGAATCACAACATGTCTTTCTTGGTTTTTCTGGAGCCTGACAGAAATGCTGCAAAAATATGAGAGTGACAAAAAGTTATTTGTATAATGTGTATCAAAAGAAACAAAAGTCAAAAGAACAGTTGTTGGGGATCAGTCAGAATCATTCAGATTCAGAAGCTGAAGAGCTTAGCTAAGAGTCAACCTGCCTCAGTGTGAAAGATATTTGGAGACACAGATGATTCAGCTGATCCAGAACCCAAGGTTGGCATAGTATTAAGCCCAGCAATATGTTGTACATTATAAAAGAAAGAGCAAAGAAAATCCAACCACCCACTTCAAAAAAGAAATAGAAACATGTCTTATCAAATTAGTCAAGCAGGTAGACAGGTCTATTAAAAAGATGACTTGCTGGCTTTCTGTAGCAAATAATATTCTGTCACCTGCCACTTCCAATGACTATATGCTGTGATGGATAATCTAGATTACTTAGCTAATTTTAGTTTCAAACTTAATTATTTTTGGATCCTCCCTGAATTTCTGCCCTGGTTTTTTTGAACTTTTGGAAAAGCAAGCTTCTATGTCTCCATTTTCTATATAGAAAGATTTAAGTCTTTGTATGCTTTCTGTTACTTAAGTTAAAAAATTTATGGCTGCAATAAATACCTTGAATTTGTAGCAGAAACTAGCTCTGTTAATGTAATTGGGAAAATAGAATAATAAGACTTAGGTAAGAGTAAATAGGTGACCAGTATATGACCATGATTTGGTCATATGTATGAATGAAGGATAACATTGTAAATTAATATATGAAGAAAGAGTAAATATTTTGAGAGAAAGGGGCAGAAAGGAAAAAATCTTGGATGTTCATAGGATGTTTAAAAAAAGAGTCAGGTAATATATTTAAAAGCAAAGATTGTCATTGAAGTAAGATATTTATAAGGTGGGAACAAATACTTCAAATCATGAAGGAGTATTAGCAGTCTGTTTTCTATTTTTCTTATATCATTAGAAATGTTGAAAATTAACCTAATTTTAACCTAAGACTGTCTATTGTTGACCTCACCCCATTTCTAAGAGGTCTGTAAGGGGCGTGCATAAGACCACCAGCATGCCTACCGTCCCTATCCTAATGTTCCCTTTAATTGTATTCATTTTATGTATTCAGTTCATGCTTATACTTATATATATTATCTAATATGTACTCGACAAAATAAATAAATAAAATAAGTAGCTCAGGTGGTAGATGCAGGTGGTGGTTTGTTCTCCAAACTTCTTGTTTAGTTTCTATGCTGTGCTGTGCTGTGCTGTGCTGTGCTGTGCTGTGCAAATAGGGGTGTGCATAAGAGCACAAACGTGCCTACCGTTCCTGTCCTATTGTTTCCTTTCATTATATCCAATTAATATAGTTATTACGTACTTATGCTTATATATATGCTTATATATTATATAGTTACTTTCATGCTTATGCTTATATATACTGTTGTGACAAAATAAATAAATAAATAAATAAAATTTAACGTCTATGGAGATTCTCAGTCATCCAGGTCAACGTTGATCTGCAGTGTCCCAAAGGTGTTTTTTCAAGAGGCAACTGGACTTTGTTTTTCTTTGAAGACGTTTTGCTTCACATCCAAGAAGCTTCTTCAGGTCTGACTGGATGGTGGGAAGCTGAAGAAGCTTCTTGGATGAGAAGCAAAATGTCTTCAAAGAAAAATAAGAAAGTCCTCTTGTAAAAGCACTTTTGGGTAGTCCTAGTTTAGCGACTGCCTCAGACAGTGACCATTCAGTTAATGGTGATAAAAATACATATTTGTGGCTAGTGTCCAAATTTATGACCTTTGCAGGTGGGTAAAATAAAGGAAAGCTAAAGTAAGATCATAAAGACAATCATGGTTTCAATTAACAACCATTTCACTTAAGTTCAAGTTGCCAGTCCCAACTGTGGTCACTGAACAAGAACTACCTGTATTAGCTTTTAACTGGCTGAGTAGTTTTTCAGTTGATCATACTTACCCAGTAGTAAGGAATATTTTGAAGAACAAAATGTTCATATTAAGATAAAACTTTCATGTATGGCAGGCTTTATGGTGTGTGTGTGTGTGTGTTTGTGTGTATGTGTGTGTCTAGGACTGTACGTGAAAGGTTAAATTCTTAAAATCAGCGAGGCCTGGAAAAAGCTAAACTAAGAGTTAATTTATTTTGATTTGATTAATGTTAAATATAGTTAATAATGATTATTCATCAGTCACATATTAAATATTAAACATTTGTCCCCTGGTGAAAAATAAAAATATGATAACTTTTGAAAATCTCTGGGGGCTGCATCTAAAGCTTTCAGAGGGCATATGCAGTCCTGAGTCTTCAGGTTATGTACTTTTTGCATAAACAATAGATTATTTATGGCAGGTGGACTGAAATAAGAAACCTATTTTAAACACAGTATGTTTCAATTTAGGAGTTAGCCATTTATTTCTAATGTATTATAGAAATCTTGAAGCTTTTTTCATAGTAAAATAGTGACACATACAGGCATAAGAAGTGAAGAGAGCGATAGCATTTTTCTATACATGGACTACCAACTATTATTCAGAAGCAAGTTACTTATGGAAGTGATACGGCCACTACTTGTAGCCACTAATACCTTTACTCTCCTTTAATTATTTAATTTTGCAAAGACTTCCTCAAATTCGTGAGTATTAACCTATAATTGGGGTGGCAAACTCGTACCAAGATCGAAAACACCCTTGTGGATTCCTTTTATTTGTTTGGAACCTCCCATCATTGAAAATTGCTCAGAAGCACATGAGAAGGGCAGTATGCAAATGTGATAGAAAGATAGATAGATAGATAGATAGATAGATAGATAGATAGATAGATAGATAGATAGATAGATAGATAGATAGATAGATAGATAGAGAGGCAGGCAGGCAGGCAGACAGACAGACAGACAGATCAGCATCATATGACCAGTTAATATCATTAAACAGTTTATGCTCTTTTAGTGTAATTCATATTTGCAATCTGGCACTGTGGTGGCTGAGTGGTTAAGATGCTGGACTTGTTGGCTGGAAAGCTGGCAGCTCAGGTTCAAGACCCACAAGGGAGTGAGCCCCATCCTCTGCCTGCTAGTCTAAAAGTTCGAAAGCATGCAAATGCAAGTAGATAAATAGGTACCACTTTAATGGAAAGGTAACAGCACTCCGTGACATCATGCTGCCCATATAACAGCAGAAATGTCTTCAGACAGCCCTGGCTCAATGGCCTTAAAATGGAGATGAGCACTGCCCCCTATAATCGGCAATGACTAGCTGAGTAAAATCTGCAGTGCCTCCTTTTACCTTTCCCCATATTTGCAATCAATATTGCATTGTCAATATCTTTAATTATGTTACTGGTCATCATATTCCAGTGTTCCACCCTTTTGTGGTCAAGAACCTTGAGCTGATGGCTGCCAATTGAGGACCTTCCTTGCTGTCCATCTGCAGATCCTGTTCCCATTTCACTTGTTTAACAACAACCACAAATTAATATCATTCACTCATTAGAAACAAAATAACTTACTAGCTAAAAATCTATCTCATGTACTCATCAGAAACCAAATAAAGGTACTACTAAATAATGTGTCCCACATTTCTGTTCATAAGAAACAAAACAAAATAACCTACTAGATGTTTGCTTCTCTTTTCCCTTCCCTATTTACCCAAAACAAATACTTGAAAATTACAGGTAATCAAACTAAATCAGCCCTAAAATAGAAGGAGCAGAAATACAACCAAACTAAATTCCCTGAGAGTAAACCTCTTGGACATGACCAGGACTGGAGAAAAGGGTGGGAGATAACTGTTGGGCTACCTATTATTGACATTATTTGGGCAACCAGCAATTTTTGCGCAAATGGAGCAGTCTGGCTCCATCTTAAAACGGCCTTATTTTCTCTGTCATGCTCCATTTTACTCACCTTTTTTCCAAGTTACAAAGTCACAGATACAGTCATATTTCTTCACAGGGAGTTGTTCAATTTCTATCATCATTTTGGTTATTCCTTTCTGCAGTTTTGCCAAGTGCTTGAAAATGATAATCTCCTAATTAGTTCATGGAGAGCTTTTTAGATATATATCTGCAGCAGTTTCTATATACTCCTCCACTAATAAGCAGGGCTGAGTTTTGATGCTATTTAACTTCTTCCTTTTAGCACTGTCAAGGTGTGATACACTTTTCCTGAGATGGAAATGACAGTGTCCTTGTCATGTAACCTTAATATCAAAGTGAGGCAGAAAGTATTAATGTTTGGCTTCCACAAATTGGCTTCTACAAGGGAAAGTCTTGTCTCACTGACCTAGATTTCTTTGTGTCAATAGGCGGCTAGATGAGTGCTTTGATAGGTATCATATTCCTGAGTTTTCAAAGAAAACTCTGACAGAATTCTTCACAAAATGTCTCTCAAACAAACTTAGCAGCCATGAAATAAAGCAACAGGTGGGGTTATGGATTAGTACCTTGCTGAAGAATAAAATGTAGAAAGTGAAGAGTAGGAATAAGTGAAGAGTTTGCAACTCAAAATAAAGGTCCCCAGGATCAATGCCAGAAGAGTCCAAAGTTCAGGATGAGCAGCATGGTGACCATGTTTGCTATAATGCCAAACTGATAAGATCAATAAAATGAAGAAGAATTTGTGAAGAACTGCCAAAAAATTCGTTTTTAACTGATTGAACGTGTTCCTAAGTGTAGTAATATGCATATTGACACCAAATCAATAATTAAATCCAATATTTATACATATTTTGGGGGAATGAACAGGAAGTAACTGATGGGTAAAGGGACAGTAGCATCTGTAACAAACTGGTGATGCTAATTATGAAAACCTATGCAGTGAATTCATATTGTGGAAAATGATCTTTCATGGTGGATAGCTCCATGAAAATGCCCACGTGATAATCAGCTTCTGGTTTTTGTTTTTCTTTTAAAGGCAAATAGCAATAGTACTTAGACTTAAGCCCTCTCTAAGCGGTTTACAGAGTTAGCATATTGCCCCCAACAATCTGGGTCCTCATTTTACCAACCTTGGAAGGATGAAAGGCAACCTTAATAACAACAACAACAACAACAACAACACAACAACAACAGAGTTGGAAGGGACCTTGGAGGCCTTCTAGTCCAACCCCCTGCCCAGGCAAGAAACCCTACACCATTTCAGAAAGATGGTTATCCAACATTTTCTTAAAAATTTCCAGTGTTGGAGCATTCACAACTTCTGCAGGCAACTCGTTCCACTTATTAATTGTTCTAACTGTCAGGAAATTTCTCCTTAGTTCTAAGCTGCTTCTTTCCTTGATCAGTTTCCACCCATTGCTTCTTCTACCCTCAGGTGCTTTGGAGAACAACCCAACTCCCTCTTCTTTGTTGCAACCCCTGAGATATTGGAACACAGCTATCATGTCTCCCCTAGTCCTTCTTTTTATTAAACTAGACATACCCAGTTCCTGCAACTGTTCTTCGTATGTTTTAGCCTCCAGTCCCCTAATCATCTTTGTTGATCTTTCTGCACTCTTTCTAGAGTCTCAGCATCTTTTTTACATCGCGGCGACCAAAACTGAATGCAGTATTCCAAGTGTGGCCTTACCAAGGCATTATAAAATGGCACTAACACTTCACGTGATCTTGATTCTATCCCTCTGTTTATGCAGCCCAGAACTGTGTTGGCTTTTTTAGCAGCAGCTGCACACTGCTGGCTCATATCTAAATGGTTGTCCACTAGGACTCCAAGATCCCTCTCACAAGTACTACTATTGAGACAGTCAGGATCGAACTGCCAAATTCCCGGCAGCGGGCAGTCAGGAGAAGTAGCCTGCAGTACTGCATTCTAACCACTGCGCCAGCAAACAGTGTGGTGCCTTGTTATGCCTTGTTATGCCTTGTTATGCTGTGCCATAATGACTTGTTACGAACAGTTAGGAAGGGTATTAGGAAAAAAAACCATATAATAACAACTTTATATCAAATCAATGTGAAAACCAGACATAGAGTAGTTGTATGGTTCTGCATGCACGCTTGATGAATGTGGTAGAAAAGAGACAAAACCAATTAAAGCAGCTTCCCAGGGAGGAAAAACTACAGCTTTTTGTAACTAGAGTAAAAGATGAGAGATACAGTAGAGATATATACATGTATTATAAAAAAATGTGACTACAAAGAACATTTTGTTCTTCGTGGTATTGAAATTCAAGATCATCCATTAAAACTAAGTTGATAAATTGGAGATGGTTACTATACTAGACTGATAGAAAATCCCCCCTCGCTCCTTGCTTTCCTACCCACCCATCTTTTATTCTCATATTGCTGTATTATCCTTGTGGTTTTTTTCATTGTTTATTCTATTGTTCCATTACTTTGGTGCTGTTATGTTTACAGTACTGTTATGTTTTCACTTCTCTGCTTTTATTGTTGTAAGCTGCCCAGAGTAGCCCCACGGCAAGAAAGATGGGAAATAAATTTAACAAACAAACAAACAAACAAACAAATACATATTGTTAGAAAGAAATACTTATTTTATTATTGCTGTGGAATTTGCTGCGTCAGGTGTGACAGGAGCCCCGAATTTAAATACTTTCAAAAAGGGACTGGACATATTAATGGCAGTTTGGTCAATCTACTAATGTTAATTAACTATATATTATAATATAATATAACAACAGAGTTGGAAGGGACCTTGGAGGCCTTCTAGTCCAACCCCCTGCCCAGGCAGGAAACCCTACACCATCTCAGTCAGATGGTTATCCAACATTTTCTTAAAAATTTCCAGTGTTGGGGCATTCACAACTTCTGCAGGCAAGTCGTTCCACTTATTAATTGTTCTAACTGTCAGGAAATTATTTAACTGTTAACGCTAGTTAGTGAACTAATTTTAATTACTGTTTATTGCCTCTTGAGTTGGAGGTGGCTTCTGGATAGTTACCCAAGGACCATCAGCACCCTGTTGATTTTGGGGTACCAAGTGGCAGAAATGCTAGATTAGAAGTATTGTTGGCCTGATCCAGCAGAAAGGCTCTTATGTTTTTAAATGGAAATACTAACTTTAGCAAATATGCCGCCTTCCCTTATCCTTTATTAACTGGCAAAAAAAATGTTCACAAAGTAAAACTGTAACAAACCATTACCAAGAGTAACTTTGAAATTATTAGAAACTCATTGGTGCCATTGGCTTTTTACTGTTCTCTATTCTGTCACTTTAGTACCAAACTGTTGTGAAAACAAAGCTGCAATCAAGATGGTTTGTCAGGATGTTAGTATGTCAGGTTAGAACATGAAAATTTGCAAAAAGAGGGCTTGGAAAAATAATCACAGCAATGATTTTTGCAAATGTGTGAACTCGATTTGGATATATAATTATACAAAGCAATTGCTGTTTGGAAAGGGTGAAAATTGTAATTACATGCTTAGAAAAATAGCCCATGACCGAAGCCCACTCAGTTTCTAGAAGTTTTCATGTCAAACAAATAGAAAATTCAACTTCTACACTCAATTAAATACGTGTTTGTTTTTTAATATCAAAGAAGCTACTGAATATTAAACTGCAAAATGTTTTAATTGACTTTTGAGATGTTCTACATAGCTGCCAGAGGAATAATTGCCCCAAATCAACCAGTGACAATTCATGCCCAATGATGGAGGGGCAGAGGTCTGGGTGACTAACAGTTGGCATTCTAGTTAACTCATAGTCCAATCAGAAAGGACCCATTCAATTTACTTCTTTTGAAAGATGCTTCTGGTAGTAACTACTTCGGAGGGATGAGGAAGAGTAAGATTTGGCAGCACTGCTTTTAGTTAGTGGGTCCACTCTTTGGGATAGCTTCCCTCAGAGATGAGTTTTGCCACCTTAAGAAGATCTCTTAAGAAGCTGCTGAAAACTGAAATTTCCAGAAACCATTTGCTGAGTGAGAAGGCATGATTTGTTGATACTGTTTCTATTCTTTTCAGGCGTCCCTAACCCCCCCAGTCTGCGGCCCGGTGCTGGTTCACAGCCCATTCGGAACCGGACTGCAGAAGTGGTAGGCGAGTGTGCACAAAGCTGCATTTGTGAAAACGGTGCATGCATATGTGACATGCAAAATCATTCCCTCTCTTCCCCCACCCCACCTCCCACTTCCACTGATCCACCAAACTGGAAAAGTTAGGGACCGCTGCTCTATACCATCATGCAATTAATCTCTTATTTTTCTGCTTTTTAATTGATTTTAACTTAACAACTTAATCGCTTATTAATTTATATTTATGGTGGCTGTTTTATCTGCTCATTTGTTTACTCAGTATGGGGGTGTCTTGGTGGCTGAAAAGGGAAATAAATGAGTGAACGGATGAGCTCACTGGTTCTTTGTTCAATATGAAGTGTGAATGCTTTGTGGCAAAATACAAGCAAAACCAACAAATAGTTATAAGTAGACACTAGTAGGGACATGTAGGTGGAGACTGTTCTTCCTTTATTTCTGAACGTTATTTCCAAGCCACATGAAATGCCTTTCCGCACCTTCCCGCTAGAGCCACTAGCTACAGAACTTGTCATAGGCCTGGCCTTTCATTCCTTTTATCATTTGTCCATCCATCCTCTCCAGTTTGAAGATTTTACTTGTTCACAGCCCCAGAATCAGTAAGAACATTCCTGCCTGAAACTCCTGCCTAAAGAAAACTTCAAGAAGAGCATAGAAATCAGGAGAACAGTGGGACTGTAGGGGTTGAAACACACAGAAAAAATATGGGTAATTCTTGACTTAACGACCACAATTAAGCCCAAAATTTCTGTTGGTAAGCAAGACATTTGTTAAGTGAGTTTTGCCCCATTTTACGACCTTATCCCATTTGATAAGTGAATCAAATTGTTAAGTTAATAACATAACTGTTAAGTGAAACTTGTTTCCAATTGAATTTGCTTGTCAGAAGGTCTCAAAAAGTGATCACATGACCCCGGGACACTGAAACCATCATAAATAGGAACCAGTTGCCAAGCATCTGAATTTTGATCATGTGACCGTGGGGGATGCTGCAACAGTTGTTAAGTGTGAAAAATGGCCATGTCACTTTTTTCAGTGCCATTGTAAATCTGAGACTACCTGTATCCAGTGAACGATGAAAGAGTGTTCTGCCTGATCCTTTCACTCATTTATTTCTCCCCATCCTCCACTACCACCACCACACAAATTTTTCAGCCAAGCAATACTCATATCCTGCCTGGAGGCTGTAGCTGCTCTTTATAAACTTCTTTTGACTAAGTGGTAATGAGCAAGACTGCCTGTCTGGAGTGATATTTTTTTTTCCCCTAGCCTAAGCAAGCCAGTTGATTTCTGGTTTAAATGAAGCAGGAGGCTAACTGAAGCATTGCCCATTCTGGTTTCCAATAGTTTCAGTGGACTAGGAAGAAGTCATAATTAGACCATGGAGGGTAAAAGAAACAGAAAGTAAAGTTTTTCCAAGACAAGAGAGTAATGTGTGTGTTGTGACCCAGGCCCAAGTAGGTAGTAGGAAACTCAGTCAGTGTAAAAACAAACAAACTTTATTCGAACAGCTGAGAATTACTTCATTCTCAACATAGTTCAACTAAATTAAAGCAAATTCCTCCCAACACAATTCCTCAGTCCTATCACCACCCAATTAGGCAAACTGCCAAAGGCCTTTCTTGGCAAAAGTTCAGAAGACACCGATACAAAATAAATGCAACAAGATGAAGCGATCAACGTTGTTTTCTGGCAAAGAGCTCAAACGCTGTTGCTAGTCTTTTAAGCCTTAAGGGAGGGGCCAATCATCTCTTGGCTCCTACTCCCGAGTTGTCCTCTTTGCTTGAGCTGCTCTTGCCTTCTGGCAGCTCTTCTCATGTATGCATTAGGAACAGGCTCCTCCTGTTCCTCTGCCTCACTACTGTTAGTCTCTGGTGGCTCTGGAGTCCACACCTCATTCCCCAATGGCCCTGGCCCCACCTCAGCCTCTGACGCAGAGCCCTCATCTGGGCCTTCCCCAGCCTCCAGGACTGGCTCTTCCTCAGCCTCATCGCTGTCCGACTCCGTTGCCAACTCTGCAGGGTGCTGGCGGACTACAACAGTGTTCTCTGTCTCAAAGAGATATGCCAGTGCCCTCCCTGCCTTTTAGCTGCAAGCCTTTTTCTGAAATCTTCAAAGAATTTTGTGGCACTTAAAAGACCTACAGATTTATTTTATATGAGATTTTGAGGATCGCATTTTGCGTCATTACCGCGGTATGGCAGTATGACAGAAACATGAGGCTTACAACCATTAGTTTAGTGATCATTTGAAGTTACAACAATAATGAAAAAAGTAACATATGTTCGGTTTTCACATTTATGACTATTGCAACATCCCCATGGTCACATTCTCAAAATTTGGGCACTTGGCAAATGGCATGTATTTATGACAGTTGCACTGTCCCGGGGTTATGTGATCACCATTTGTAATCTTCCCAGCAGACTTCTGACAAGCAAAGTCAACGGGGGAAGCACGATTCACTTAATGACCTCACGATTCACTTAAAAGCTACAGAGATTTGTTTAACATCTGTGGCAAAAAGGATCATAAAATGGGGGAAAACTCAGTTAACAATGCCTTGCTTACCAATGGAAACTTTAGGCTCAATTGTGGTCGTAAGTCAAGGACTACCTATATAAAGAAAACATCTACTGTCAAATTAAATTTTCAGTATGTCTAATATATGTCGGTATTCTAAGTATATTTTTGAATACATTTATAAAAGTGTATTAGTTTACTTGTATAAGTAAGTACGACATTCAGTGAAACTTTATGCCAGTCTTATAGTCAATGAACAGATTGTTAATCTGCAACAGGTCACCTTATAAACATAAGAGCAAAATGGAACGGACACCTGCCAATAAATTAAGGAAGACAAGCCAACAAAATTAATTAGAAACATAAATAGTTAAATCTTAGTTATAAATAAGCTGCTCCTGGAAAAGGTTCATTAGATAAACATTGTGCACATTTATATTCATTACAGGGCTTTAACCATATTGGACAAATTAAAAGCTGTTTTGCGGATTACATATTTGGTTCTGTATCATCTGGCACAGTTTTCTAAAGCTTGGCTAAACAGATAATCTTTTCATGAAACTGAATGTACAAAATAGTTTAAACTTGGGGAAACTGGCATTAGGATAATCTGTTCAAAAGAGAACTTTAAAAGACTCAAAATATATTTGTTTTTTCTCCCAGATTGAATATGGAACTGTTAGCTCTCATGGAACCTTAAAGTATTACTAATGTAATCCTGGAATTACTTCAGGTTTCTTGGCTAATTTCAGTGTTAAGGTTTTACAACATTTTAATTTTAAACAAAATGCAATAAATGATAATAATGTGCTTTTCTTCCAAACATAACCTTGGATTTTATTTAACATTTATTTGAGAAAATAAAAATATATACAACTGAATTCTGGAGCATTGTTTAAAAATCTGCCTGCTGTCAGGAAAGGAAAAGTAAATAGAAGCTAACACTGATAGTCACTATCAGAAAAGATGGCAGGGAATATTGTTTTTGTGTGACTAGCCTAGTCCACAGAGACAGCATTTTATGAATAGGGTTTTAAGTGTCTACGGTACTATACAATCCCAGAATGTTAAATATGCTCCTAAAGTTTTTTAATGAAATCCAAACTTTTATAGTAATTCTAGTATTTTGAGAGGACAGAAAGTAAAAACAGAACAGAAAGAGAAGAGTGATCAAAGAGAAGAGTGTTATTTTATAGAATAAGTTTGAGTGAGTTAATAGGACAGGACAACGGTTAGCATTTTAAAGGGGAATAGGAAGGGGGAGATCCCAATAAATTTCTAGTTTAAGTGAAAAATGTATATATGGTAACTGAGGTATTGGGGGGGAAAAGAAAAAAAAATCAAAGTCTTCAGCTGATCTCAAAATGTTGAATAAGCTGCAAAAGTTTCTAATGAAATCCAAAACTTCAATACTTGAAACAAGAGATGTCGAAGATATTTTGTACCACTGGCACTCAAAAAGGACAAAAAGGTTCTTAAGAAAAAAAAGAAAAGATGGCCAGTTATGATTCACCATTTTGTAGCATGTGTGTAATCCTGTCTGAAAACAAGTTATCATGTCTTTGCAGAAACCATAATTGTAGTGGTCCTTCAAAAAAAGAATATTGTAAGGCTGAAGCTGATCTGACAGAGGCCATTTTGAGGCTTCAGTGTTGCCACACTGGAGCTGAGGGATAGGGAGGAATAGAGATAGATGGGGTTTTATAGTCAAAACAAAATGCTTTCTCCTGGGAATCAAGGACATTCCCATAGGTGGTCCTATGAGAGAGGAGTGAACCAGACGACACCTTGATTGGACCATGTGACTGATTGTTTGGGAAAGGGAGAAAAACTGTTACTTTTAACTAGGTGAAAACTGTGGGAACCTTTGTTGTTAGTTGCGAAGTCATGTCCGACTCATCGTGACCCCATGGACAACATTCCTCCAGGCCTTCCTGTCCTCTACCATCCTCTGGAGTCCATTTAAACTCATGCCTACTGCTTCAGTGACTCCATCCAGCCACCTCGTTCTCTGTCGTCCCGTTCTTTGTTTGCCCTCAATCTTTCCTAGCATTAGGCTCTTCTCCAGTGAGTCCTTCTTTCTCATTAGGTGGCCAAAGTATTTCAGTTTCATCTTCAGGATCTGGCCTTCTAAAGAGCAGTCAGGGTTGATCTCCTCTAGAACTGACTTGTTTGTTCGCCTTGCAGTCCAAGGGACTCGCAGGAGTCTTCTCCAGCACCAGAGTTCAAAGATCTCAATTCTTTGGCACTCAGCCTTTCTTATGGTCCAACCTTCACAGCCATACATTGCAACTGGGAAAACCATAGCTTTGACTATACGCACTTTGGTTGGCAGGGTGATGTCTCTGCTTTTTAGTACGCTGTCTAGGTTTGCCATAGCTTTCCTCCCCAGGAGCAAGCGTCTTTTAATTTTTTGGCTGCAGTCCCCATCTGCGGTGATCTTGGAGCCCAAGAAAATAAAATCTGTCACTACCTCCATTTCTTCACCATCTATCTGCCAGGAATTGAAAGGGATGGATGCCATGATTTTAGTTTTCTTAATGTTGAGTTTCAAGCCAACTTTTGCACTCTCCTCCTTCACCCGCATTAAGAGATTCTTTAGTTCCTCTTCGCTTTCTGCCATTAGAGTGGTATCGTCTGCATATCTGAGGTTGTTGATATTTCTTCCGGCAATCTTAATTCCAATTTTTGATTCATCTAGCCCCGCCTTTCTCATGATGTGTTCTGCATATAAGTTAAATAGGAAGGGTGATAGTATACAGCCTTGCCGGACTCCTTTCCCAATTTTGAACCAATCAGTGGTTCCGTGTCCAGTTCTCACTGTGGCTTCTTGACACGCATACAGGTTTCTCAAGAGACAAATAAGATGGTCTGGTACTCCCATCTCTTTAAGAACTTGCCACAATTTGTTGTGATCCACACAATCAAAGGCTTTAGCATAGTCAATGAAGCAGAAGTAGATGTTTTTCTGGAACTCCCTAGCTTTCTCCATGATCCAGCGTATGTTGGCAATTTGATCTCTAGTTCCTCTGCCTCTACGAAATCCTGCCTGTATCAACAGTATCAACAGTAGAAACCTTCAAATTTCTGGGTTCTATCATATCACAAGATCTCAAATGGACAGCTAACATCAAAAACATCATTAAAAAAGGACAACAAAGAATGTTCTTTCTGCGCCAACTCAGTAAGCTCAAACTGCCCAAGGAGCTGCTGATCCAATTCTACAGAGGAATTATTGAGTCTGTCATTTGCACCTCTATAACTGTCTGGTTCGGTTCTGCAACCCAACAAGAAAAACACAGACTTCAGAGGATAATTAGAACTGCAGAAAAAATAATTGCTACCAACCTGCCTTCCATTGAGGACCTGTATACTGCACGAATCAAGAAGAGGGCCGTGAAAATATTTGCAGATCCCTCGCATCCTGGACATAAACTGTTTCAACTCCTACCCTCAAAACGACGCTATAGAGCACTGCACACCAGAACAACTAGACACAAGAACAGTTTTTTCCCGAAGGCCATCACTCTGCTAAACAAATAATTCCCTCAACACTGTCAGACTATTTACTGAATCTGCACTACTATTAATCGTTTCATAGTTCCCATCACCAATCTCTTTCCACTTATGACTGTATGACTATAACTTGTTGCTGGCAATCCTTATGATTTATATTGATATATTGATCATCAATTGTGTTGTAAATGTTGTACCTTGATGAACGTATCTTTTCTTTTATGTACACTGAGAGCATATGCACCAAGACAAATTCCTTGTGTGTCCAATCACACTTGGCCAATAAAAAAATTCTATTCTATTCTATTCTATTCTATTCTGTACTTCTGGTAGTTCTCGATCCACATATTGCTGGAGCCTAGCTTGTAGGATTTTAAGCATAACCTTACTAGCATGTGAAATGAGTGCAATGGTGCGATAGTTTGAACATTCTTTGGCATTGCCTTTCTTTGGAATTGGAATGTAAACTGCCACAGGATTGTGGGAACCTTTAGAAAGTGGGAACCTTTAGAGTTGGTTTTCACCAGTTGTGTCAATATATATCCACTAAAACTACCCTTTGAGGAATCTACTTGCCTCAGAGTTTTGTTCATTATGGATGTATTACTTGGAATCCTGACAAATACAAGTATTGGATATTCAAAAAACCTTCACTTCCCCCAATGAAAAAGAAGGAAAATAGGATATCGTACAGCAAATTGCTAGAAGTACTAGCTCTCCAGAAGGAGGAGAAGGCCAGTGAATGAATATGAATACCTGAAGCAAGAGTTGTTTTGCACCCCTGGTACACAAAAACAGTTTTCATGCCCTTGTAAAAAATTATACAATCTTAAGGGGAAGAAAATAAAGGGACAGTTATAAGGGACAGAAGGAGTGATATTGAAAAACAGTGGAAGTAACACAGCCAAGACAACAGGTAAAAAAAACATATAAAAATGTAACCCAAGTAAGCATCTCAGATGAGACCAGTCCTACTTCTGATAAAGGTGAAGGAAGTGGGGAGGTTCATTCAGACTTAAAAGATTCTGTTACGGTAAGCTTATCATAAAAGTAGTAAAAAAGTAGTATTAGCAATCATGATTTGGGTTTTCTAGTCTATCTTGGAAGACTGACAGCACTATGGGATGGGAGACAGAATAGTCGACATCTGTAGGACAAAACCTTTCTAGCAGTGTCTGGTTAGAAAAAAGATAGTTGTGATTCAGAAAGAAGCAAATAAATCTGTTCCAATCAAACCTACTGGCTTATGAAATTTAGAGTTTGCCAGGAGTGAGGTCTAGAAGTTTGACAAAACTTTTAAGTTGATAACAAGTCTACTAAAATTTACCTCTTACTTTTAACTCATATACAGTGATGCTTAAAAATTTTTGGAACTTGTTCAATATTTCTGAATAAATGTGACATAAAATGTGATGTACTACTAAAGTTCTCTACAAAAGTTTCCTTTTGTGAATGCAAAAATATTGAACATTAAAAAGGGTTCACAAACTTCTACGCATCACTGTAGAAACAAATGGCATTGCAAAACAAAACAAAACAAAAAACCAACAGCTGCAACTGTGCTTTCATGGGATTTGAAGATTTATGTAGTAGGGCATTTTAGACTCAGGTGTTTTTATCCATCCCTCTGTCCTTCCATTCTACTCCCTGGAAGAAAACCAGAAAAGGAAAAATATTATAAACAGAATTGATAGAAGAAATTTGTTTTAGTTTTTTTGGGGGGTGGGGGGAGAGTCATAGTTTAAGTAATCATCTGGAGCCAGTGATGATCCAGTGCTTGTTCGGTGTGGCCTGTGCATCACAAAGACTTAGAAAATATATCTAGGTGAAACATGTGAGTATGTTGGTAAAATGGGCCTACTTAGCCAAGCATTGAAAAAAATGGGAACACTTTTGCCATTATCTTCATTATATATACTAATGTTCAGAGCACGAAGAGATTAACATGAACTCCAAGTTCAGAGAGACAAATATGATTTAATAAATCTGGTCACATGTCTCCCTTGATTAAAATAAAGCAATTGAAGGAATAATTTAATAATTTAATAATTCACAAGGAATAAATTAAGTAATAAAAGGGAAACAGATGTTGCATTTTATGTCAGAAATACCTATACCTGCTCAGAAATCTAAGTGAATGAACCTGATACTGTAGAATGCAGCTGTCTTAAATAACTCCCTTTTTACTACCCTGTAATTCCTTAATTTGGGGTAGAATCTGGGCAACTAGATGGAACTGACCATTTACTGGGTGGATAATCTTCCTGATGCCACAAGTTCGCAAAATCAATAATGCAGTTGTTTACTTTTGTCCATCTAACTGAGCAGAAGATACGAATTTATTAGCCTTGAAAGGCAGGTCAGTTTAGGAGACAGACCCTGCAAACATCATAGTTTTTTGAAAGTTTTGCACTTGAAGATCTTTGGCCACCTGATATATGAGTGTGGGGTTAGCATCCTTTAAAAAGTAATACGATTGATTAGTATTGACACTCATATTTGGAAATGATTGAGGAGATCAAAGAACGTCTTGTAGCATCAAAAAAGGACACCATCTGAGGACATGAGCAAGAGTTTCTACCTCCCTGGATCCACAAGGCCAAATGTTGTGCAAATAAGGACTTCCATAAAATCTTCCTGCCAGTAAAGCTGATAGGAGGGTATCAAAAGAAAGCTCTGGAAAAAGCAGAACTGTTGGAACTGTTGAAAGGACTATGTTCTAAACAGAGGATAGGTGGTGTCATAACACCCCCTTCTATTGAGTGAGGGCTATTCAGTCTTAATGTAGATAGCCTCTTTGACCCCTCTTTCGAACCAGTGGTCTTCTCTGTCCAGAATGTGGACTTTGCTGTCTTCAAAAGAGTAACCTTTGTCTTTGAAATGCAGATGGACTGCTGAATCTTGCCATGATGTGTTTGTTCTCTTACGTTATGCCATGCATTTAAAGGATTATTTTCCTAACTTTTTTTTTTAATTTTCCCATAAGCTGTCCCAAGAACATTGCCACCTACCAACTGGTGACATTCAGACTAAGAAACAGCCCTTTTAGCTTGTGTATCCAAAATAAAGGAAATATTCTAATTTTGAAGACTTGTCTAAAATAGTTTATCAGAAAGGGAAAAATGATGGAAAAGGAAACTGAATAAACCTATAGATCTAAAACTTTACATTCCAGTTAGAACAAAACTTTTCAATTATGAAATTAGAAACTTAGTATGAAATTTTTGGAAACGGGAAGCAGCATATAGGAGACCAAACTGTTTGTGACTCTAACTCAGTGGTGAAATTCATATTTTTTTTTACTACTAGCTTGGTGGGCATGGTGTGGCTTGGTGGGCGTGGCTTGGTGGACATGGCAAGGGAAGGGTACTGCAAATTCTCTCCCCACTCCTGGGGGAAGGATATTGCAAAATCTCCATTCCCACCCCACTCTGGGGCCAGCCAGAGGTGGTATTTGCCAGTTCTCCGAACTACTCAAACTTTCCGCTACCAGTTCTCCAGAACCTGTCAGAATAGCACCCCTGCTCTAACCTACTAGTGATGTTTATAGTGTCTCAGGCATCATTGGAGAACAGCTTAAATAGCAGTAAGCATGTGGGTTTGATATTTGGAGTTAGGCGATCAGAAGAGGAAACTGACATGTTAATGTTTTGCATATATTTTTAAACAAAGCCCATACGATATTACAGATGCATTTTTAGAAAATGAAAACACAACGATTTTCCTTTTTAGAGATGTGATAGAATTTTCCAAGATTACACAAGCTGAAGGGAGCCTGGGGGAAAAGCATGATTATTGAAGACTTGTGGTTTCTCAATTCATGTAAATTGAATTCTTTCGTAAGTTTGAAATGCTATGGAAATCAAGTGAAGAGTGCATAGCATTGAAATAAAATTAACATGTAAAGTGATTTTATGTATTCAGCTTGAAGCGACTATGAATTTGAAAGAGAAATCTCATTACTTATCTTGTAGAAGGATAATATTTAACTTCTCCATTTGCTGTCCTTGATATAAAGCTTTTACATGTGAATGATGGTTTTTTGTGGCTGCCCAAAGAGAAAGGTTTTTGAATTGATGGAGATCAATTTCTATCATCTCACCTTTTTTCTCTTGTAGGATAACTGATTTAGGAAATATTAAAAGAAGATTGTATTTATCAACGATCCACAAAGAATTATCTGTAACCCCTCTGCATGCAAAAATCCCTCTCTTTATGATCAAGCGCAAAATTGTAAGTATATTTCCTTCCTTGTTCAAATGATTACTGTCATGTGTGATTCTCTTCTACTTTCTATTGCAGTGCTTAAATATTTGGTCATTCCTACCAGCGATCCAGCATATCATGATTACAAGAAATTGTTTTTCTGGTTAATTTCACATATTTCTTCAGAATTAATTGTACAGCAATGCACACAATGTAGTATTTATTTATTTATTTATTTTTCATATTTTTATACCGCCCTATCTCCCTAGGGACTCAGGGCGGTTCACAACCAGATAAAAACATACAAACTGGATCATCATTAGGCACTTCTGTGGCATGAAGATTAAGTAGATTGGTGGAACACGAGATCAATCATGAATCATACTGACAATTTCCAGGTGCTGTTTGTTCTTCCCATTCCTATTCAGTGGATGAAAACCAAAACACAATTTCATGCCAAGCATTCCAATAATACTATGTTATTAATTCTATATGCATAGCACCTTAACTGCTTGATTTGAGTAAAAAGATACAATAGAAATTAAATAAAAAACACTGAACATGGTATGCCAAAGATTAGGAGAATTAGGAGAAAGGATCCTGTACTATAAGATGATTTTGTTACCTCTGCAATAACATCAGTGGCAATTAATAACTAGAACTAGTGCGTTTCTCAGGATGATTACAGATTTCTGTCTGAAATTTTTTTGGGGGAGGGAGGTAAGGAAAACAACAGAGAGTTCTTAGATTCATGTTTATAGGGAAATAAGCTTCAGATTTAATTTACAAAATTAAGACATCCTGGAAAACATGCATTTCCTTTCATTTGTGCAGTCTGTAGTAAAAAGAGGTAGTACTTACTTAGTGACTGCAGTCGGAACCAGCAACTCGGTTGCTAAGCAGCACCGTTACTGAGTAAAACATCATGGGACCACAACAGGCTTATAATTTCACTTCCACTGTCATCAGTTTCTCTTGGGTACATTATGTCATTAATTATCATATCCCTTGTTGATGATGTCCATGTTTTCGGATATCCTTAAATGCAAATCAAATATGAATGTGTGTGTCATATAATCCCCCAGACTATTTACATATGCAATGTTTTCTTGTAGAGGTAATTTGGGGATACTGTCTTCTTATTAAAGGAAAAAAAACCAAACACCCAGGAATAAGAATAGTTCTTTGTTTTTTAAAAAAATTGAAATTGGTATGTTTTAGGCATCCCTTAGAAATGTTATCAAATTAATAAAATGTCTAATTTTTAAATCTCTTGTCTACAGTCGGAAGTCAGGGATTAGATAGAATAGAATAGAATTTTTTTTTATTGGCCAAGTGTGATTGGACACACAAGGAATTTGTCTTGGTGCATATGGTCTCAGTGTACATAAAAGAAAAGATACCTTCATTAAGGTACAACACTTACAACACCAATGATAGTCATAGGGTACAAATTTAACCCTTAACGATACAACACTTAATGATAAGCATAGGGTACAAATAAGCAATCAGGAACTTTAATTTTGCTATGTGGGTTTTAATTTTTACTGCAGAATTTGTTCTCAATTAATCTTATCTTCTAGTGTTATATTTTACTAAACAATATAAACTTGTCCCTTCATTTCACTCACAACAGTTTCCTTTTTGTACTCAAAAAGCAAAAGCAAGGACCTTAATCCTTGCCTTTGATAGATTTTGGACCCAGCCAGTGAAATCTGTTGAGGCAATAATAAATAATGATCTAGGAAGATGAATTTTCATGCTCCTAACAGTTGTGTTTCTGAAAACCAGGGGGAAGGTGACATGAACAAATAAACAAAATGCTCCAGGAAATGTATTGATTTTTGCTACTGGAACTCTTTTTGGTTTCATTAAACTAATAATGGGGGGCAAACATCCTCAGTGGAATAAAACATCATACAGTGAGTTATACTGTACATACTGTGAGTTATATTTTACTTCTCTTAAGATAGATTGGAATGTACTTCTGAAACACATTAAATTAATGGTTTCAGTTTTGATCCCCGCAGCTTATAATGTATGTTTATTGGCTACAGAAACCAGCTTTTTAAAATATAAAAACATATAATGTTGCGGTTTTCAAAATTTGTGGTGCTGTGACTATCTGAAAAGAATACATGTGGCCTTCCTATGAGTAGAAGAAATAAGGTTCTTGTTGGTCCTAGTTAGTGTGCCAGGTATCAGTTTAATATCATATGGGTTCCTTATTCCATTGCCTTTTGTCTTTATACATGCCATGCCAGGGCCCTATCAGAACTTGGACTCACTGTTGTTTTGCCCTAATGGAGTGGGACTGAGTTCTGACTTTAAAACTGGTTTGTCCATACAAGCTATCAGTTCTCAAAACGTCTTCCTACTCAGTCTGGGCAAACTAGCATCTCATCTCCAGATCATTTACAGAATTCTGGTTTGCACAAATAAAGCTGGATCACCATATGGAGGTGCAGAACTGCCATGTCCAACATTCCAATTTGGGAATGTTACTTAAGACTCTGGGGGAAATGGTGCCATGCCAAAAGATCATATAAAATCTAAATTAGAGCATTCTAATTCCAGTAATTCCAGTCACTGAAACAATAGGCATGACTTTAAATGAACTCCAGAGGATGGTAGAGGACAGGAAGGCCTGGAGGAACGTTGTCCATGGGGTCACGATGGGTCGGACATGACTTTGCAACTAACAACAACAAATTCCAGTGATGGTCTTCCACTTTAGATCAAGAAAAGAAAAAAGAAAAGTAATCATTGGCTACAAAAAGCACCACATACAATTTACCACGTGCATCTTTAACACTTAAAATTATAGACACACATTTATGAGAGGTTAAACATAATATTTGATACTGGCCAAGGTATCAATTCATAAACAAGTCAGTACATGTGGGTAGGGAATGGCCAAAGGACAAAACATCTTTATTCTCTTAATGCACCCTTCATTAAGAGCTGTGGTGGTGCAGTGGTTAGAATGCAGTATTGCAGGTTAATTCTGCCAACTGCCGGCAGTTCAATTCTGACTGGCTCAAAGATAACTCAGCCTTCTCATCATTCCATCCTCATTTCAGTAAAATGAGGACCCAGATTGTTGGTGGCAATATGCTGACTCTATAAACCACTTAGAGAGGGATGTAAAGCACTATGAAGTAGTATATAAGTCTAAGTGCTGTTGCTAGTGCTATCACAGTGTGAATAATATCTAAAAACTACCTAAAACTAAATCTACTTTAAAACAAATAGTTCCCTTTCTTAAAAGCAAAGTACAGCTAAATCTTGTAGCTTGAAAACTTCCAGGAAAAACTAAAGTTGTAGGTGAAACTGAGAAATTAGAAAAAGAAAATCCCAAAACCTAGATATTGGTGAGCCATTTGTTCATTGGTGTGAAGAAAACTACATATATGTATTTATAAAGTCACCAAGAGTCAGTTTTGCCTCAAAGGAGAAATGGTTTTAATTACATCCTGAGGAGAAATGTTGCATAGAAAAAAAAAGGAGATAATCCAAAAATTGTATTGTGTTCATGCATATGTTCATATATTTGATTACTGGCTTAACCTCATCATTTGGGCAAATTTTGGAAAGATGCATTCAGACCATCCTTAAAGCCATTGACAGAGCACTGATGGCCTTGTATTTTCTTTGAGTCAAGGACTAAGAAAATTGGGAACAACTGATACATCTATGTATCTATTGGGATCATCTGGGAGTCATGACATAAGCGATCACCAAATTCTTTTAGGCCTGGTCAGTTATTAAAAAACGATAGAAAAATTAGCCTCTTCTGTCAAATAAA
Source organism: Ahaetulla prasina (assembly GCF_028640845.1). Taxonomy (NCBI): domain Eukaryota; kingdom Metazoa; phylum Chordata; class Lepidosauria; order Squamata; family Colubridae; genus Ahaetulla; species Ahaetulla prasina. The sequence goes on along the minus strand of NC_080540.1, from coordinate 32,278,159 downwards.
TGGCATTTCAACAGAGCACAATGGCACACAGAGGTTTATGTAATCTGGGGGATTATTATTAATGAACCCAAATGATCCCATAAAACGGGATGAAATGTTCCCGGTTTGGACCGGATCACCTGATCTGGTAGCGATGGTGGCGAGTGGCTCGGAAAACTGGTAGCAAAAATCCCTGGCCTCACCCCCTGCCCCAACTGAGCCCTGCAATCATCAGAGGTTTTTTTTTTTTTTACTTTTAAAAGCATTTTTTTTTTTTGGCCAAAAAAATATTTTTAAAAGTAAAAGAAAAACCTCTGATGATCGCGAGGCTTAGCTGGGATCGTCAGAACCATTTAAAAGCTTTTAAAGGCTCCTTTAAAACTTTTATTTTATTTTATTTTATTTTAAACGCATTTTTTCTACAACCTCTTCAGCCGAAGAGCTTGTAGAAAACATGCTTTTAAACGGTTCTGATGATCAGGCAACTCAGCTGGGATCTCCAGAGGAAAAAAACCTGGGTTCTGCCTATCCCAGCTGAAGTTGCCTGATTGCCAGAACCTTTTAAAAAGATTTTTTCTAAATTGATTGCCAGAACCGTTTAAAAGCATGTTTTCTATAAGCTCTTCGGCCAAAGAGATTGTAGAAAAATGCTTAAAAAAAAAAAAGTTGGCCACGCCCATCCAGTCATATTAAACACCCTCCCTAAGCCGGGGGGGCGGGGGCGGTAGTAACAAATTTTACATTTCAACCCTGCCTTTAAACCTCATTGGAGGGGTTGGCAAACCAATCATTAAAATAACGTTTCACTGATGTGGAATTTCTATATTATTATGTAACCTACAGCTTTATATCCACAATTAGCATTACTTTGCAGAGCAGGACATGTGGCATATTTGGAATAAATGAATTTTAGTTATTATAACTGACACACATAACTTGGTTCATTTTAAGAACTCGATAGTAAGCCATCTCAGAATGGCCTTATAGTAAGCAGTTATAGGAAAAAGAGCTCAAATTTCACCAAAAATAATCAGTTCCAGAATAATTAGCTTTTTAAAAAGTACCTGAACATCTGATACATCAACCTTAAATTAAATTACTTCTTAAAATAAATTATTTAATTTAATTTAATTACTTATATCCCAATGAATTGAGTTTTATCACTTTTTGACTATACAGTCTAATCTGCGCTATTTTGACTTGCCTTTATTAAGCTATAATAACTCATAGCTCATGATTTGATTTGATATTTCCGTTTGGGATTTTTGCATAATATCTATAGAATACTAAAAATCTTGTCTGTTTGATTGTTTGTAACCTTCAGTTGGGCAAAACAGTATATTGTAGGGCAGGTGTGTCAAACTCAATTTCATTGAGGGCCACATCAGGGTTGTGTTTGACCTTGGGGGGGTGGGGGACATGGCCAGTTCAACATCACTCGTGTTTGGGGTACCTGTGGTTGCCAAGTGCCAAGGTAGGACTTCCCTCAGACCCTCCTTCCCAGTCTTTATAGCCTTCCTTCCTTTTCTTTTCAAGTCCCACTGGCTAGTCCTTTGCTGTTTCCAGGGCGACCCTGTGGGCCAGATCTAAGCACCCCGCGGGCTGCATCTGGCCCACGGGCTTTGAGTTTGACACCCCTGACCTAGAGGCTATAGGGGAACATTTTTGAATCAATCTACCTCAGATGGAATAATTTAAAAAATGTGGACAAAATCAAGGACCCATGACTCTTATGGGATTGAAATTTGACAAAGTTGTGGCCACTTCAATGCCTCTGCACTGCTGGTGTGGTCAGCCACAGTCACGTGATTGTCATTTCCAACACTCCCTGTCAGCTTCCCTCAGGGAAAGCCAGTGGGGAAGCCAATAAAAAGCTGCTACTGCTTCCTCTACTTTTGTGTCCACATGGTCTTTCTGTTTATGTATGGAAATATCTCTAAAACAGTGACCCAACAGTCACGGATTGTCTATTCTCCATTAAAAATGTCAGCACCGAAGAAGCTAATTTTTTTTATTGTTCTGGAAATTTTGAGAGACACTTTTCAAAATTATGACTTATTCTCTCTTTTTTTGCTTGCATGAACTCAAACCTGTTACATTACTAAGTCTATGCCTTTGGGCTATTTAGATGAGGCTGGAGTGGCATATAAACCAAGCAATAAATACAATTGGTTTTTAATAATATATTTTATTGAAAATTAGTTTTTACAAATATGTCTCTAAACATTTTTTCCCCTCTCCTTAGTGGTGCAATTTGTGCATTGACCTGGTGGCATTTACCAGTGAGATATTCAAAGGTGCTGTTTTTCAGTCTTTGGATGGCATTATTGTTTCAGCCAACTGTAAACTGCGAAAAATCTTCACGCTGAAGTCAAACCCCCTGAACCCCGCAGATGACGATGGTATGTTAAGCTTGGCTTCCTGGGATTCCAGATGGCTAAGATGTGCTTCCTGATTCCAGGATTATCTTTCTGATCTTTGTGATGCATTATCCAAACGGTTTTAGATGGTTTCCTGGCAATTAATAGGTACATAAGACAACCTAGGCATGTTTCTGACTCGTTGGATAGTAAGTGACCTTTTCTAAATGTGGTTACAAATGTGGTTCAGCATTTACATTTTTATAAAACAGCACTTTTATTAAAACTGCACGGATGATACTGTTTCAACTTTAAATTAGCATACAAACTGCTAATAATCTACCTTCAGGTAAGTGTTTCATTAAACACTTTGAAAGAAAGCTTGTTATTCAATTATCAAAGGGGTTTTTTTTTTACTGAGATATGTCATTTTCTCAAGGCAGCTTCTAAAATGAAAGTGCAAAGACTTCCCTTGTAAAATCTGGCCATTATGGAAATTGGACTTTTGAGGAAGGAAAAGAGAGTTGATGATAAACTGCACGTTAAGTATCTTCCTAATAAAGTGTATTCATGAATTCCTATTATTCATCAGCTGCATATTTTATTTGAACTGTACACCGTTTCCTAGACTAAACAATAAAAAAAACATTTTTTTCCATCCTTCAGCTCTACTTATCAAAATTTGAATTGTATATCATCCAGTTGATTCTTTCCCTTCTTCATTGTTTTCTACCCAGACCAGAGATTTCAATCTTCAAATATGTTCTACAAAAGGAAGTAATAAAAGGTTCCAGGAAACAATAATTAAAAAGCTTCTTTTTGTTGTGTTATATAATAATAATGTTTCTTTCTTGTTTGTAGTTGGCTTTGCTTCTTTTATCCTTTTTTTATGTTGTCTTGTGTAGTTCATCCAAAGCTATTTGTGATTACTCCCTGTTAATTGCCCTATATTCAGGATTGCACAAGATCATTTTCAGGAAAAATTTAGGTAGATGAGACTAGATTTTGGGGCCAACTCTAACTTATTGATCCTGTAACTTTTTCCTTTTTGAATGTATCACCCTTATGGATTACTTGTCCTCAGAAATTTTGCAAACAGTCTTTCAATTACTTTACTTCAAATGGAGCATACAAGAGAATGTTAACATGGTAGTGGTTTGATTTGAGGTTGGCAAACTGAACTTTTTTTTTTTTTTAGAAACCTTTCGGGTTTTTTAATCCTGCTCTGTAATGGAGATCAAATGTTTTTGATGGAATGATGGAATTTCTAATCTTCCTCCAAACCCCAAATACAGTCTCCACCATCTACTTCTGCCTTTCTGTATCAGAACTGAGAGCAGCTATGCCATTACGGAGAAATGAGCAACAGGCAACCTGTAGTACTGTAGACATTTTTTTTATTTGCATTTATATTCCGCCCTTCTCCGAAGACTCAGGGCGGCTTACACTATGTCAAGCAATAGTCTTCATCCATTTGTATATTATATACAAAGTCAACTTATTGCCCCCAACAATCTGGGTCCTCATTTTACCTCCCTTATAAAGGATGGAAGGCTGAGTCAACCTTGGGCCTGGTGGGACTTGAACCTGCAGTAATTGCAAGCAGCTGCTGTTAATAACAGACTGTCTTAGCAGTCTGAGCCACTCAAGGACCCACATTGAAATACGATTCCCAGAATCCTTAAGAAACAGACTTTAATGAAAGATGTTGGGAGTTGTAGTTCAGCAACATCTGGAATGTTATAATTTGTTTATCTTGGGTAACATGGATGCCTGAAATGCTATTTTCAGGCAGGGACTTCAAGAGATGAAGTTCAAGGTATTTGTGGGGGTCATAGCCTTTAGGACCAGTGTAGGATGTGAGAAGATCCTCCAGTCCTCAAATTTCCATTTTTCATCAATCACTTCCTTGCTGGGTAAATGGGAAGAAGACGGCTGAACAGTCAAGATGTCTAGCTAAAATTATTTAAGAAAAGAAGAAAATCTTTGCAGGAAAATGATGCTTGCTTTAGGATTTTACTAAATGTTAAATCGTAAAGTTAGAAGGAGTTTTTTTGGTCCATCTCCTCTCTGTTTATTGCAGGAATCCAAATTAGAGCATCCTTGATCACGTTTGTTCAATTCCTGCTTGAATACATCCAATAAAATGCAGGCAGTCTTCTGCCTTAGTCACTGATTCCATTGATGAAATACTGTTAACATTAGGAAGATTTTGTTCACATTCAGTTGGAATTTATCCTCCTATAAAATAAAGCCGGAAGAAATATCAACAACCTCAGATATGCAGATGATACCACTCTAATGGCAGAAAGCGAAGAGGAACTAAAGAGCCTCTTAATGCGGGTGAAGGAGGAGAATGCAAAAGTTGGCTTGAAACTCAACATTAAGAAAACTAAAATCATGGCATCCGGCCCTCTCAATTCCTGGCAGATAGATGGAAAAGAAATGGCGGTATGACAGATTTTATTTTCCTGAGCTCCAAGATCACCGCAGATGGGGACTGCAGCCAAGAAATTAAAAGACGCTTGCTCCTGGGGAGGAAAGCTATGGCAAATCTAGACAGCGTACTAAAAAGCAGAGACATCACCCTGCCAACAAAAGTGTGTATAGTCAAGGCTATGGTTTTCCCAGTTGCAATGTATGGCTGTGAAAGTTGGACCATAAGAAAGTCTGAGCATCAAAGAACTGAGGCGTTTGAACTTTGGTTCTAAAGAAGACTCCTGCCGAGTCCCTTGGACTGCAAGGCAAACAAACAAGTCAGTCCTAGAGGAGATCAACCCTGACTGCTCTTTAGAAGGCCAGATCCTGAAGATGAAACTGAAATACTTTGGCCACCTAAGGAAGGACTCACTGGAGAAGAGCCTAATGCTGGGAAAGATTGAGGGCAAAAGAAGAAAGGGACGACAGAGAACGAGGTGGATGGATGGAGTTACTGAAGCAGTAGGCATAAGCTTAAATGGACTCCAGAGGATGGTAGAGGACAGGAAGGCCTGGAGGAACATTGTCCATGGGGTCGCAATGGGTCGGACACGACTTCGCAACTAATAACAACAATAACATAACATAATTATTTTTTCATATCTGTAGTCTACAGCAATAGAGAACAAACCCTGGCTGCCTTCTATCAACGTCTCTTCAAATTCGTGGGGAAAAAAATCTTTTGTCAAGAGTCTTTTTTCATAAGTAAAGATGCCCCGTTTTCTCAGGACTTAGTTTCCAGTCCACTGTCATCCTCATTACTCTTTTTGTACGTGTTCCATTTTGGCAAAATCCTTTTTAAAACATTAGATCAGATCTTGAGAGAACAGAAAAGAACTTTTACTTCCTGAAATACACGAAAGTGAATTCTCTTATTGAAACCCTAAAGTGCATTTGGATTTATTTATTTTTTTGTAGGCTTATTGTACTGCTGATATAGATTCAGCTAATGTTCAACTATCAGGCCCCACAAACCAAGAACAACGTGTGGAGTTATTTCTGAGAAATTTCTTTATTGTTGTTCTCATACATACAGAATCTTGCCACACTAAAGCAACTCTCTACATAACTATAGATATATTCTGTGAATCATTAAGGAGGATCTTTGCCCTCTTCCTGCCTACCAGGTATTTTAAGCTCCCCTGCCTCTTTGCTCTCTGGGAAGCAGCCCTCCTTTCTGAGTCTCCAAACTACATTCCACCCCAGTCCTCCACTTCAAAATGTGTTTAGTTTAAACACATAGACACTTTGACAGTGAAGAATTCCCCTGTTCCAAGAGGAATGGTGTCAGAAAGGAAGGAACAGTTGGAAAATTGTTTTGTGATTGTGTTAACTTAGATTCACAAACGTTATGAAATGTGGTTCCACTTGGTTGCAGCCCACGTGCTACAGGCACTCGGTACAGGTAGTCCTCGACTTAAAACAGTTCATTTAGTGACTGCTGAAGTTACAACTGCACTGAAAAAAGTGACTTGCAACCATTTATCACCCTTATGATTGTTGTAGCATCCCCCATGGTCACATGATTTACATTCAGATGCTTGATAACTGGTTCATATTTATGTCAGTTACAGTATCTTGGGGTCATGTGATCATCTTTTTGTGACATTCAAGCAAAATCAAATTCAAGTGACATTCAAGCAAGCAAAGTCAATGGGGAAGTGAGATTGACTTAACAGGCGTGTTACTAATTTAACTGCAGTGATTCATTTAACAAATGTGGCAAGAAAAGTTGTAAAATGGGGCGAAACTAACTTAACAAATTTCTCAGCAGCATAAACTCTCAAATCAATTGTGGTCATAAGTCAAGCACTACGTATAATTTATCAGAGGAAAAAGATAAAGTTTTAGAAGATTCTATCATGATCTAAACAGATTGTTATTATTGTTCTTTTTTCCGATAAAGGAGAATATTTGAAGCACTGATGTTATCTAGCTAAGGTTGCAAGAAAAAAACAAACTCAGAGAACACCAAGGACCCATTTCTTGTTTTTTTCTTCCTGGGCTAAATTCCTGCACTCTGATCCAAATATGTTAGTATCGGTTCTTAAAGGAAAATATGTTGCCATGGAGATAGCATTTTAATTGTGCATTTATTCTCTCTAGGTCTGATTTAAATGTGTATGGCTGTGGTTTTCAAGGATTGGCAATTTGTTTTGCAGACCTGTAGCCTTTACACAGGCCACCTTTGCCAGCCTTACCTCCTTAATCGGTTATGTGTCAGTCTGGAATAATCTGTGATATTGAAGTGTTTATTTAAGGGTCTATACAAGAGTGACAACCAAATAGCAATAGCACTTAGACTTACATACTGCTTCGCAGTGCTTTACAGCCCTCTCTAAGCGGTTTACAGCATCAGCCTATTGCCCCCAACAATCTGGGTCCTCATTGTACCAACCTCAGAAGGATGGAAGGCTAAGTCAACCTTGAGCCTGGTGAGATTCAAACTGCCAAATTGCAGACAGCTGGCAGTCAGCAGAAGTAGCCTGCAGTAGCCTGCAATACTGCATTCTAACCACTGTGCCACCACGGCTCTTCAATGATTTTGAATTATGTGGCATTGCTTTCTAGTCAGCCTGCCTGACGTGGAAGTTGGCATTTCCTTTGTGTTTATTTATTTTTATTTATGTATTTAAAACATTTACTGTATATAGCAGCCTGTCTTATACCAAACTTTGAGTGGCTCCCAATCATGCAGATGATATGCTGTATGGGACATAGAATTATAAATGTTTCTTATTGTTAGGTTAAGTAAGGACTGCCTGCCAGATTGGTCACAAACCATTAAGAGTTATGAGACTTTCTATCTTTGAGAGTTTGATAACCTGTGACACATGTTCTGCCTTAGATTTCATTGAAATTCCTTTTTTAAAAAATCTTACCAAAGTTACTTCATAATCAATGTTATGTTAAGACAGTAAGTTAGATATCTTCCCAGAGGACTTTCATTATTGGGTAGATTGCAAACACAATGTATAAAGAAGCCATTCCAATTTCTATGGCCCTTCAAAATGGAAGGGAACAAGGCAGCTGTAATTGAAGTCTAGCTGAGCCAGTATTATTTAACTTGGTCTTTGCTCTAGAATTGCTGTAGAGATGAGCAGTTTAATACATATTTTTGCATACAGCAGAATTCACTGTTATGCATTGGCCTGACCTAATGAACTTGGTTTTCTTTATTCCCATCAATTGCTAATTATCTAAGACTCATTGAATGCTATAGCATGACCTTGCTTTAATATAACATTTCCTGCTTTATTGGGATTTATGCAAGAGTGCTTCCTTAGGGTAGCATCTCAGGCCCCATTAAGCAAGGTTTGACATCCATCCGTCCACCTCTATGTTTTCCACCAGTCCTCCAAATCCAGAGAACCTTTTTAACTATTTGTTTGGCCATTCTGATCTGCTTCTTATATGTGTCATTGTATCACACTTGGCCAATAAAAAAATTCTATTCTATGCTATGCTATTCTATTCTATTCTATTCTATTCTATTCTATTCTATTCTATTCTATTCTAAAGAGACATTATGGGAAGTATGGATGCTCGGCTTCTCTTTTGCATGCTTCTTCTTAAAAGAGCATCTTGACAGCTATTACTATTTCATTTCAAGTCCATGAGCTATAAGGACTGTGACCACTTTAGGAGTTGTATTTCTCTCTTATCTTCCAGCACCATTACCTGAGACACTTTATGAAATAGTCTTCAGCTATCTAAGGCGGTATCTCAGTTTTCTTTTCGATACAGTACCGATACTGCCTCTCCCTCAGACCAGGAATTGTGAACTGATACCCATTTTCTCCAGGAAACAAAGCGGTGAAGATGCGATTTTATCTTTTTGGATAAACGGGAGAAATGCATATATAAACTAGGGAGGCATTTCTTAGTTTTAGTGAAAAAACTAGCCTGTTATGTCTTGAGCATTCATACAGAAGAGGAATTGCAGAGGAAACTGTAATTGTGCCTAGTTATTTTTACAAAAGCGATGAACAGAAATTTGTCTCCTTCATAAATAGAGGCTAATTATTTCACCCGAAACTCAGAAACTTTCTACTCATTTTAATCAGGATTGGAGCAATGGGGCAGAGCCTTGGGGTGAGACACAGAATTGGGAATCTAATGGATAAGTCAATTTCTTACTGTAAAGCTCTTTGAATATTTTTCTGAAGACTGAGCTGTATCCTCACGTTTTGTTTTAGCTTTTTCACTTCTTATTAAACTAGGACGTTGATTTGCTTTCTGATACAAAATGATTGCAGACTCCTAGAGTCTTCCCCTTTTTCCATTCAGAGGTTCTCTTGTTTTGTTTTGTTTTCCTAATATAACCAATTGTATACAATAACATGAACCAATTCTTTGTTTTTTGCAATAATGTCCTTCTCCATTACTGATAATCAGCCTTCTCTGGGCTTATCAAATACCATGAATGTTTAGCAGACTGGTTTTGCAGGGTCAGGACAAACCCCTATATGCTTAAAAATATTTTTTGTAGAGGAAGCAGATTGCACGGTTTAATTGTGTGGGTTAGATTCAGTGAGCAAAGAACAAAGACGTCATATAATTTTAGTGCCAAAGGTGTTAAGTTCATTCTGATGTTAAAAGGAACTGCAGTGAATGTTTTTCACTTTAATAAATGGAACAACATACTAGCGACACAGAGCAGATGAAAACCAGGCCAAAGTATTTGAGTACTCAAATATATTGACCTCTCTGAACTTACTTACAAGAGGAGCTTTATGGATAGCATAACTGCTTTAGAGATCACAGAACAATCTGTACAATCTAAATTGTGAGACCAGCTAATTGCTGAGTATTTTTAATTGTGACATTCTACTACCCTGAAATCTAATTAACTCTTATCTGCACACATAAATTATTTTAAGAGGGGGCTAAAAGCAATCATGCATATACAATTAGGATTTCTGGAAAGGACACCGCTGGTGACTAGTTGTAGGTTTGTACAACTGAAAAAATTAAGATCATTGTCTTGACCAACCATTCTAACAAGGTAGAAATTAATTATCTGTTCCCACAGTGGACAGTATCATAGCCAATGCAACCTTGCAAAGCCAGGGGCATTGCCCTCTAAAATGCATTGCTGAACTGTAATTTTGATTCTGTCAAAAAGGGAAAATAATTTAATGTATCAGTATAATCATATTAACACTTGGAGTATGTAAATTATTAAAGATCAGATTTGCATTTGCATTTCCGTGAGTTGAATTTATTTGAATTTTCAGTTTGAATCATCAGTTCAGATAATTTATTTGACTTGATTAAAAAGTTTGTTTGCAGGTATAAAAGTCAATTTAATCTCAACACGGATTCAGAAGAGTCTGATTTGATTTGATGCCCTGAATAACTTGAAAGTTTCAGATTGAAAGGATGATTTAATCAAATTGCCTTAAATTTGAAATTTTGTATAGCCTTATTTATTTATGCTCCTACAGCTTGTTCCCCCCACAACAGTTTTATCCTGTTTACTCTCTTACAGTTAGCTATATTAGACAGGTTTTGAAGGAGTTATCAAGTGGGATCCATTCTATGACTGCCTTGGTCCACCTGCCATCAGTTCTTCTTGCCAGCCCATTTCCATTTCAGTTCTTTTACTCTCTTGAACATATTGTATACTTTTGTTTGTTTTCTAAGCCATGTTGAGGTCTTTTTATCTTGTCTTGTAATGGCAAGCATGTATTGTTTCATGGCTCTTAGAGCCACTTGTGAGGTTAGTGTTCATGTTTCACTGGTATACAGTATGTTAGAGCAGGTGTCAGCCTTCCAAGTAATGCACCCATAGAAAGAAAAACTCTGAGGCAGGCAAGTTCCTCAAATAACAATTTATTGGATACATCATATTGGCACAACTGGTGAAAGTTCTCTAAGAGTTCTAAAAACTCTAAAAGTTCCCATGGCTTTCACCTAATTAAAAAGAAAAGTTTCCCCTTTTCCCCCAGGTCACAGGTCACGCTGTCCAGCCAAGGTCCTGGCTGGTTGCTTGGTTATTTCACTCCTTCTCTGGCCAGTCACCTGTTAGAATGTCCTTGGTTCCCACAGGAAAACGTTATTGTTTTAGCTATCAAACCCCCATCTAGCTATTTTCCCCCTCCCTGTCCCTTCTTCTGCTTTGTGGCACCCTGAAGCCTCCAAGATGGCCTCAGCCAGGTTTACTTCAGGGTTGACAGCAGGCAGCACACACTGATTGAAAACTTTTCTCTTCAGCCACAAAAGGAGGTTGTTCTGGAAAATTATGCAATCATAATTTCATATGCAATATGATAGATAGATAGATAGATAGATAGATAGATAGATAGATAGATAGATAGATAGATAGATAGATAGATAGATAGATATAGACAGACTGACAGACACACAAATTATTTCCCTTTAGCCAGAAAGTTTCCTCCCACCCTCATCCCTATGCATTCATCCCAAAACTTATTTAGCGCATCAGGTTCTTCACATGAACTTCACTGATTTTTTTAAAAAAATAACATCAAAATGTTTTTATTGGCAAGAAAGAATTAAGATGCAGATATAATGGTCTCCGTATCCTTTTTGATGTTGGGAGTTGTGGCACATTATTTAACAACTAAACCCTTCTGTTCAGGTAAAGTAAAGATGATGTCTGGTGCTGCTAATTTCTAATCTATAAATAATGAGTTTCATCCAGAAGAAATAATGGCTTCAAAAGGTACTGAAATTGAACAGATGTGTGGACTTTTTTTCTCTTTGCTTTTTGATCTTTGAGACCTCTGAAGGGTTCTTCTCATTATATAAATACAGGAACTAAAACAGAGTTCTAGTATCTCCACTGCACACTGATGCTGTTGTTAGTTTTGATTCTTTGTTCAGATAGTCAGAATAGGAAGGTGAAGTCTTTGCTATAGTTCACTCAGATTGTATTAATCTTCTGTTACAGCTGATGGGCCAAGAGATACGATTCCTCGAGCCTGTCAGTTAAATGCGGATGTGCCGCAAGTCACACAGCTGCTGAACATGAAGAAGCTGCGCCAAACGGAACAAAAATGTAGAGGCCGAATTTTAAATTCACCAGAATTAGGTACTCTTTGTGATTAATGTTTCTTTATTATATCTACTTGGGCCAAGGACTTTTAATCAGATGACATTACCTATATTCATTCATAGTATTAAGCTATAAAATGTCATGTTCGTTTTCACATAGCTTTTGTAGAAACCCAGATACTGTGAATTATTCAAGAAACAAAAACAGTGTTTAACCCATCCATCCTCTTCAAGGGAGATGCATATCGTCCGGTCTCAGAGTCTATAATATTTATTGCTAGTTTTATTAGTAGTTTTAACTTTTATAATCTGATTTTTTTTAAATTGTAGTAGTCTTAAGTGCTCACTACAAGGTAAGTATAAATAAAATCAATCTAAAGAAATTATCTGTAGAGATTCTCCATCATCCAGGTCATGGTTGCACCAAAGGTGCTTTTTCAGGAGGCAACTGGACTTTCTTGTCTTTTCCTTGCAGACATTTCACTTCTCAACCAAGAAGCTTCTTCAGTTCTGACTGGATGGTGGGAATGGAAGGATTTATATTCCTTGCAGACAGTTGGTCATTTGCATCCTTTTAGAAGTTTGTTGAAGCACTTGGAGGTTTATTTGTGTCCTCAGAGTCAGCTGAGTAGTGCTTCTGGTTCCTGTAGTCTGCAATTTTTTTTCTCTGGAAATCTGTTCATGTAAGATCAGCTGCCTGCAACGAATATAAATCCTTCCATTCCCCATCATCCAGTAAGAGCTGAAGAAGCTTCATGGATGAGAAGCAAAATGTCTTCAAAAAAAATCCCCAAGAAAGTCCAGTTGCCTCCTTAAAAAGCACCTTTGGGACAATATAAAGAAATGACTTGTAAATAGCCGGAATATTTCTTTTCCTAAATGGCCTATATTCCTCTTTTAAAATGGGAGTGGGTGGATGGATGGACTTAATAAACTACCTCCTGTGTAGAACATTGGCTTCAAGAGGGCCTGTTGGACTATCTCTCTGTAAAGAAATGACAGCCACTCACATACATGAGCAACGAGGGGGTTGATAGAAATTAGTACAGGTTGACCTTATTTTGTGACTTCCATTGGTTCTGGCAACTCGGTCTTTAACAACATGGTCACTAAATAAGCAGGTGAGTGAGAGAGAAATGCTGTGAAGATCATTGTCTGTTGCCTTCTCATTCAGATAAAGTTTCCTCATGGAGTAGTCTGTGACTGACAGTTTTCCCTTTTTTTTGCTCCCAGATAGGGTGGAGAGATTTCCTAAACAAGCTGTCTTCTCCTGAGCTGTTTCTCTCCAGAGCACAGCACTTCTTTAAAAAGTCCAACTGCAAGTTAATAAGCTCAGCTCTGTGAGCTTCTTTAATTGATTAGAACCCTTGGGCTGGCTGACAGCTGCTCCTTGAAACTTACCAGGCCTTAATCAGTTTCATACTGAAGATTTTTGTTGTCATAAATGCCCACAGAAAATGATTTTTTATTACCATTTATTTGTGATCTCTGTCCAAGGCAATCATTAAACAAGGACTACTTGTAAACCTTTTCCTCTTGTCAACTTCACTAGTAGAGTGAATAGGAAGATGGAATTATTAGTTGTCCTTGTATCTGGCTCCCAAATTATCAGGACCTCACTGTGTCATCTTTCAGTCTGAATTTAGAATACATTTCTTGGAAATGGCATAGTGTGAAGTTTGGCACTGCTTTTGAGAAAGAGACAGATGTATGACCTTTGATCAGAGTGTGATCAAAGAATTACCTGCCAATAAAATTCTTTCATAAAACATGTTCTTACGGTATTACTGCAAAATCTGGCTCATCTATAAGAATGAGGCTATTGCAAGAATGTGCCTCTAAATCAGGGGTGTCAAATTGGTGGCCCACGGACCAAATGTGTCATGGACAGGCCACATCCTCCCCAGCTCCACAAATGGGGAAAATGTCACATGACACCACGAGTTTGACACACATGCTCTATATGTATAATCTTATGAGAAGTGCAGTCAGGAATGACAACATAGACTGCTGTTGGGATTCAACAGGTTGAAGATGACATTGGGGAATTCTGAATGGAGAATTGCTGCTGTTGGACTGATTTGGAAACAGTTTCAGCAGAGCATAAGATTATTAAAGTCAAATTTTCTTACCCTTTGAAAAACTGAATAATTTCACATTATATTTTGCTTTCTTTAAACAAAACAAAATTTGAAAAATGTGTGCTCTTCCATCAAGATACTTCATTCCCCCCCCCAAAAAAATCTTTGCCTATGAAACCATACACCAAAATATTAATAAGAATTGCAACAAAATTTAAAAAGGGGAAATAATTTAATTTAGAATATTATGAAACACCTTCTTTATTTAATTTTTTGATGCAGTGGTTAAGGCATCAAACCAGAAACCTAGAGACTGAGGTCTAGTCCCGCCTTAGATACAAAGCTAATTAGATGATGTTGAACCACTCCCTGTTCCTCAAGAAGAGCTCTTCTTTCCTAGGAAGAAGGCAGTGGCAAACCACTTCTGAAAATATTGGCAAGAAAACTACATGGACTTCACTAGGAGTCAATATTAACTGAACGTGCACATGCAAAAAAGTCCAGTATACAGCTCTGAAATTTTCTTGTGGTCTCCTGAGATCCGATCCTGCCTATCTTTTTTGGGATCTCACAAAGTTGGTTAGATGCTTCCACCTAGCTAATTAACCAGTCCTCATTATCTCAGTAATAAGTAAAACATGTTTACAAGTAATTTTGGGTGAATGAGGGTAATTGGGACCCAAATTTTCATCACTAAGCGATGCGATCGTAAATGTGACCACATTGCTTAGCATCAGAAATCCTGCTACTCCCCATTACTCTGATTAATCAAATCCAACTGGTTGTTAGGTAGGGACCCACAGAATCCAAGCCATTCTGGCTTGTAAACTCCCAACTCTAAGCCTCAGTAAGGTAAGGGACTGCCCCACCTTTCTATCTCCCCACCCCATCTCTGGTCTTTTAGCTGCCCTGCACAACATCACTCTCCAGTGGCCATGGCAGTGCAGTATTGCTACATAAATATGATTTAAGCATGACCTATGATCTATCATGGTTTTGGTCTGCATATTTATGCAGAGATATTGAAAATTCAAAAGGGTCCACAAATGTTTAGGTATTAGTGTATGTTTTTCCACATATCTTGCTATTTTCAATTTTATTATTTATAAGGACAAAGCAATACATTGGTCATCATAAAACCATAGATTACGGCCATGGTAAACCTTCTATCTCAATGCATTTTTGTTTTCCTTTCTTGACTGAAAGTTCCTAATTCATTGCTTACAACTAATTTCCTTGAATTTCAAATGTAATTTTGTTCTATCAAAGAGCAATTCATTGCTCTGAATGCTTTCAACAAAATTAATAAAACCCACATGTATCCACTTAATCATTATACATGTAAATTGACTACCATTTTACACTATTAATTCCTTCAATTCCCAGGCCAGATTAAGTCCTGACTGTTAGTCAATGTAGGAATGTAGAAAGCTTTTCCCTCCTCCAATAAAGGGACCGTGGTTTAATTGAACACAGAATCAAGTCTGGTCATTTAAATTGAAAAGCTCACCTTGCAAAGAGCAATATGCAGTGGTCCACTAAACACAAATCAAAATTGGTAATTTATTAAAAAAAACCTCCCTAATAGTCCTTGCCCAAATACTTTTGTTTCCACAGGAGCAGCATCCTCAATTTTTTGCTATTACATTATTAAGGACAGATAGATGTGTTTATGTGTAAAGTACCTTGTCTCCTTATGCAAAATACAATTTGCACTGATTTGATCTCTAAAAATGCATCTTGGTCCACTTCTGCCTTAAGTTTAAGGTTTTTCTTTTTTTCTTTTTTAATTCCCTGTTGTCAATTTACTGCAAATCATATCCCGGTTCACTCATTGTACTTGTCTATCCTCTAGGGATTTCAAAAGCTTCCTCACTTGTTAGAAATGATGAGTTTATGAGTTTTGAATAAACACGAGACATGAAGAATAGTGGTAAAATAATACTATAGTATAAACAATACTATAAGTGTTGTACCTTATGATTCTTGATGAACGTATCTTTTCTTTTATGTACACTGAGAGCATATGCACCAAGACAAATTCCTTTTGTGTCCAATCACACTTGGCCAATTAAAAATTCTATTCTATTCTATTCTATTCTATAGAAACAGCTTTCCACAGTAAAGGTTGCTCCTACAAATATATCTAATTTCCATATTTCCATATCAAAGTAGATAAATACCTTGATAGAAAGTTTAATAAAGATGAAAAAATGAAGAAATTTTTGAATGTAGGCATATTGGAGGATATATGGCCTTTTGTGGGAAATGAATATAGAAACTAAAAGAATGTAAGAAAAAGTTCACAAAATACAGAAAAAGCAGATACTTCCATCAAGCCTCTTCCTAAATATGAAATTAGTTCCATTTCACTTTCTTTCCATGAGTATATTGTTTAATTGTATAATTTTTCAAATCTTGCAATAAAAATAACCAATATTTCAAACCTTTCTGGTCTCCCAAAGTTTAAAACTCTCTTAAATCAAAATCTTCTCTCCCTCCCTCTCTCTCTCTCTCTCTCTCTCTTCCCCCCTCCCTTCGTCTCTCTCTGGCTCACTCTCGCTCTCTTTATGCTTTTCCCCAATTTTATATTATTTTAAAGTAAAACTCACTAGGTGTTAAATTGAACTTACTGTTTTGAAGGCCTCTAATATAGTGCTTAAATTGAACATTTCCAAAAGTGATTGGATTAAAACAAAAGAGTTCGACTGGCTTAGTGCCCTTATAGAGGACTCCGTCTCTGCCGAGAACAAAGATGTCATCTCCCTTGGCTCCTGGCACTCAAAGCCACAGGAGACCATTATTTTACATGCTCCCATGAGCAGCAGCTTCAAAGCACTCTTGGACAATCTCCTGATGTCACCTACTCTGGAGAAGTTTGAGGGACTGGTCTGTTTGCCAGTCTTGCATTCTGCACATCAGTCATCTCCGCTCATTTGCATAGACATCTTCAATCAATCATGATTCACACTGGAAACCCATAATATGAGAATGTTAAAGCAAAACAAAACAAATCCTTTTTTAACAGCATTTAAATTAGCACAACTTTAGGCTTGGTTGGTAAAGTGGTAAAATAATTAGTGGCTATATCCCTGAGCTCACTTTTTAAATTCTTGTTAACTAAAGAAAATGAATGCCTTGAGCTTTAGAGTTTAATCTTTATTTTTAATCTGGCAGTATGAATAAGAGATGAATTCTTATGCCATTCGCTTCCTTTCAGAGACCCCAAACCAGACCTTTCTAGAAACAAGTGCTTTGATAATTTTAAGCTTCAATTTATTTTGAAATTCCATTTTTCATCTTTTCCATTTTAATACTCCAGTTAAACTCAAAAACCCACATTTTTAAAGACTTTTTAATATATAACTCAACGTGGTAAACACATCTAATACTCCTTCCTCCTATTTCCTCCACAACACCCTGTGAAATGATTTGAGGGATGGGGCAGCGGGGGCACCCAAGGTCACCTAACTCACAGTCACCTGGTTTCTAGCCTGATGCCTTTTTTTGTATATGTTTTATTTGCAGTTTTCCTTTAACAACCAACATATTTTGTGGACAGTGTAATGACTGGGTCTATACATTTTTACACAGTGCTAACAATAATAATACAATTATACATATATAGTTTTTGTCTTCCAACCTTTAACCTTAATAAACTCATTATAATTATAAAATATTCTTTTATATATCAAAATGTATAATACTATTTTCCCAATTTATACTCTCCCCCCTCCCCACTTATTGGGGTTCTTCCCTATTCATCTATTTATCTTTAAACAGTAGTATTCTCTCTTAATGATTCTTTATCGCTTTCTCCAAATATATATTTAAACATTAATTACATGTCTTACAATGTGTTTATTGACCCCTATTAGATCACTAATATTTAAATATTTTAAATATTACTCAAATTCTGATATCTCGATTTTCTGTAGACACCAATAAAACCATTTATTAATAACAAAGGTTATGTCTCTAAATCCCCTGAATTTGTAATCCTTAAAGCTTAAAGCTATAAATTCCAAAATATTTTGCTCATTATTAATCATAATAATACATTTAAATATGTTTAATCACAATCTTCCACCTCCTAATCTTAGTATGTTTATGAGTATAGTAAATTCTATTATATATTTATATATATGTTGCTATTTTCCCAAATTATATTTCTATTTTCTTCTACTAATTTTCAATATCATCCCAGTATTACAAAATATTGTATCTCTATCCGTCATCTCTCAGCCTTTTTTGAATTTGTCATTCATTGACTTTTTGTTAATTCTTTTATATTTCTTTCTTGGTATCATATATTTCTTTCTAGCATTTTTACATAATCTGAATGTTCCCTCTATCTTATCTCTTATCTCCTTCTGCTGCATTGTTTGGATGCTCCTCCATAACCTTTTCATTATTTTTGGGAAGGCTTCCTTTTTTCCCCTCTGTGCTATTGTAGCCTGATGCCCTAATCATTAGACCAAGCTGGCTCTCATTTACCATTTTTTTATCATTTCCCCCAATTTTTACCTAAATATAATTGTTAGAAAAGACTTATATGTATTGATATTTTCTGAATTAGTGAAAATAAGACATATTAGACAAAAATATTATTATTGTTTTTGTTGTTGTTGTTATTAATTGTTATCTGTATGATAAAGACTTAAAAATCCTGGATATTGGGGTAAAGAACAAAAAATGCAAGGAAATGATCAAGCCTGGGAATATTCTAGCTATTAATAACAACAACAACAACAACAACAACAACAATAATATTTTTGTCTAATATGTCTTATTTTCACTAGATTCAGAATGAAAACAAACGTACTTTAATGCAGCAAAATGTATTCCAAATTTATGCTGCTATAACATAATTGTTCTCTAATTCTAGTTCCTAGTGCTTACACAATCACAGTGGCACTCTTTACACACAATAAAGAATACAAGCAGAGTTGGTAGAAAAAATAGTGTGCCAAAACCTGTCTTTCAGCTTCTCACAAATTTCCTTTTTCAGGAAAAGATACTTCTATTTTTCTACCTTATTTTCAGGGAACTTAGTAATTTCTTTTAAATTTCTCATTAGAGATGTAATCTCATTAGATGTAATCATTAGAGATGAATGAGCTGGCTACTGCTGATTATTCTAAAGCCTTTTTGAATGCCACGTTCCACTCTGAAAATGGAAACTGTTCCTGAAGTCTTTTCTTGGGATAAAATTGAAACCAAAGAAAGTAGACCATTAGAAAAAAGATTATACTTACCTCCTGGGCAGAAATATGGAATATGACTCAAATACATAAATACATGGTAAAGGATTCATGGTGTATAGCATTTGGTTACCTTCTAATTAAATGAGTGAAAAAATACCACATTTCACCCTCAAGAATTTCTCTGAAAATCTCCTTTGAGAGAAATGTCAACAGTGAAAAACAGCCCAGGGTTCAGGAAATGCTAACCAATAGAAGCCAGTGGAAAGCATCACAATACACTGCTATATTATGGAGACTTAGAGCAAAAGTAATGCTAGTAAGGTTATGCTTAAAATCCTACAAGCTAGGCTCCAGTAGTATGTGGATCGAGAACTACCGAAGTACAGGCAGGATTTCGAAGAGGCAGAGGAACTAGAGATCAAATTTATTTATTTATTTTTTATTTATTGTTTATATTTATATACCGCCCTATCTCCCAAAGGACTCAGGGCGGTTTACAGGCATTTAAAAGCAATAAATACAATTCTAAAAACAATTAAAAAACTTATTCAAAAGCCTAATAATTAAAAATATAAAAATTAAAACCCAAGATAAAACCCACAAACTAAAATCTAACTCAGTCCTGCGCAGTTAAATAGATATGTTTTAAGCTCGCGGCGGAAGGTCCGAAGGTCCGGAAGCTGACGAAGTCCTGGGGGCAGTTCATTCCAGAGGGTGGGAGCCCCCACAGAGAAGGCCCTTCCCCTGGGCGTCGCCAGACGACATTGCCTCGCTGACGGCACCCTGAGGAGTCCCTCTCTGTGAGAGCGCACGGGTCGGTGAGAGGTATTCGGTAGCAGTAGGCGGTCCCGTAGATAACCCGGCCCTATGCCATGGAGCGCTTTAAAGATGGTCACCAAAACCTTGAAGCGCACCCGGAAGGCCACAGGCAGCCAGTGCAGTCTGCGCAGGATGGGTGTTATACGGAGCCACGAGGGCTCCTCTATCACCCGCAGCCGCATTCTGGACTAACTGCAGCCTCGGATGCCCTTCAAGGGAGCCCCATGTAGAGAGCATTGCAGTAATCCAGGCGAGGCGTCACGAGTGCGTGGGTGACTGTGCACAGGGCATCCCGGTCCAGAAAGGCGCAACTGGCGCACCAGGCGAACCTGGTAAGCGCTCTCCTGGAGACGGCCGTCAAATGATCTTCCAAAGACAGCCGTTCATCCAGGAGGGCGCCTAAGTTGCGCACCCCTCCATCGGGGCCAATGACTCGCCACCGATGGTCAGCCGGATTTAGCTGACTGTACCGGGATGCCGGCATCCACAGCCACTCTGTCTTGGAGGATTGAGCTTGAGCCTGTTTCTCCCCATCCAGACCCGTACAGCCTCCAGACACCGGGACAGCACTTGATAACCGTTGGGGTGGTCCGGTGTGGAAAGTACAGCTGGGTGTCATCCGCATACAGCTGATACCTCACGCGAAACCACTGATGATCTCACCCAGCGGCTTCATGTAGATGTTAAACAGAAGGCGAGAGGATCGACCCCGCGGCACCCCACAAGTGAGGCGCCTGGGGCGACCTCTGCCCCCCTGTCAACACCGACTGCGGCCGGTCGGAGAGATAGGAGGAGAACCACCGATAAACGGTGCCTCCCACTCCCAATCCCTCCAGCCGGCGCAGCAGGATACCATGGTCGATGGTATCGAAAGCCGCTGAGAGGTCTAATAGGACCAGGGCAGAGGAACAACCCCTATCCCTGGCCCTCCAGAGATCATCCACCAACGCGACCAAATTGCCAACATACGCTGGATCATGGAGAAAGCTAGGGAGTTCCAGAAAAACATTTACTTCTGCTTCATTGACTATGCTAAAGCCTTTGATTGTGTGGATCACAATACATTGTGGCAAGTTCTTAAAGAGATGGATGTACCAGACTATCTTATTTGTCTCTTGGGAAACCTGTATGCGGGTCAAGAAGCAACAGTGTTGTATCTTGCCCGCCCTCAGAGCAGCCGGGGCCTTCTTATCTGCTCCCGAACACAGAGGAATGTATGCCTCCCGGCCCCAGTCCTGGCTCCATGCCCAGACAAACTGCAGAAGAAGGAGCACCTCCCTGCCCCAGCCCTGACTCCATGCCCAGGCAAACGGAGCAGCTAGACCCCTCCCCCTCCTCCACAGCATGTGAGCCTGAGGAGGGTTTACTCCCAACAACAGCTGATTGGAGTGACCCTCGCATCAGAAGATTGGATAGGCGGAGGCAACAGAAGGAAGGGAGGGGCAGGCCTTAATGAGTGCTGAGTCATGGAGCCACACCCCATGGCCTATATAAAGGATCTGCTTTCTGGCAGTCTCTGAGTCAGGCAAAAGTCGAACTTATCTTGCTGAAGTCACTTACTGGTCTCCTGCCTGCTCTGAGGACTTTGCTAGGACTTTGGGCCGAGCTGCAGAGGCAAGCCTGATTCGGATTTCCCTGACCCGGCCGTCAGCGGAGGAGTGGGACACGACAAACAGTGAGAACTGGACACGGAACCACTGATTGGTTCAAAATTGGGAAAAGAGTCCAGCAAGGCTGTGTACTATCGCCCTGCCTATTTATATGCAGAGCACATCATAAGAAAGGCAGGGCTGGATGAATCAAAAGTTTGAATTGAGATTGCTGGGAGAAATATCAACAACCTCAGATATGCAGACGATACCACTCTAATGGCAGAAAGCAAAGAGGAACTAAAAAGCCTCTTGATGCGGGTGAAGGAGGAGAATGCAAAAGTTGGCTTATTTATTTTATTTATTTATTTATTTTTCGTATTTTTATACCTCCCTATCTCCCTAGGGACTCAGGGCGGTTCACAGCCAGATAAAAATATACATATAAATACAAAATAAAACATCCATTAAAAAACTTATTACAGATGGCCGAATAATGGCTTGAAACTCAACATTAAGAAAACTAAAATCATGGCATCCGGCCCTCTCAATTCCTGGCAGATAGATGGGGAAGAAATGGAGGTAGTGACAGATTTTATTTTCCTGGGCTCCAAGATCACCATAGATGGGGACGGCAGCCAAGAAATTAAAAGATGCTTGCTCCTGGGACGGAAAGCTATGGCAAATCTAGACAGCGTACTAAAAAGCAGAAACAGCACCCTGCCAACAAAAGTGTGTATAGTCAAGGCTATGGTTTTCCCAGTTGCAATGTATGGCTGTGAAAGTTGGACCCTAAGAAAGGCTGAGCGCCAAAGAACTGAGGCCTTTGAACTTTGGTTCTAAAGAAGACTCCTGCCGAGTCCCTTGGACTGCAAGGCAAACAAACAAGTCAGTCCTAGAGGAGATCAACCCTGACTGCTCTTTAGAAGGCCAGATCCTGAAGATGAAACTGAAATACTTTGGCCACCTAATGAGAAGGAAGGACTCACTGGAGAAGAGCCTAATGCTGGAAAAGATTGAGGGCAAAAGAAAAAAGGGATGACAGAGAATGAGGTGGCTGGATGGAGTCACTGAAGCAGTAGGCGTGAGCTTCAATGGACTCCAGAGGATGGTAGAAGATAGGAAGGCCTGGAGGAATGTTGTCCATGGGGTTGCAATGAGTCGGACACGACTTCGCAACTAACAACAATAAAGAGCAAAGGGAGATCCTGCATTATAGCTTGCAATTCCCTTTTTCTTTTAAAGAAAAACTAGGCAAATGGTTTTGACTAAATAGGACATGATTCTCAGCACAATATGAAGGTGGGACGTGACAAGTATAATCTTAAAAAATCTTATTTAACCAAAACTAAACCAAATAGAATTTTTGTTAGAAAAAATGCAAAATGAATGTCTTGGTTCTCTCAGCCACAGTTGTGTCAGACGACATGAGAAGAAACAAGCCAACTTGGTTTTCTTTCCGATAGTGACTTCGTTTATTGGGTCTGCTACAAACCAGGTCTCAGTAAAAGTCGAGGTCTCTCTGTACAAAGTCAGCGCTGAGAGCCTCTGCCTCTCAGCCCCTTTTTAAACATCCCGCGCTGCTCATGCCCCGCCCCATGGCTGAACTGCTCCGTTGATTGGACACCTGGCCGTTCTCTACCTCCTCGTCTGACAGCCCCAGCTGCCACGTCATCTGCCAAATCCCGGAACTAAAACAGCTCTTCGTAACGCCCAGCCCTCATCTCCCTACATCCCAGCCGCCAGTGTGCTGATTCCCTTCCCATGCTTCCCAAACGCAGATCCCTGCACCCCTCGTACAGGTCCCTGATATGTCATCCCCCTGGATCTTTGATTAGGGGCTGCTTCCATGATCCAGATTCCTGCAGCATCATGTGTCGAGCCGGAGCTGAGCTCGACAGGATGATTCAGAAGCCTAATGCTATTAAACTGTATATTTAATAACTGAAAAAATATAGGAATGCATATCAAGCAATGAAACCGAGACAGTTTTAAATGCATACTAGTGTAAAGTTCTTTGTTTTCAGCACTACAAAAAGATCTGGTCTATTAATTCAACCCCAGCTATGTTAATGAAATAAAATCACATTCTCAGTGAAATGTTTTTTGTTCCTTCAAATACAATGAGTCTCAGAGTTGGAAGTTGGGACAAATTTTAGTATCTATTGTTATCTATTTATTTGTTTATGCAATAAAGAGAATTACCAGAGAAATATGTTCTGAATAGACTAGGTAGATACATATTCATTCGGCAAGGCCACTTTTTCTATTTAGCATACAAATTGCTGACTGATAAACTTATCAGTAGTTTCTTTGCTATTATATTGAGGGGGCATCATCCATGTTGTAAGGATTGCTATCAAATATAAACTACATGAGAATGATTTCAGGATAGCTGCTTACATATTTATTATACAAATATGTACGGCCATTCATCTTACAATCAATTTTGTATATTAGCATTCCACATAAAATAATTTGGAAATCGTAGGAATATTGTGTAAACTAGAGATCATTGGCACATTTTCTCTTTGCATTATCTAGCTAGAATGAATATTTGTGGTAGTACTTGTGTTTTGACTTGTTAAAAATGTATTAACTACTATTTATCATCGTACAAAGTAATTAATTTTAAATTATCTATTTTGCTATTTAGTAGATCCTCCAACAACCCGAGCATCAGCTACTATACGTAACAGTAAGAGTCAGGATATATCCCACATTGCATTTGGATCAAAAGTCCTTGGGCCACCTCCTCTCTCAGGCCGAAGGGTCACAACAAGGGCATCTGGGGAGGTAAGATTCTTAAGAACAAATGTTTTGGTGGCAATACTGTATGCTCCCCCCCCAAATTAAGACCTAAAATACAGTAGTCGTCAAACTTTGTTTGGGTTTCTTCCCCAAACCCCCATAACTTTAACCTTAGACTGTCTACTGTTGACCTCACCCCATTCCTAAGAGGTCTGTAAGAGTATGCATAAGTATACCAACATGCCTACCGTCCCTGTCCTACTGTCCCCATTTATTTGTATCCTTATCCTGTATTCATAATCATGTTTATACTTATTTCTGTTATCTTATACGTATTTAACAAATTAAATAAATTAAATAAATAAATAAATAAACTTAAAACCACATTTGGGACTAGAATTTCTGTTGTTAAACAGAGCGGTGGTTAATTGAGTCATGCCCAATTTTACAACCTTTTTGCAATGGTTATTAAGTGAATAATTGTAGTTGTAAAAAGATTCAGGTGGTTGTTAAGCAATCCAACTTCCCCCATTGCTTTTGCTTGCTGTAAAGTGGCTGGGATCACATGACTATGGGGATCCTGTTGATCATGTGACTATAGGGATACTATTGATACTATTGTATGTGGTTGGAAGTTTGAAGACTAGTTGTAAGTCATTTTTTCCCTATTCCATTCAATGGAATGGAATGGAATGGTTGTTAACTCAAGAACTACCCATGAACAGAAAGCCTGTGAAAAACAACTCCTTCCTATTCCAACCGTCACTTGCCTTTCTAAACCAGAAAAAAAATTCAGAATATATAGGGGATTAATGGTAGGAATGGGAGCGGTTTTCTTCCCATAGGCCTCCCACTCCCATACTTACCCAGAAAATAAAATTAAAACAGAAAAACAAACAAAATTGATACCATCCTTCCCTCCCTCGGAAAAAGTGTGGCAGGGCTGCTTTGTGGTGCATAATCTCTCCAAGGTACCCATCTTTAGTCTATGATTTGGCCATCTATCATAATTGGTAGTGTAATAAAGTTTGAAGTCCTCAGTACCACATCCAAAGATGCTAGTGTGTCCCCAGATGTTGCTTTCTGCATGTATCAGGCTTCATATATCTTAAAAACATCTGATCAAGAACAATAGAGGCTCGAATATTGCAAAACAAAACACCAGCGCTTCATTTAAAAAAAAAATGCCTCTGGTCCCAAATGAGCCCCAAAAGTGTTTTTAGAAAATGAAAATCTTGGGCAGCTGTAATTTAATGCTGTTTGTCATTGGAGCTCCAGAAAGGAGCATAGGAATGGCCCAAGTAAATCAGGCTGAAGCCTATGTTATTTCAAAATGTTGTTATATTTGTGAATCAGATGCCTCTGGGTACTTGACAGCAGGAGTTAAAGATATACCTGTCATTTCTGCTAGGTAGACCAAGAAATCAACTCCACAGGAAGCCTAAAACTATTTTCATTACAATTGACTATCCTTACAAAATCTTGCCAGTCTGATTACGTTAGATCTCATCCTCTTTCTTATACTTAGTATACGTTCTATACTGAATTAGAGAGCTGGCTATTATTTTCTCTCTGATATGGTATGCTTTGCCTTGATAACAGAACTTCCATGTTTCCTTCAAGATCTTCCTCCTTACTCACTGCGCCTGTCCTGTGATAGTATCCTTGTAACTGGTATTTGGAGGCATTTGCCCAAATCCTTAGGTAGCATTGAGTGTCCAGATTAATAGCTTTGGTAGTAAATGAAACTGAAAGGCAAAAGGAAACAGCTGGTTGATTGGCAGCAGCTCATAGGAGAAGACATGGCAGACCTGTGTAGAAAGGATCAGCTGAAGTCTGTACTTCCTCTTAGACCTGGCTGCTGAAGAATTCTGGGAGTTGATGTACACGAGTCTTAAAGTTACCAAATTTGGAGACTCCACCTGTCTTAGACCATGCTTGGCCTAGAGCACGTGTGTCAAACTTGTGGCGTCATCTTGCCATCACGTGAAGTTTCACAACGTTTTTTCCCTTCACGGAGCTGGGGTGGGCAAGGCCTGTACGTGACGCATCTGGCCTAGAGTCTCTACCTGTCCAATTCAGTCCAGCAGATTGGGCATAGTACAGTGTCAACTGATAGAAACTAAAAGAAGGGCCTCCTTGGCTGTAGCCCCTGCTTAGTGGAATGTTTTTCCCCTTGGAGATTAGAATGGCCCCAACCCTGTTGACTTTTCACAAAGCTTTATAAACATGGCCATATACCCAGGCCTAGACCTTGTAATGTGTAAAGAGTCCTGTTTCTTGGTTTTACTGTCAATCGTTTAACTATTTTGGCTGCTGAATGTATTTATTTTTTGGATGGTTCTATTGTTTTTAATTCTTTTATGGCTTTACATAAGCCACTCAGAGTCACTTGGTTGAGAGGGCAGTTGTACAAATAGAATAAATGATTTTAAAAAAACTTGGGAAGTCTCAGATAAGGAATGACCAACAGAAACAGGGCTGGGTTGTTTTTTGTTATTTTCTCAGGCATCTTAGACAAATGTGCAAAGAGAGACTGTTTAGGAGTTGCAGAAATTTAGGAGTAAATGGATTGTAGGATGCTAAAAGATGTGGAACATATGATATCAGAACCATTCATTATCATTTTGCAGAGGGACTATCTGGGATATCTTTTTACTGCCTTTTGACAACTTTCTTGTGTGTTAAACTAAAGTATTGTTCTGTCCATATATTGTCAGGATAGTGATGTCACAGGGCTATGCAGTCAATCAGATTTTATTATTAGTGACATCATAAAGCTGATCTTCAGTGATCAGCTCCTACCTTTACCTTCTATTGTCTTTCTGACATTCGCTTACCTTGTCAAATTTTCACAGGGAGAATTCATTATGTAAGAAATATTTAGCTCACTGTAGATGTCAACCTTACCACGTAGACCAGACGTGAACATGACCAGATAAACTAAATCTACTTTATTGTAAAGCTACATTAACAGAATCTTACAGGTGTACAAATACAATTCTCACTCCATCATCTTTACATCCCAGATCTTAGGGACAGTCCTTTTGAAGCCTTTTGCCCTGCCCACTACTCAGCTGTGGGCTATGCTTTTTCTTATCTGACCATACCCAAGGCAGTATCTCTTCATCCTGTCTCCCAAGGTGTTTCCCACATACTACTGTATTACATTTCATGAATATTCTTATTTCTGTGTCTACCTTCCAGCCTCCCAAGCATATCATTTGGCTATTTTGACAGTAGTGAAATGAAAAAAGGAATTCAAACCTTCAATGTTTTTTTCTGATCAAATTTAAAATGCACAGTTCCAATTTCTCATATTATAACCCATGTAAAAGTACAACAGAGAGATTGCAACATGTGCTTGTAATGTAATGCTTTCTATTAAGATCCATCAACATTTGGAAAAAAATAGAAGTTATTGCTGGGTGTTGATAGTGCTAAGCAAAAATGTGTTTGCATATGTGTAGACACAGACACACACTTTATATATTTTACTGAAAACTGTTGTATTTAAAGTACAAAGTACTATGGTTTTTAATACTAATAAAAACAGTATTCTATCCAATTTCACATGTTTGTAGTGTTTGTCTTAATAATTATTGAAGCGTGAAAAATGTTGCTACATTTTTTGCTACCTGTGTGACAGGGCATCTATGTATCACTTTTATTGGTTATTGATTTCAGTAAGATGTAAATGTTTTAACATTTTTCTGATAGTGGGAGAGTAGAGATTTTCCACTGTTTAGACAGGCAGATTAGGTAACAGTCAAGAAATTCACAGTCATGAATAGCTCTTATAACTCTTAATATTAGGAATGCTATCTTCACTGAACTATATTGAATAATGACTGAAAGAGATTTTTATCCCCAAACAATATAATTCTATTACAGAAGAAAGGAAGAAATATTCAACTTTTAAATAACCTGCTCTTTGGGATTAATGGAGAGACACAACAGACCAATACCCAAATATTTCACAGTGTATTATTCCAAGTCATAACAATACATATCCCTTTGTGTATGCATGCGTTTATATATAAATATGCATCATTAAGTCAACATAATCTGAAGGATGAACAAACATTTATCACTTGTCAGTCAGTAGTCAATCATATCTAATTCTCCACACTTCAAGTATCTAGTCCAAGATAAAGGTGAGACAGATTGGGGAAATGAGTTAAAACTGTCCTATGGTTGCAAATAGAATCTTCTTTATTAGATTGGTCATCTCCAGTATGGATGCTGTCAGTTATTTGTTCTATATATAGTGGCCTGGGAAGTATAATTGCATCATAGTTGGTTGTGTAGCCACCTGACTTCTCACTTTTTTGAGCACATCACTGTCATTACGATAGTCTTCATTGTTACGGCAAATAGCAATAGCACTTATATACAGCCCCATAGTACTTTACAGCATTCTTTGGGCCGTTTACAAGGTCAGTATATTGCCCAACAATCTGGGTCCCCATTTTACCAACTTCAGAAGGATGGAAGTCTAAGTCAACCTTGAGCTGGTCAGGATCGAATTCCTGGCAGTGGGCAGAAGAATTAGCATGCAGTACTGCATTCTAACCACTGCGCCATCACAAGGCTCCTGTCTGTAATTATGATTAGAGTTTCTGGGGGTAATGAAGTGATCCAGTTGTGTCCCACTCTTGGCAGTTCTATGGCCAGGTCTCTCCATGTCTTCTGATCTAACACTAAATCTTTGAATTGTTCTATCCTCTGGCTGATGTCAGCTTTGATGTTGTTGGGGGAGGAAGCTTGTGGGACCGGAAGTTGGCAAACAGGCCGTTTTCAGCTTCCGGAGGACCTCCGGGGGGGGTGGGGAAGGCCATTTTCAGGGGACAGCAAAAAAATGGGCCTTTCATTCCCACCAGAAGTTGGTAAATGGGCCATTTTCGGCCTCTGAAGGAAGGCCATTTTTGCCGCCCCCCCCCCAGTCTCCTAGAGAGGCTCTGGAGTCAGGTGAGAGAGAAAAACGGGCCTTTCCCCACCACCACCCCGAGGCCCTCCGAAGGCAGGAAACAGCCTGTTTCCCTACTTCTGGTGGGCCCAGAAGGCCCGAAAATCAGCATGTGTGCACCGGAGCTGAGTTCAAGTGCCCACTGATATGGCTACACATGCCACCTGTGGCACACGTGCCATAGGTTCACCATCACGGCTATAGATAGTCTTTGAGTTATGACCACAATTGAGCCCATCATTTCTGTTGCTAAGTGAAACATTAGTTAAGTAGGTTTTGACCCCATTTTACAACCTTTCTTGCCACCATTGTTAAGTGAATCATTCCAGTTGTTAAATTAGTAACATGGTTGTTAAATGCATCTGGCTTCCCCATTGACTTTGCTTGTCAGAAGGTTGCAACCATCAGAAACGTGAACCAGTTGCCAAGCATCTGAATTCTGGTCATGTGACCATAGGGAAGCTGCAACAGTCGTAAGTGTGAAATTGGTCATAAGTCACTTTTTTCAGTACTGTTGTAACTTTGAACGGTCACTGAATAAACTGTTGTAAGTCAAGGACTACCTGTATTAAGTTGCGCAAGTACTCAAGGGGCTAGGGCTATAGTTTGTATAGTAAGACAACACAGGCCCTCCTTGTCCTGCTGAGCTCACATTTTCTTCTTTTTGTTATATATGATAATGAAATATAATATTTGTAATAGAAATTTAAATTTCCTAATTTACTATTTATTTAGCTTTTTTTTTTAAATTATAGAAATACAGTTTATTTTGAAAAAAAACTAACTGACACTCAATAGTATAAGCTTACATCTAGATAAAATATCACTTGGTTCAAATTTAGCCTTTTAATTAAACTTCCAATTCAGTTTTTTCTGTCTGTTTTTCTTAATGTACTTTATACTGAATTGATATAACATCAGAAAATGTCCTTTTTTTAAAGATAACAAAATCAAGCATTAGGACAAAAAGGTCATGCCAAATGCCAAGTTTGGAAAAGAGAACAGAACCAGTACGAGATACTATAATGACTGAACAGTCTCCATCATCTATCGATACAGCTTTAGATGAAAAAAATATACAAAATATCTGTAACACAAATCAAGTTTCCCTGGACAAGGGTAAGATTCTGACACAATAGTTATAAAAACTGATACTGTAACATTTTAAAATTGTTCTTTATTAATTGCTTCAAGAAACTATATAGTAAATTTAATAACACTTTTCTCTGCTTTACTGCTTAGACAACTATGTTTTCAACAACAGGTGAGTGACCTGATTTTAAAATTAGGAAGGCTGTCAAGTGGTATGTAAGAGATGGCAATAAGACATTGCAATGGAAACAGATACTTGGGGAGAGGATATTTTCTTTTATTACTAAATTGTTTTCCAATATTCTTGCGAGTCAGGTTGAGTTCACAGAAGCCATATCATGTCAGCCCATGAGCTTCATGATTTGATTTCAGAATATTTCCAGAGCCAAGAATCATTCAAAAACTATATTATATTTAGAAATTATTGCAAAAGTTTTAGTCATATATGTATCCATATCACTTTGTAATTGACCTTAGGTTTACATATGCAGGTATATCACTTGGTTTATTTAAATTCATTGTGGTGTATTTGATAACTAGCAATTGAATATATGAGCTCATTCTATAGGAACAATGTAATGTGGAATTCAAAAACGGGATCATAGTGTAAATCATACCTGTAATGACGTAATTATGGTATAATAACCTAATTAAAATTCACTGAGTAAACCTGTATAGAGTCATGGCAACTAGACTTCACTGCAGACTAAACAAACAAAGCAGCAAAACATTTCAAATCCAAAAGAAAAAGTATTCCAGTTGCCATGACTCAACTTACAGGCAACTCTGCAAGGATGGCTGAGAATCTTCATCAACATGTATGGATCAGCTTTTGCCTATTAAAGCCGTCTTGCAAATTTAAAAACAAATCCTGTTGATTTTCAAAAGAAAAATATTCCTTTACAATTTAGTATTGTAAACAGCCAATATTATTTTTATAACTTTTTTCTTCTAGGCACCTACCTATCTGTGCCATTGAAAAAATTTACAACAATGGCCCAGAAACAGTCAGCAGCACAGTGTAAATTTTATGTTTTTTTAATATCACAGCTCTTTCGGTGTAAGATAGTAGATCTCTTGTGTTTCAGGGAATATTACAGGGATTATGAAAATCAAAATTTTCAGAATGGAATTTCCTTCTGAGCATTAATCGGGTTTTGCAGAATTACACAAAGTGTGTATAGATAAAGAATTCCTTGTGCTTTTAGAACAAAGGAGAAAAACTAAGAAGAAATTGTCCTTGTAAGCCTTTATATATACTAAAAAAAACCAGTGAACAGAAGAGTGACACTCAGCAAAACTAATTGCCAATGCCAATTTTTAAATGTTACTGTATTCAGTATTTCTGTGGAGCAAATTATTTTTTTAAAAAAATTAAAAACCCAAGTGGTTATATCTGCAGTTTATATTCTGGATATTGAAACAGTTGCTTAATGAACAGTTGTTCTCCTAGACTTCGGTTAAATCAAATACTGGCTAACTAATAGTCATTCTGACCACTCTCAGAATAATCTAACTCAATTAAGGGAATAAAAAAATATACTAGAAAAAGCTGTCAGTTATTCATAACATGGTGAGCAAGAAAGTGAAAAGTGGAGACAACAAGTAAGACCATTGTAGCATATATTTCTCTATATCTTGTATGCCATCAACAATCTTTATAATCTTCTCTTTTATTATACTTATATCCCGTATTGTATTCAGAAGCTCAAGGCTGCATCCATAGCCTTCCCGCTCCCATTTATTTTTCTTTTGCAACAACCCCATGAAGTAGGTTGAGTTTACAGAAAGTATTTGGGCCAACATTACCCAGCAAACTTTCATGGGCAAAAGTGGACTTGGATCTCCCTATTGCCAGATAAAGACTTTAACCATTACACCATATGGAATTTCATTCACTGTTTATTTTACAACATATAGTTCAATCCATTGCCCTCAAAATACTTATTTCATTGGGTGACCAGTATAGTCCAAAGTAGTGAGCACATCATGGTAGTTCAGCTTCAAGGTTATAAAAGCATCAGCAGTAGACATTAAATATAAACTTTTAAAAATATTTTCAACTCTTTTGGTGAATAAAACTGAGGAAATGGATTTCTGATTTTCAATTTTTGTAAATAAATTCCTCTTGGGGTTTCCTGAGGTGAAATCATTACCTCAACACCACCCCATCTAAAATCAAGACTCAAGAAAACTACTAATTATTTTGCTCCCTCAGCAGAGGTTGAATGTGTTGATTGCTAAATCTCATTTGTCACTCAAATTAATATGTTGAGTTTATTAACTAAGAATTACACTATCCCATCACAGAAATCGGGCAAACCAGATGGAAAAATAGTGAGGCGAATCAAAATTTGATCATATAACTTAATGCTAAGGTAAATAATAATTTCTTTGTCAAAATTGACTGTAACAAATACTGAGTCAAATATACAAAAGAGGTAGGAGGAAGTGGGGAAAAGACCAAACTGTTTAGTTCCTTTTTAACTAGCTTTTGACTCCTTCCTGGAGAATATATGGTAGTCTAAAGATTCTAGTCCCAGATAAATGCAATTGAAATAAATGCTGAAATATTGCAAAAAAGAAAACAAATATCCTTGTGTCTATTAACATTAAAGATGTGGAGGGAATTGTGGAGATACAGAATAATGCAAGGGAAGTGCAGAATATGTATTTGTCTCCGTTGTGAATTGATCTATAATCCAAAGATAATATGCACTGCTTTATGTTAGATTTGTTCCAGTTACAAACAGAAATTCTTTATACTGGCAGCATAGAAAATGTATAAACATATCTTCTCTAGCAGGTGCGCAATGTCATTACAAAAGGGAAATTGGTGGCGAAGAAAGAAATAAAACAAATGAATATTGTATATCATTTGTCAGCTTTTTTATGTCGTGTTAAAACCTTCATTAAAATGTGAGGCTGCAATTAGAGGCTTCAGCATAAATCTGACTCTGCAGTGAAAGTAATTAGACATTTAGTTGATCATTCTTGTATTTATCATGTTTGCTGCACTACCATGATTACACAGTAATTTACATATTTTCCTAAGAAGTTACACAAAATTATTCATTACAATTGATATTGAAACATTTGATAGCCTCCCCTGACTCCCCATAGAAGAATTTCATCATTTCTTGTGACTCAGAGCTGATAAAATTTTGTTTGCTCTAGAACATGTGTCTCTTTAATTTGTAAGCAAGTATCAATGCTGCCATGGTCACAATTTACATGAATTTTGAACTGTGCAATAATTGGTGTGAAACACAGCTCTGCAATACTATTCACTAGGTTCTTTTTCCACTTGTTTATATTTCAGTCAAATTTATAAATTTTTATCTAGTTCTTCAGAAGTATCAAGCTGAACAAAATCTATCCTCCCCAGGCAAAGATAGAACCAGTCACAAGTTCAGTTTAGGAAGGGGGTTCTTCACTTTCTATTGGATGGGCAACATCATAAATTGCCAAGAGTGTTGTTATAAACCTTCCTAAATTGCATTTGTGAATGGTTCAGTGGTTGCCCAGTTCCAATCCTCAATGTCATGAGGCCAAAAAAACACCTTGCTTACATAGTGAAAAATTGGCTTTCTGTAAATTAGAAGGAACCTAGAAAGCATTTTAAATAAGATACTCCCCGAACCACAACCCCTTTTTCTCTGCACAAAGGAATAGACATGATCCTACCCGAGAGACAGACTTTGGCAAATCTAAAGAAAACGTTAAAGACCAGAGATATCACAATGACAAAGGTATCTATTGTCTGGGTCAAGGTTTTCCAAGATGTAGTATATTAATGTGAAAATGGAACCATCCATCTAAATGTGGAAATTTTGTGTGGCTAAATGGTGCTAGAGAAGACTGTTGAGAATACTTTGGAAGGCAGAAAGAACAAATTATTCAATATTAGACCAAGTAAAGTCATAATGCTCACTGGAAGCTCTAATACTGAAGCTCTAGCTTATATATTATGGGCACCCAGGATGAGGCAAGAATCTTGGGGAAAGACTTTTGATGCATGGAAAAATAAATGACAATAAAAAAGGGACAGAAGGCACAGTGGCTGGATCACTGATGAAAAAAACATAACAAGAATTTTACAAAAATAGTTAATGAAAATCCTACCAAGATGATGGCCATCAGGTCATGATGAGTCAGAAGCAAAAGAACAACAAAATTTCAGTGAGAAATTGAAAATAAGTATATATTATATGTGTGTGTGTGTGTGTACATGGATGGTGATGGCTTAGCGGTTAAGATGCTGGGCTTGTCAGCTGGAAAGCTGATAGCCCTGGTTCAAGACCTGAGCACCATGTGACAGGGTGAGCTCTTGTCCTCACCCCATGTCGTGTCCCACTCCTCCTCTGACGGCCGGGTCAGGGAAGTCTGTATCAAGCATGGCCACAAAGCCTCTGCAGCTTTGCCAAAGTTCTGTCAGAGTTCTCAGGGCAGGTAGGAGTCCAAGATGTAACTTCAGCAATCCAAATTAGACTTTGCCTGACTCAAAGAATGCCAGAAAGCAGATCCTTTATATAGGCCATGGGGTGTGGCTCCATGACTCAGCACTTATCCAGGCCTGCCCCTCCCTTCCTTTTGCTGACGTCGCCTCTCCATTCTCCAGAAGCGTGGATCCATCCACCCTCCAGCTGCCGGCAATTCCAGCTCGTGACTGGCTTCCTGCTCCTCATGTTCACATGCTGTGGGGGAGGGGTTTATTTGCTCGGTCTGTCCGGGCATGGTGCCAGGACTGGGGGCTGGAGGCATGCCAGGCCATTCGTCTTGTTCCGTCTGTCTGGGCATGGTGCCAGGACTGGGGGCTGGAGGCATGCCAGGCCGTTCATCTGCACTATCAGTCCCTGGCTGAGGTAACAGGAGATGAGAGGGGCCCGGCTGCGGAGAGGGGGGCGGGCGAGGCACAACACCCCAGCTCCTGCCAACCTAGCAGTTCAAAAGCATGCAAATGCGAGTAGATAAACAGGTACCCCTTCAGTGGCAAGGTAACAGTGCTGCACAATGTCATACTGGCCACATGATCGCAGAAACATCTTTGGACAATGCTGAATAAATGGCCTTGAAATGGAATTGAGTACCACCTCCTATAGTTGGCAGCGATTAGCAGAATAAAATTTACAGGGACTTCTTTATGCTTTTTTGTTTAATATATAGAAAGAGATAAAACTTCTATACTTTTCATATTTGTCTGCTGTTAATAATGAAATAGATTAAACTTAAGAATTTTTAAAAAAAATTGTTGGTGATATTATTAATTTCTGAAGGTGTTCCAGGTTCTAGCAAGCAAGGTATATGGTGTTACTTTCAATGAAAATAATTGAATGTTGCATATTTGAACACATCTTGATGTTATTTCACATTTTCCTTAATCATGTTATCATTTTCCCTAGCATCATTTCAAACAACAAAATATAATTTAGTAATGAAAGGGTTAAAAAATTGCTTCTGGCCGATCTGGCAGCCATTATTTAAATCCATATCAGTGGATATGGATTTTTGTTTGTTCTAAAATAAAAAGATTAGTATTGCCTGATCACAAGGGAAGCTGGTAAAATGGATATATTCATGTTCCCCACCCCACCCTACCCCAGCCCAGAGCTATAGAGTTGAGATTCAAGTATGAATTAAACATTAGCTGAAAATAAAAGATGGAATATTTAAGAAATCCTCTTTGGAGAAGAAAGGTAAATTCACTTTTTAAGAAATGTGATGATAATTATTTCAGTCACATTCCAGCATAACTAAGAAACAGAATACAGCGGGGATGTGTAGATGAAGGGATATGATTAAACAGATAGGAACAAACTTGAATCATTTCTAAGAATGATTTTTTATTATTATTGTAACAATGAATCCCCTAAAATGGATTTAGGGAAGATTTCAGAAGATACACATTGTAGGAACTATTTTGCTGTTCGTTGTTTACATTATACTTTATTGATACACACTGTAGTATAACCAGGTACATCTTTGTACTTTATCCAGAAGAATGTTTGACATTCTTGTACAATGGAGAACAATATTGCTCATTAGGGATGTTTTTACCACCACTCCTACACCGATTAGTGTTTCAGGTGCAAAGTAGTTCTGTGACCACATCTTAAAAAGATTTATAACATAAAGAGCCTAGGCCCTTGCAATAAACTGGAAGACACACTGCGTGTAGAAACTGGAGGAACAAAAGTGGAGGAACGTCATCGGTAGATAATTAATTACAATAAAAGCTTGTACTTCTATACTATTGAAAACACCTGCAACGTTGGGATCAACAATCTTGCAGTGATCTAGCAAAATAAACACCAAAACGCTACATTAAGAGAGGACATCATGCCTAATATTTCTCCAAAATCATCTGTATACTGAAATTAAAATATGTGTTTCTAGCTATAAACAATTTATCTGGAAATCTTTTGAGAAGAGTGGTTAAAAATTATAACACTAAAGACAGGATCAGTAAAGTAGAAAATGCAATAGTCTGGTACCGTTGTAAGGAAGGATTCCTCATTGATAGGTCCTATGGTTTCTCACCATACTACATACTGAAGTCCCCAATATGTCCATGCAACCAGGACCTTGTTCAGCAGAACTGCTCCAAATATATAGTGCAAGACAGATGAATTAAAGGTCTATGTAAGACTTTTCATTTTGTTCTATTCTGAGAAGTTAGAATTATTATTACTTACTTAGTAGATTTATTTCTCTGGGGGTTTTTTTCCCCCCAAGGAGTCTAAGGCAATTTCTATTTGTTTTATTCCCCACCAAAACAACCCTTTTTATAGGGTGGTTTTTGTGTTTATACTGTATATTGTAAATACTGTATATTAATGTTAAATGGTGGGAGTGTGCTTGATTTATTGTTTGATTTTTATGCTATACTTCAGCCAAAGTCATATTGTTTTGAGTTGAACGATCTTACATGTCTTGTGGGTTGAGTGAGTGGATGGATGGATGGATGGATGAACAAGTAAATGAATAAGAAAATTAACATACTTTCAATTTACTGATTGCCCCAAGGTCTCCCAGTGAATTCCATAGTTAATGGTGGATTTGAACCTGGAGGTCCCCACTTCTTGTCCAACAGATGAATTACTACCATTTTTTAAAATATTTTTGATTTTTTTTACAGTTTCTACCTACTTATCTATATTGCAGTATGAATTGTTGCTTTTTCCTGAAGAGACATACAGAAATCATTAATACGCATTGTTCAACTTTTCACGTTTGCAGATGAATGGATATTTCCTGACAAAGAAAACTCTCAATTGGGGTCCAGCAGTCCTCTGCCGATAGCCTATGAAACATCCCATGATGTTTCATGCTCTGCCCCAGGTGACGACCAGACATATGAAAACAAAGAAGCAGCTGAAGTCCCTGAGGATATTTTCACCTACTCTTCAAAACCTAGATCAGCACCTCATGGAAAGCCCTTGAGTCTTTCTTCAGAAGATTGCACTTTTTCTTTGGATTTGAAGGAAGAAATTAGCAAGGACTGGCGAGGAGCTCAAATGGAAGATGATTTCTATGGAAATGAGAGCAATGGAGAGGTAACATGATGGTTGTTTTTTTTATTTGCATTTATATCCCGCCCTTCTCCGAAGACTCAGGGCGGCTTACACTATGTTAAGCAATAGTCTTCATCTGGTTTTTTGTTTTGTTTTGTTTTGTTTTACATTTATATCCCGCCCTTCTCCGAAGACTCAGGGCGGCTTACATTTGTATATTATATACAAAGTCAACTTATTGCCCCCAACAATCTGGGTCCTCATTTTACCTACCTTATAAAGGATGGAAGGCTGAGTCAACCTTGGGCCTGGTGGGACTTGAACCTGCAGTAATTGCAAGCAGCTGTGTTAATAACAGACTGTCTTAGCAGTCTGAGCCACCAGAGGTTTAAAGGCTTGCTGTTATTTTGCTGTATTCCCACTGGCAATACACCTGGGATTCCTCCTCATGTATGGATACGTTAAAAAGTGATGTGTGTGATAGAGGTAGAAAAAAAGTCTTCAGAAGAAAGTTGAATTGTCAGTTAGAAAAGTTATTATTTTGTAGTGGTTAGGCCAGGAGGCTGGGTTCAGGGCAACTAAGGCCCTGGTCCACAATTAGTTTTGGAAGGCAAACTGGAAAGCTTTGGGCCAGTCACAGTCTCTTAGCCCATCTTATTCAAAGGGCTGTTTTGTGGAACAAAACCTGAAGAAAAGAGTATCATATTGGAATTTGAACTTGGAAAGAGAAAGCAATCTAGAAAAAAAAACTTAGTTACATATGAGCAGTGTATTTTAGGGGAAGTTTTGTCAGAAGAAAATGAGCATGGTTTTAAAATTGGAGGGAGAAATTTCAACAACCGACTATGCTGATGATGCTACTCTGATACCAAAAATGCAAAGTATCTGCAAGCTCTAATACTAAAAGTCGAAAAACACAGTGAGAAAAAAAGGCGACTAAAATTAAATGTAAAGATGACCAAACTAACAATAGCAGATAGAACAACCAGCCTAAGAATTAACAATGAAGATATTGAAACAGTAGCTAGCTTCTGCTTCTGCCTTTTAGAAGCAACCATCCACTGAAAAGGAACATACAGTCAAGAAATATGACACAGACTAACACTGGGTAGAGCAACTTGCAAACACCTTGGAAAGATAGTCAAATACTATGATGTGTCTCCACCTACAAAAAGGTTTTGCAAGCCATGATACTCTATGGAAGTGGAAGGTGGACTTTAAAGAAACAGAACAGGAAGAATATTGATGTGTTTGAATTTTGACATTAGAGAAAACTTCTAAGTATATCGTGGACAGCCATGAAAACAAACTGATGAATCATTGAACAAATCAACCTACAGTTCTCATTCAAAACACAGATGACCAGGCTTAAATTATTTTACTTTGGACACATTATATGAGGATTCAACTCACTGGCAAAGAAAGTCTAATGCTAGGAAAGGTGGATAGAAAGAGAAGAAGAGGGTAACCACCAGCAAGGTAGATGAATATACCATTGGAAGAAAGAATTAGTGAAACATCTTCATGGGAAAAATCTATCCAGTCACTAGAAGTCTATAAAATTACTTGATGGCACATAAACATAATTGCTATATTTTTACCCTTCAGTTTAAAAAAAACTGGAAACCTCTTTACTTCAATAGATTAATAATTAAACAGAGGAATTTGGCCATTCTTAATAAAATGAGATATAAATGAAGTATTTTGTCGATCCTAAATCTTTTCACAGTTTGGCAAATAAACTAGGAAGTATTTGTTTATTTATTAAATTTATTTGCTATCCATCTTGTTTTGAAGCAACAGTGGGCAGTTATGAAATTAAATTTAATGAAAAAATACTTTCCTTTTTTCCTCTGAAAAAAGAATCTGAATTAAAAAAAAACACACATTACAAATTTGGAAAAGGCATTAATTATGGTTGTCTAGGTTAGAGGAAGAGGATAATTGGTTGAATTCAATATCACGTTAAAGTATGCTGGCTTTAACCATGGTGTATTGACCAAAACTAATGGCCTGCTTCACATATAATAATAAGACATGGTTTACAAACCAGAAGGATTGGATTATTCACTGAGATGAAAAAAAGTAAAATAGACGACATTATACATAGTTTACTAAAAGCTTCCTAGTTTGGTTTCCACCTACTAAGAAGCTTCCAGCACAGCCAAAGGATTTGTTCATATCAGAGTTTATTAAACTGAGATGATAATCTAAATAATATAATTGGAAATAGAAATGATTTCTTCCAAGACTTTTCCTATTCTAAACATTTTGCTTTTTTTAAATACCCATTAACAAGAAATATTTTTCTTCATTATTCAGAATGTTTCAGTCTCAGAGCAGTTTTTGATTTAGCATAACAACAGTTTTTATTTTGAAATTGATTTTTCCAATCAACAAATAAATAATTGTGTAACAATTCCTGCAATAGAAATAAGGCTGGATTATAAAATAGAAATAGACCTTCAGATCATAATTGTTTTCAGGCTAGATGTTCATAATTTCAGAATATTAGTTGTGCTTGCTTTATTTTTCATAAATATTCCTTTCTTTTTCCTTCCAGATAATATCAGTGTAAAAGTTACCTCTCAGGCAAGAGAAGAAGGGTTGTAGTTTTTCTAATATTCTGGGGAGGCTAGAAAATGTATGGCAATAAGCAGTGTTTAAAATAATTCATCTTGTCTTGTTTTCCTATTCTAGGATGATAGTTACATGGACCTCGTGCAAGAGACTCATAATCTTCCAAATAACTATTTCGTATCGGGATTACCTCAGCCAGTAATATCCAAGGAGATTCTTCCCAAAAGGGCATCCAAGAGTCCTGAAAGTAGGACATACAACTTCTGTACAAAAAAGATTGAAGAAGTATCTCCACAATGTACTGAAGATGCTCTTGCGATAATGGACAAAGCAAATAACATTCAAAGAAACTTGTTGCCCACTTCTTGTTTATCCCCGATCGGAAACCCATCTGAACCCTGTAAGGAAATATCTAGGGTCTCAAAAGGTTTCTCCATCAGTGCACTAAGAAGTTCCATAAGTAGAAAATCCCTAAAAGAAATCCAGCAGGAGGACTCAAATCCAATAGTCCAAATTCCTGTAAGTATTTTTATAAATCTTGTTGGAATAAAAAGGATATTTAAGCTTTTGCATCTTTGCATCTGTTAATAACATTAGCATTTTAGAAAGTGTTACCAAGGGATAAAGCAAAGATCAATCATATGGAAGAGGAGGAAAGCTGCCAGATTGATCCATGATACAAAGATTAATTAATTATAAATTTTAAAAAAAGACAAGATACATTCATGGCAAAATAGGACTACTAATTAGGATCAAGAATAGTTAGCAATGTAAGTACATAGTCTCCCAGGCACACTAAATCTCGTTGGAAGATAAATGTAAGTAAATAGACCTTGGATAGAAAATATGTTTTTAATAGCAAAGAGAGGCAAATATCAAAACTTTTTAATGAAAATCAGACTTAAAACTTACTCATCTGCCATGGTTTGTCAGTCTATATGCCAGGATTTGTCAGAGGCTGACAAAGTCTTGTTTGGGATAATGAAACATTTTCTACAAAAACAACTTATTTCCAATCTGTCCAATTGTAAATTGACATTTCTTAAAATAGTGAGTGAAAGAAGAGAGCAGAAAAATTAATGAATTTTTATTAACCAGTTTTAAATATGGCTCGTATATCTACAGAAAGTTTCTAGCAGCTGGAGGAAAAGAAGTTTCTTGGAACAATTGCAGACACTGAAGAATTTTGTTCATTTTTACAATGAAAGATGTTTCCACACTTGTATCCTGCTTATGGATTTTCTCTGGCTATTAGGTTAATATAATATAAATGCTGGGAAAGATTGCACTTTAGTGTGATGTATGACATTTATTCTCATACCACCTGATCTGTTTCATCTATTTTTCTTTTTAATTGAAATCCTTAGATATCAACATTTACCTTTAGCACCACCCTAAAGTCTTACGGAACTGAGATATCAGATCAATAATTACATGCCATAGTAATGTTCCCTTGGAAAAGATTTTGCAAAGCTATTTGCTCTCTGACTGAATTCCACATAAGAAGAACTTTTTCCCCCAATTGTTAGAATAATAGCAGGCATGGAATTTGACAGGTTGATTGTCTCTCTGAAATACCAGATTTTGTTTTTGTGTTTCTAGCACTTGGGGCTGTCTGCCCTGCAAGCATGATTGCATGTTTTTCAGCTAAGCGAGTAGAGACTGGAAATAAGTGTCTGTCTGCTAAAATGCAAATCTAGCAACCACATGCGTTAAAAAATGGGCAAGTAATTCAACTCTTGGCTCATAGCATTTTTTTTTCTTATGAGGCTTTCAGGAATGAATAGCATTTTCCAAGCAACTTCTGCTTGTTAATAATCTATATAAAGAGGTGAGCAAAATACCAGCCCCATAGTTGGTTGTCCTTTATCTGAAATGTTCAAACCTTTGTTTGAATGTTTTCTTTTTTGAGCAAAAGAGAGAGGAAAGACCAAAACGAGTGTGCCAAACACGCCCTTTTCACAGCAGCTTTCACAAGCCTTTCTCTCCTAAGTTATAATAGACAGCTGCTTAGACTTCTCAAGTAGGGAAAGCACTTACTGGCATGGATAATCCCCAAGGTCTGGTTGAGTTTCAGCTCTTTTATTCTGATTTTTTAAGTCGGTATTTAATTTCTCTTCCAATCGCTATCAAACTGGATTTCTTTGGGGGGGAAAAAGAGAGAGAAAATTAAGTTTCATTATCAAGCAATGGTTCAAGCGTCTACACAAGGTAAAAGGCAAGGTTATTGTAATTTTAAGAGCAAACTGCTGAGGTCGGTACATTACCAAGTCAGTTTAAAGGAAAGGAAAATTGACAGAATTTCAATAGTAATCTGTGGATGAAGATCATTCCTCTCTGCACTTCAGAACATCATTGCAGCCATCCCTCTCCCCAAATAGAAAATGAAGTGATTGAAGGATAATAGAAAATGTCATAGTCCAAATCCCCAAGCCGTTTGGGTGGGGGATTGTATTCATGTCCATCAATTTAATTCTTATTCTCCTGGTTTTATTACCCACCATATAGCAGCCAAAAAAGCTAATACAATCCTTGGTTGTATAAACAGAGACACAGAATCAAAATCACATGAAGTATTAGTACCATTTTATAAATCCTTAGAAAGACCACACCTGGAATATTGCGTCTGGTTTTGGTCACCACATTACAAGAAAGATGTTGAGACTTTGGAAAAAGTGCACTTTGGAAAGAACAACTAAGCTGGTTAAGCGCCTGGAAAAGAAAGCATATGAAAAACAGTTGCAGGAATTGGGTTTGGCCAGTCTAGAGAAAAGAAGGACTGGGGGTGACATGATAGCAGTATTCCAGTATTTGAATACTGCTACAAAGAAGAGGGGGTCAACTTATTTTCCAAAGCACCAGAAGGCAAGAAAAGAAACAATGGATGGAAACTAATCAGGGAGAGAAGCAATCTGGAATTAAGGAGAAATTTCCTAATGGAAATTAACCAATGGAACAGCTTGCCTTCAGAAGTTATAGGTGCTTCATCACCGGGAGTTTTTAAGAAAAGACTGGACAACCACCTGTCTGAAATGGTATAGGGCGGGGGTCTGCAAACTTGGCTCTTTTAAGATTTATGGACTTCAACTCCCAGAGTTCCTCAGCCAGCAAAGTTTGGAGTTGAAGTCCACAAGTCTTAAAAGAGCCAAGTTTGCAGACCCCTGGTATAGGATCTCCTATTTGAGCAGGAGGTTAGATAAGAAAACCTCCGAGATCCCTTCCAGCTCTATTCTGATTCATCTAGTCTTACATTTTTCTTACCTAATATCTAG
Source organism: Ahaetulla prasina (assembly GCF_028640845.1). Taxonomy (NCBI): domain Eukaryota; kingdom Metazoa; phylum Chordata; class Lepidosauria; order Squamata; family Colubridae; genus Ahaetulla; species Ahaetulla prasina. Next base: position 32,234,445 of record NC_080540.1, on the reverse strand, counting down.
GTTTTCCTGATATCTAGATTTCCCTTTCTCAAGTGATAGGTTAAATAGTCTGCAATAACCAGGAACTTTACAGAATTTTTAAATGGTTTGCGTTCTGATAATACAAACTATCAGTTTTGTATGATATTTTCCTGTCTAGAACTTACGGTATCATTACAATAGCTCCTGACTTTCCTGTTCCATTTCTATTTGGCTATATGTGCATTCCATCCATAACTTTGGTGCCGAGAAGTCAAGGCACTGGAGTTTTGATTCTATAAGCATCCCAAATACAGGCCTAATTGTATCAGTCGTCTCTGTTGTTCTTTAGATCCATGTCTACTCTTTGTTGAGTCTTTAACAGAAATTCGTCATCGAAGTCCATCTGCATATGGTGATACTCTTTACAGCTAACAAATGTTTATTTTATATTTATTTTTGAAAATAAACATGCCTTCCATGTTTCCTTCCATGATGCCTTCCATCAGTGATTCTAGGCTGTTCCATAATAATGCAATTCAAAAATGCAAAATATGGAACAAATAAAAATAAACGTAAAAACTGTAAAATAACTTCTGAATAAATAAATGTATTTCTGTATCATCATACATTATAAGGAGGCTTGCTCCAGGAAGATTATTCTATAATCTGTTCCTTTAAATCACTGGTGTCAAACTTGTTGTGTAACGTTGCCATCATGTGACATTTTGCGATGTTTTTCCCCTTTGCGGAGCTGGGGTGAGCATGGCCTGCGCGTGACCCATCCTGCCCGCGGGCTGCCAGTTTGACACCCCTGTGAATGGACAAAGCAGAAATTATCAGACATATTACACAACTGCAGCATTCTTTTTTTTTTCTTTCAATGGACAAACTAATTGACCAGATAGGGACCAGTTGTGGGACAAGAATGACCTCTAGTATCTTTTTTGAAGCAATCAGTATCCAAAGAAAGCTCCAATGAAGCATTTGACTCTTGGTTAGGAATCTTTTTTGAGAAAGCTGGACTGAACCTATCCAATTATACCTCGATCTGTTAGTTTCAAATGATTACAATGGCCTGGATCAAAGTAGTTTGACAGCCACATATTTTAAGCCAAAACAAATTCGTCTTTTTAACATGAATGGGTTTTGAGACCTCAGAATCTAGTAATGAACCTGTTAGTAATTATTAGTGTATTAACATTCTTTTTTAAAAAAAGACAGAAAAAAATACAATTCTTTAATTCATAAAAGTTCCTGCTTGAACAAACAGTTGCAGTTTACAAGCATTGTTATATCTCCTCTACTATCTCCCTTCTCTTTTAGTACTAGAGTAAAGTGTGAAGAGTATGTATGTGGAGAGAGGGGCGGGGGGAGAGAGAGAGATTTCCATCATTGGCTTTTTCGTCAAAGCTCATATGCACGAAGACCTTCAAAAGAAAAAAAAATCCTTCCTAATCCCCTCCTGCATTATGACTGGCAAAAATGATCAAACAACTCTTACTTACTTAGTAAAATTTAAGGACTTGTATACTTGCAATGATTTATTCATGTTTTAATAGAGGCCTCTATTATTAAGTTCAAATATTTTTAATTAAGAAAGAAGTGCAGTCCTCTGGGTAATATTGCAACCAAGTAGATAGCTGGGTAATTAAACTTCCCTGCACATGCAACTAAATTTAAAGAAATCTGAATAAATCATTTGAACATGGGAGAATACAAATGTCATTATGTGCATCTCTAAACTGGAAAAAATATCTTTGATAACAGGCTTTGTCTATCTGTTGAATGTTTAAGAGCTTAATAAAATGCTTATCATAAGGAGAGAGAGAGATGATAAGTTTTTAATTGTCAGCTAAAAGTATTGCATTCAGAAGAACCATGAATGCTACATGGAATTACATTTTGCATTAAATGCCCCATTAAAAATTTAAAAATGATTTCAGTTCAACTATTTTTTAAATTTCCAATTTCTATTTGGTTGTCGCAAACAATGCAAATATAAACCAGAATATTTTTTTTAAATGATCAGAAATCTTGTTTCTAGGTACCATTAGTTAGGTACATTTCTAGGAAATTGTTCATTTCAGAAATTGAAGACATTTCCTTAAAAATATTGTTAGATTACCATTCAAATCTTAGGTGGGGCAAAGTTTCTATTCTTCTGGAAAAGAAGTTGCTTTGTTTCTTCTAGCTAAGACCTTGGCGTTCCATTTCCCTGTTCACACTTTCTCTGTATACTTTTGTACAACCATTAAAAATGTTAAAAGATCTGCCCAAATTCTGTCCTCCAAAAGCATATACATTGCCTTGAGCTGGTTTAAAGTTATTTGGCTCCTAGTGATGTATCGTATCTACATCACCTTGCCATTTTTACTTGATATTATTTATGTTATCTCACAACATAAAAATAAAAAACTGGGTTTCATAAGAGGGCTCTCAAAACTATCATTCACAGTGTATCAAGGTAACTTTTAAGACTGAACCAAGGAGCAACCTTTATATTTCCAATCAAATTTTTTTAACTTGTTGTCAAATGGAACTTTCTGGATATAACCATATAATTTTCTTAGCAACAATACGAAATGTTTTTATAGTTTCCCAGGGTAGCCAACAGCCCCAAAATTACCTAATTATTACCTATCCTAGTAGTAACCAAGTCTTAAAAGATATAACAGGATAGAATAATATAACAACAGAGTTGGAAAGGACCCTGGAAGTTTTCAAATCCAACCCCATGCTCAGGCAGGAAACCCTATACCATTTCAGACAAATGATTGTCCAGTCACTACTTAAAAACTTCCAGTGTTGGAGCATTCACAACTTCTGGAGACAAGTTGTTCCACTGATTAATTGTTTCAACTGTCAGGAAATTTCTCCTTAGTTCTAGGTTGCCTCTGTCCTTGATTAGTTTCCATCCATAGTTCTTGTCTTGCCTTCAGGTGCTTTGGAGAGTAGGTTGACTCTCTCTTCTTTGTGGCAACTCCTTATATATTGGAACACTTCTATCATGTCACCCTTAGTCCTTTGCTTCATTAAACTAGAGATACCCAATTCCAGAAACTGTTCTTTATATGTTTTAGCCTCCAGCCCCCTAATCATCATTGGTTTCTCTGCCAGTTGTGTCCAATTCTAGGTGGTGGTGCACATCTCCTTTTCCTTACCAAGGGAGCCATTGTTGTCCAAAAGATACTTCTGTGGTCATGTGGCCAACATGATTATACGCCAAAGTGCATGGAATGCTGCTACTGTCAGGCTACCTCCGACGGTAAATAGGAAAGAAATCACCTTGACTCCATTTGGAATGAAAACAAGTACTTTTACTTTTACAGTCTTGAGGGCAGCCAAGCAAAGCTGGAACTGAGACAAAATATGGCTAACATATCATATCCCCCCAATTGTCCCTCCTCCTCCAGGAGGTCAGGCTGGTCTGGTCCAATGCCAACTCCTTCACGGCCCCTCGTGGTAATCTTCTTCCACAGGTCTCTGGATGTCAGTCAACTTAGGAATGAAGTGTCGGTTAGAAAAGCGCGCGCTGATAACACTCAGTAATTAATCATCCCTCCCACCTGTTATGTCAGCCGACACTCATAATAGGCTCCTTTCCCTCACCCTGGACGGAGGCATGATACATCTCATCTCCTTAACAGTTTATAATACAGAAATAAACATTTTACATTCTATCTACTGATATAATCATTCAAAACTATATGAAGATTGGAGTGGAGGCTGACATTCGGCCCTCCTGCAACAAGGACGTCAGTCCTAGAAAGAAAAAAGAGAAGTTAGGGTTTGTCAGGATATTTTTTATAGAATTGTGCTATCTTTTCCGATGCACGAACATCTTCTTTGTTCACCCATTCAGCTTGGGATAACGGGAAATGTTTCCAGGAAATAAGATATTGAATTTTATTTCTATGTTTTCTTGAATCTAAAATTTCTTTTATTTCAAAGTGTTGTTCTCCCTCTATGAGAATTGGTATAGGAGGGGGTGTACGGTTAGGACGGAAAGTAGACGTGTGTTCAGGTTTCAGCAAACTGACATGGAAAACGGGGTGGATTCTTCTAAGTATTTTGGTAAATCTAGTTGTACCGTCACGGGTTGATGATTTTACTATGGGGAAAGGTCCCACATATTTGGGTCCAAGTTTCTTAGATTTCTGAGTGGTTTGAAGATATTTGGTGGAAAGATAAACCTTATCGCCCACTTGATATTTGTTTTCAGGGGACCTTTTTTTATCTGCTTGTTTTTTATGCGCACGGTGAGCATCGTCGATCGCTTTGCGAGTCATTTTCCATGTGCTTTGTATTTGATCTATCCATTCTGACAAAGAGGAAACAGTAGTTTCTTCCTTTGGGAGTTCCGAGATAGGAACAAAATCTTGACCTGAAGCTATTTTAAAGGGAGTAAATCCTGTGCTACTATGAATTGAGTTGTTGTAGGCAACTTCAGCAAAAGGTAAGAGATCAGACCAATTGTCTTGCTGGTAGTTAACATAACATCGCAGATATTGTTCTAGTACAGAGTTGACGTTCACAGCTTCCATTAGTTTGAGGATGATGGGAGGAGCTTAATCCTTGGCGGAGCCAATGAGTCGTAAAATTCTTTCCAAAATTGAGAAGTGAATTGAACTCCTCGATCTGAAATGATGCGATCAGGAACTCCGTGAAGTCTATAAATGTGTTGTACAAACAACTTTGCTAGAGTCTTTGAGGAGGGTATTTTGAACATGGAATAAAATGGACTTGTTTGGAGAAAAGGTCAGTCACAACCCATATAACAGTATTGCCTGAACTTTCAGGTAATTCCACTATGAAATCCATGGATATTTCTTTCCATGGGGTTCCTGGCCTGGCTACAGTTTGAAGTAGTCCAGGAGGTTTTCCTGGAGGCCTTTTGGATGATGCACAAATAGGGCAACTTGCTACATATGCTTGAATGTCTTTTTTAAGACTTGGCCACCAAAACTGTCTTTTAAGAAGATGCAAAGTTTTCACAAATCCAAAATGCCCTGCCATTTTGGCATCATGGCATCGTTGTAGGATGGTTTCTCTGAGTGATAGAGGAACATATAGTTTTGTTCCAATCCAAGCTAGTCCATCACGGAGTGTGCATTCATGGGAATGGGTTAAGTACCAGTCATCGGTGTTTAAAGCTTCTTTAAACGACTTGGTTAGTTCATCTGGGAGTGAGGGGTCAGCTTTGGAGTGGCTTCTAGTTATTGCTGGGGCCGCCAACTGTTGTAAGGGAAGTCTTGGTTGAACCACCTCGGACCGAGTGCAATTGTATTGGAGTAAGAGTGAGAGAGCATCTGCTAAAGTTTTTTCCCCCAGGAATATAATGTAAAGTAAAATTAAAGCGGTTAAAATATTGAGCCCAGCGGGCTTGTTTAGGTGAAAGTTTTCTAGGAGTCTTTAGAGCTTCTAGATTTTTGTGATCAGTCCAAACTTCAAAAGGATGATTTGAACCTTCTAAGAATTGTCTCCATGTCCGTAGAGCCCAATGAACTGCAAATGCTTCCTTTTCCCAAATAGCCCATCGTCTTTCAGTTTCAGTCAATTTTCGAGAAGTGAAAGCACAGGGTTGTAAATTACCATCAGCATTGTTTTGGAGCAGGACGGCTCCGACTGCTACATCACTTGCATCAGCTTGTATTACAAAAGGAACATCCATGTCAGGGTGCTTTAAAATAGGTTCAGCGGCAAAGAGTCGTTTCAATTTTTCAAATGCTGCCTGACATTCCATTGTCCATTCGAGAGGTAATGATGGTTTGGGTTTCGTGTCTCCTTTAGTTTTTAAGAGGTTAGTGATTGGTAAAGCAATTTGAGCAAAGGAGGGGATGAATTGACGATAGAAATTTGCGAATCCTAAAAAACTTTGGAGTTGCTTGCGTGTGCGTGGGGGGGCCCATTCCAGGACAGCTTTCACTTTTCTGGATCCATTTCTAACCCATCAGCGAAATGCGATACCCTAAGTAGTCTATTTTGGTTTGATGGAAATCACATTTGGATAGCTTGCAATATAGTTCTGCAGATAATAACTTTTTGAGTACAGCTCTTACTAGTTTAATATGTTCTTCCATTGTTTCTGTATAGATAAGTATGTCGTCAAGGTAGACAAGAACTCCTTTGAATAAATGCTGATGGAGTATTTCATTTATTAGTTGCATAAAACTGCGGCGCCCCTGCAGTCCAAATGGCAGTACTCGAAACTGGAAACATCCTAGTGGACAGTTGAAAGCGGTTTTCCATTCATCCCCTCTTTATACGAACTCTGTAGTAGGCTTCTCGAGGTCCAGTTTGGTGAAGAATTTTCCTTCGCTAAATGTGCTAACATATCTTTCATGAGTGGCATGGGTATATGTTTTGGCGCACACTGCGTTTAGGTTCCTATAGTCAACTATAAGACGAAAGGAGCCATCTTTCTTTTCTCGAACATCACTGGCGCCACGCGAGGCCTAGCCGGTTGGATAAAGCCCGCTCTAGGTTTTGTCTATGAATTTACGTAGTTCTCCCAATTCCTTTTGGGTCATGGGATAAGCTTTTGGTTTTGGAAGCTTTACGCCCGGAAGGATGGCTATGGCACAGACAATAGGCCTATGGGGAGGAAGTACGTGTAATGCTTTCTCACTAAAGGCTTGTCGCAAGTCCCAGTATTCCTTGGGTATTCTCTCTTCCCGTCTATCCGCTCAATCATTGCCCCTAACTTATCCTGGTGCAAGGTCACGGTAGGTCCCTTCTTGGGTTTCCTTTTCCCTTTTAAGGTTTTGAACGGAAACGAGGGACTCCCGTTCTCCAGTTAATATGGGGTTCCATTTCCGCAACCATGACAAACCTAACAACAGGGGTTGGTCCATTCCTGGGGCTACTATGAAGTTCAGAATTTCGCGGTGGTCTCCTATTATCATTTCTATGGGTTCCGTTACGAAATGGGCGGGCCCTCCCCCTGCCACAGAGCCATCTAACTGGGCAAACGCTATGGGCCTACTTAGGTTCTCAACCTTAGTTCCATTTTTCTACTAGTTCGGGACTGACCATACATCTAGTGCATCCAGAATCGAGTAGTGCTAGCAGTTCCCCTTATTACCCGAAGAGGGTACATGTAGATTAACTGGAATGTCCAAGGGCCCGTGCCCAACTCACCAGAAGGTCTTCATCGGACTCTGACGTGGTTTTGCTGTCGTCAGTATCAGTCGACACTTCGCCATCCTCCTTGATGGGCGTGCCCTTCTTGGCAACGCCCTCCCCCACTTTTGCTGGTTTACGCGCCTTAGCTGCTGGCTTCACTGGTTCCTTTTCACCACCAGGGGTCGCGCTTGGTATCAACTTAACCCTACAGTCGGCTGCTCGGTGGCCTTCTTTTCCACATCTGTAGCACGCAGACGAACGTGGTCTTCCTCCCTTTAATCTAGGGATGTCCCTATAGGTGCCTTCTGGAAAACGGCCAAGGGATGGCCCTCCAGTGCGCTGTCTTCTGCCGCGGTCCTTCACTAGCTCGATTTCCATCTCTGCTGCCAGGGTGTACCAGCCATACAGCGTAGTTGGAGAGGCTCGTGCTCGACACAGTTCATAGAGATCTACCAGCTTAATGTCAGGCTACCTCCGACGGTAAATAGGAAAGAAATCACCTTGACTCCATTTGGAATGAAAACAAGTACTTTTACTTTTACAGTCTTGAGGGCAGCCAAGCAAAGCTGGAACTGAGACAAAATATGGCTAACATATCATATCCCCCCAATTGTCCCTCCTCCTCCAGGAGGTCAGGCTGGTCTGGTCCAATGCCAACTCCTTCACGGCCCCTCGTGGTAATCTTCTTCCACAGGTCTCTGGATGTCAGTCAATTTAGGAATGAAGTGTCGGTTAGAAAAGCGCGCGCTGATAACACTCAGTAATTAATCATCCCTCCCACCTGTTATGTCAGCCGACACTCATAATAGGCTCCTTTCCCTCACCCTGGACGGAGGCATGATACATCTCATCTCCTTAACAGTTTATAATACAGAAATAAACATTTTACATTCTATCTACTGATATAATCATTCAAAACTATATGAAGATTGGAGTGGAGGCTGACAGCTACCTTCCCACTGAAATGGTACCTATTTATCTACTCGCATGTTTTCAAACACCTAGGTGAGTAAGAACTGGCGCAGGTCACAGGAGCTCACCCGATCTCAAACCCAGGCTGTCAGCTTTCTAGCTGAGAAGCTCAATGTCTTTAACCGCTGAACGATCATGCCCCCCCATATCTAAGTCTTAACCGTACATAATTACCTTCATAGTCCAAATACAGATGAGGTCAGCTAGATGTTGCCATCAAAATAAGAAAAATGAGAAAAATGTTCACAAAAGAGTTTAGATCTGGGAACTTTAAAAAAAAATCTTTTACAGATGTATTATTTAAAAAAAGGAACAAATACTCATTCGGGAATAGGATTTAGCCTAAGTAATAAGGCCACAATAGCTGGAATAATTCTGTTTGTGTTTTTGACTTCCTTCCTTCCTTTACATTGGAAATATAAAGGTTGCTTCCATATATTCATTATTGATTTTCATATCAAGCCTATGCATTAGCTGAATATAAATTCTCCATCCTTCGGCTTAAAAGTGAATTATTTCCTGTGAAAAGATGAGATGAACAGCAAACCACACACTATATATTAGTAATATTCTTGGATCTGAATTACTGTGGATATTTGGTAGCAGAAAACGGGTGTAGGTTGTTTTCTTCTGTAACATGGGATTAGCTAATTGAGCATCTTTGAGAGTTTAGGGAACAATGATAGATCTCTATCTATACCCATCTTCATATAGTGTGGAATGCCTGCCTTAAAAATGTTTCCTATGTCAGGGAAAATGTCAACTTGGACAGCAGACCTGCCAATGACAAGGCAGATACCCTAGTGCTTAATTTGATTGACAGGTCTTATCTCCTCAACAATATATGAAAGGCCTTGAGTGGAAGGAATATGGTAATATCAGAACTGATGAACCACTACAAATTTAAGTTGTCAAAGTATGAGTCCATGTTTTATAGAAATTGACAATCACAAGTTCAGATTTTGTAAAGATGAGCACTTTTCCGGAAAAACCTGATTATAAAGATTTTGGGGAGAGAGAATCCATGCAAATCCAGAACAGAATTACTGCATTAGAGAAATCTGCAGATCCTTAAAGTCAAATCCATTTGCTTGGCTTTACAAATCCATGACACAATGACTTTTTGGGCACTTCAAATTTCATTAGAGGGAATACCAGCCAACTTATAATGGGCACATTCCCCTATTTTTTCCAATGTGCTATTTTCATTGTATTATTTTCAGTTTCAATATTGTGGTTAAACATGTTGAGTGCACGTTGTTATTTATGAACAAAAGGGTCTCGCCATATGAGCTCACATTTGGTTTCCTAAAGAACAGAGCACACTTAGGGAATTTCTTAAATTATTTGTCATTCTCCTCCCCCCCCACCTTCATTCAACCTATTCCTTTTTAAAAATATAAAGCAACCCCATTATTGACTCTAAATCTATACAGATCAAACAGTGTTGCTATTCATGTGCAGAACAGCCTGCTTTATGGTGCTGGAGAGGAAACAAAGGAGGCTTTTATTCATATAGGTCCTGTAAATGATCTATTTGAAATGCCAAAAACATGTCACTGAAAACTGAGAATGGCCTAGTACACACCTACTTTAAAAAAAAAAAAGTAAAACGATATTTTTGAAGATGAAATACAATTTTCTTAAAAGGAAATTGCCCTTTTTTAAAGTTCCAAAACAGCAATTGCTATATTCTCACTTAAATAGCAGCGTAAACAGTAAAGAACCTAACTGCTATTAGTGTGGTACTATTAAATTTGGAAGAAGTTTTTCCCCCCTTCATTTGTACAGATAACTCCTGACTCTGAAGCACAGACAAACACACACCCTATGTCTTTCCAATAGAGTTGCAAGCTTAAAGAAGGATAGCTTTAAAATAATTGTCAGGCCCCTAACAACAGTGTCCAACCAAGGAAGAAACATTTATCTCAGAGTCTCTTTAACCAAGTTTAAAGGTGAGAAGAAGGGTTTAGATAATAGAATCTTGGTCCCCTCCCACCCTAGAATCCAGATGATCCACACTCTGTTCTTGTTCAGAAGAGCTGTGAACACTTGGCTCTTCACCCATTCTTTGGCAAAATAAGAATGGAAGTTCTTTCAGGCTATTCAACATCTTTAAAGAACTGCTGGGAAGGCTCATCTATTGAATGGGTTGAGCATTGTTGTTGTTGTTCTTGTTAGTTGCAAAGTCATGTCCGACCCATCACAACCCCATGGACAACGTTCCTCCAGGTCCTCCTGTCCTCTACCATCCTCTGGAGTCCATTTAAGCTCACGCCGACTGCTTCAGTGACGCCATCCAGCCACCTCGTTCGCTGCCATCCCCTTCTTCTTTTGCCCTCAATCTTTCCCAGCATTAGGCCCAATCTTTCCCAGCATTAGCATTAAGCTCCAGTGAGTCCTTTCTTCTCATTAGGTGGCCAAAGTATTTCATTTTCAGGATCTGGCCTTCTAAAGAGCAGTCAGGGTTGATCTCCTCTAGGACTGACTTGTTTGTTTGCCTTGTAGTCCGAGGGACTCTCATGAGTCTTCTCCAGCACCATAATTCAAAGGCCTCAATTCTTTGGCGCTCAGCCTTTCTTATGGTCCAACTTTCACCGTCATATATTGCAACTTGGAAAACCATAGCTGTTGTGCCTCGCCCGCCCCCCTCTCCGCAGCCGGGCCCCTCTCATCTCCTGTTATCTCAGCCAGGGACTGATAGTGCAGATGAATGGCCTGGCATGCCTCCAGCCCCCAGTCCTGGCACCATGCCCGGACAGACAGAGCAAGACGAATGGCCTGGCATGCCTCCAGCCCCCAGTCCTGGCACCATGCCCGGACAAACCGAGCAAATAAACCCCTCCCCCACAGCATGTGAACATGAGGAACATGAAGCCAGTCATGAGCTGGAATTGCCGGCAGCTGGAGGGTGGATGGATCCACGCTTCCGGAGAATGAAGAGGCGACGTCAGCAAAAGGAAGGGAGGGGCAGGCCTGGATAAGTGCTGAGTCATGGAGCCACACCCCATGGCCCATATAAAGGATCTGCTTTCTGACATTCTTTGAGTCAGACAAAGTCTAATTTGGATTGCTGAAGTTACATCTTGGACTCCTACCTGCCCTGAGAACTCTGACAGAACTTTGGCAAAGCTGCAGAGGCTCTGTGGCCACGCTTGATACAGACTTCCCCGACCCAGCCGTCAGAGGAGTGGGACATGACAATAGCTTTGACTATACGCACTTTTATTGGCAAGGTGATGTCTCTGCTTTTTAGTATGCTGTCTAGGTTTGCCATAGCTTTCCTCCCCAGGAGCAAGTGTCTTTTAATTTCTTGGCTGCAGTCCCCATCTGCAGTGATCTTGGAACCCAGGAAAATAAAATCTGTCACTACCTCCATTTCTTCCCCATCTATCTGCCAGGAATTGAGAGGGCCGGATGCCGTGATCTTAGTTTTCTTAATGTTGAGTTTCAAGCCAACTTTTGCACTCTCCTCCTTCACCCGCATCAAGAGGCTCTTTAGTTCTTCACTTTCTGCCATTAGAACATAGTGATGATATTTCATTGTATGTCACCAGCCCAGGTTGGACCAGCAATTCTGTGAGAGCTTTGAACCTTTGCCTGAAGGCTATAAACAAAAGTAACAAGATGGGAATGCTGTTTATATATTAACTTTAGGTTCGATGTCTCAAAAGTGCTTTTTAAAAGGCAACTGGACTGTCTTAGTTTTTTTTTCCCCTTGAAAATGCTTCACTTCTCATCCAAGAAGCTTCTTCAGTTCTGAAACGCCTTCAATGAGAAGCGAAACATTTTCAAAGAAAAAAATCCAAGGAAGTCCAGTTGCCTTTTGGAAAGCACCTTTGGGACAACCATGACCTGGATGATTGAGAATCTCCATAGTGTAGATGTTTAGGCCCGTTGATTACTCCAGACAAGGAGCACATCCTTGAAGGGGTTGATTTGGGACCTTAGGATCCACCTAAAGGCACAACACCTGTTAAACAGCAGATGGAGGCCATAGCCAGGAGGTTTTGTTCAGTACACCATGTTACAGCCCTACTGGGATTGAGAAACCTTGGCATCTCATTGGTGGATCACGCCATGCAGTTGTCCTAGAGCAGGGGTCTGCAAACTTGGCTCTTTTAAGATTTGTGGACTTGAGGAACTCTAGTTGGAGTTCCTCAGCCAACAAAGCTGGCTGAGGAACTCTGGGAGTTAAAAGTCCACAAGTCTTAAAAGAGCCAAGTTTGCAGACCCCTGTCCTAGAGCAAAGGGTTCCTATCCTTGAAGCAAAGACAGAAATTACAACTAGTATCGAAGGTAGCAGTTAGTCCTACCCAGGAGATCTATTTTAAGTTGTGTTATGCACGTTTTAGAATAGAATAGAATAGAATTTTTATTGGCCAAGTGTGATTGGACACACAAGGAATTTGTCTTGGTGCATATGCTCTCAGTGTACATAAAAGAAAAGATACGTTCATCAAGGTACAACATGTACAACACAATTGATGATCAATATATCAATATAAATCATAAGGATTGCCAGCAACAAGTTATAGTCATACAGTCATAAGTGGAAAGAGATTGGTGATGGGAACTATGAAAGTTCTATGAACTATGAAAGTTTGCAGTCACTGCACTAGCTTGCCTTTTGGGCTCAGCTCTGAGTGCTGGATATTGGCTGTATAGTCTTTATCTCACATAGAATTAGATCAGAGATTGCCTAGCTAATGTCCCAACCCATCCCATCCGATTCAATCAACAATGGAAGGCTTGCAGAGAGCGGCAACTGCAAATGAAGTAAGTGTTCAACAGATTTTTCTCATAGCCACTTTTGAACTGTGGAACACTTTATCTCAGGAGAATGCATAGCCCATACTCTATAAAATGTTTCAAAGCATTAAAAAACATCCTCTTCCAGCAGGATTTTGATCAAAGATTTAAGATTTCAACCAGCAATCTAGTTTTCCATAAGCTTATCAAGGGTTTTTTTTGTTTTGTTTTAAAGGGCTTCTTAATGCTCTGTGCAATAACCAGAGCCTATAGCCTCTGCAGCGAAGCAGATTAAAATGCTTAATAAATAAATAAATTAGGAGCAATTTATGAATATTAATAATTTTTGAGTCAAACCATTGGGTCTGGCATATATAAACCAATAATGTCCGCTGTTAGTGGGGGTTTCTTTTATGATCTCAGATGGAAGCCTTTTCCAGCCATATCCTACCCAGGCATTATGCATTATGCATAAAATACATCTTCTTTATTTAAGCCGTGGGACCTCTCTTCTTTATCCCATAGAGATAATAACCAAGTACTGAAATTAGTATGAAAATTATGTAGATCCACCTTGTAACAGATGCTCTAGTTCGGTGGAATTCATTGGATTATAATTACTGATTCTTTCTGTGTTCGTAGGATAGCTTACTTAAATTAGCTTTAATTTTCCTCTCCTTTTATATAGTACTAATCACAGTTTTTAATGCTTTTTTCACTTCCATAAAACTATAGAAGAGAGAGCTAAGCTTTTGAAACGCAGAGTGTTGTACATAACTATACTTTTTTTTTTTTTTGCAGTTTCCTTTCTGTTAAGACAAAGAAAATTACTATCCACAATTTGGAGCAAATGTATCCATTAATATTTTGTCTTTAAAATTATATATGCTCACCTATCACAGGTAATCCTTGACTTACAACCACAATCAAGCCCAAAATTTCTGTTCCTAAGCAAGACAGTTATTAAGTGAGTTTTGCCCCATTTTACGACCTTTTTTGCCACAGTGGTTAAGGGAATCATTACAGCTGTTAAATTAGTGCATGGTTGTTAAGTGAATCTGGCTTCCCTATTGACTTTGCTTGTCAGAAGGTGGCAAAAGGTGATTACATGATCCTGGCACACTGCAACCGTCATAAATATATGCCATTTGCCAAGGATCTGATTTTTTTTTTTTTTTATTGAAAGAGTTTTAAAAAAACAAAAACATTTTTCCCCCTTTTTTCCCCCTCCCTCCCAAAAAAAAAACAAAACACCCCTCCTCCCCACCCCCGGCTTCCCGGTCAATCACAAGGTAAAGTTATACATAAACCAAACATAGAATAAAATTTTCCCTTCCAATCCAAATAACCACATCCAAAGCTTTTTGTCTCCCAACCCCCTCCCCATTACATAAAATAACTTTCTAATTATTCAAAGGCAATCTGATATTTCTTAATCTGATATCTGTTTTGTAAATAATCAATCCATTTTTCCATTCAATTAAATATCTTTCCTGTATTGTCTTTTAAAACGCTGAGATTTTAGCCATCTCAGCCAAATTAATAACTTTCAATATCCATTCTTCTATTGTAGGTATCTCTTCTTTCTTCCAGTATTGTCCAATCAACAGTCTTGCTGCTGTTACTAAGTTCAAAATCAATTTAGTCTCAATCCCTGTACAATCCATTATAATTCCCAAAAGGAAAAATTGTGGCAGGAACTTTATCTTCTTCTTCAGTACATTTTGAATAATCCACCAAATTCTTATCCAAAAGACCTTAATTTTCTTGCAAGTCCACCAAATATGAAAATATGTAGCATCATCACAATCACACCTCCAACATTTCGCTTGGATATTAGGATACATACATGATAATTTTTTGGGATCTAAATGCCATCTATAAAACATCTTATAAAAATTTTCCTTAAATTCTGTGCTTGTGTAAACTTAACATTTCTAACCCAAATTTTCTCCCATGTTTCCAACATTATTGGTTCCTGAATATTCTGTGCCCATTTTATCATACAATCCTTTACCAAATCCTTTTCCGAATCTATTTCAAGCAACACATTATACAATCTCTTTATATGCTCCTGGGTCTGATTTCTAATTTGCTTTACCAAATTTCCCTCGTTCTGCATTATACCAATTTTTTGATCTTCTTTCCATCTAGCACTTATTTGCCCATATTGAAACCAAGTATAATTCCTCCCTTCTTCATTTAATACCTGTAATGATTTTAATTGCAATCTACCTCCTTCAGCATACAAAAGTTCTTTATATGTAATCATTTCCTGTTTCTGTTCTATATTTATATTCTCTATTGCATGTCTAGGGCTCGCCCATATAGGAATCTTGTAATCTAATTTATAGGAATATTTATTCCAGACCCGCAAAAGAGCACTTCTCAACACATGATTCTTAAAAGCCCTATCCACTTTTTTCCATAAAATAAGTACGCATGCCATCCATATAACAAGTCATAACCTTCTATATTCAAAATTCTTTCCTCTGTTAAGTTAAACCAGTCACTTATTACTGAAAGGGTTACTGCTTCATAATATAGTTTAAAGTTAGGCATTCTTAAACCACCTCTTTCCCGTGAATCCTGTATTATTTTCATTTTAACCTCGCCTTTTACCCTGCCATATAAATTTATTAATCCCACTCTGCCAATCTTCCAAATTTTTATCCTTTTAATTATAGGTATCATCTGGAACAGAAACAAAAATCTAGGTAACACATTCATTTTAATAGCCGCAATCCTTCCCAATAGGGATAACTGCAATTTCTTCCAGCCACTCATATCATTCTGAACTTTTTGCCATAGCAAGTCATAATTATTCTTATAAAGTTTCTTGTTCGATGAGCTAATATAGACCCCTAAATATTTAACCTTTTTTACTACCTCAAATCCTGTCATTTCCTCTAGTTTTTGTTTCTGTTGTATAGACATATTTTTAATTATCACTTTTGTTTTATTCTGATTTATTTTAAATCCTGATACCTTTCCATATTTATCAATTACTTCCAACAAAAATCTACTTGAATTTATAGGATTCGTTAACGTAACCACTACATCATCTGCAAAAGCTCTAACTTTGTACTCATATTGTCTAATCTTAATTCCTCTATTTTCATTAATTCTCGTATTTTATCTAATAATGGTTCCAGAGTCAAAACAAACAATAATGGTGATAAGGGACATCCCTGTCTTGTTCCTTTCGCAATCTTAATAACTTCTGTCAAACTACCATTTACTATAATCTGTGCTGTTTGCTCTCCATAAATCGCTTTAATTATTCTAATAAAACAGTCTCCAAATTGCATTTTCTATTAATTTAAATAAAAATCCCAATGCAATCGATCAAAGGCTTTCTCTGCATCCAAAAAATAAGTGCCGCTGAAGTATTCTTCTTTCCAAATATTCCAATATATTAATAATCTGTCTAACATTATTCCTCATCTGCCTCCCTTTTATAAAACCAGATTGATCAGTATGAATTCTTTGTTGTAAAACTAACATTAATCTATTTGCTATTATTTTTACAAAATCTTATAATCATTATTTAAAAGTGAAATCGGCCTATAGTTACCAGGTTTAGAGCAGTCTTGCTCCTCTTTGGTATCAGTGAAATAAAAGATGTTTTCCATGACGGGGTATTCCCACCCTAATTGTATCTGATTAAATAATTCTTTAAGTGGGCCTAATATTTCATCCTGTGTTTTTTTATAATAAGTTGCTGTAAGACCATCTGTACCAGGGGTTTTCCCTTTTTTTAATTGATTAATTGGCTCCACTATTTCTCCAGTAGCTATCGGCCGGTTCAGCTCCTCCTCTGTTCTAATGTTAGAATATTCACCTTATAATCTTTCAAATAATCATAAATGTCCCTATCCAATATTTTGTCTTTTTGCATATAGTGCAGTATAAAATTCTGAGAATGCCTTTTAATTTTATCCTGTTGATATCTCTTTACCTTTATATTCTATTTTTGTATGACACGTGCTTTCTGTTTCTTCCTTAAATTATATGCCAACCATCTCCCAGGTTTATTTGCATTACAAAAGGTATTATGTTTAGCATATTGTATATTCGTTGCCACCTGGTCTGCCATTAACATATTAAATTGACTCTGTAATATTTTTCTAGCCTCTTTAAGTTTATGATCTTGTGGGTTTTGAATTAATAACTGTTGCTTCCTTGAATTTCTTCTTCCAAATATCTACGCTGCCTTTGTTTATTATTCCTTTGCCTGTTGTCCAAATAAAATCAATATCCTCTAATAAACGCTTTGCTCGCTTCCCACACAGTTCCTATAGGTGTCCCTTTGTACATATTAAAATCAAAAAATTCTTTTAACTGTTTCTTACAATAAGTTACATTATCCTCATATCTAAACAGATTTTCATTCAACCTCCATGTTCTACCACCTTTTTTCCCTTGTAATAATTCCATCCATACTGGGCTATGGTCAGTTAAACACCTCGAAATATCTTCGTTTTCTTCACCCTAGAAAGCAAGTCATTAGAAATTAAAATAAAATCAATGCGTGAAAAAGATTGATGCCTATCAGAAAAAAAAGTAAAATCTCTCTCATCTGGATTCCGTAACCTCCATATATCTCTAAACTCAAAGTCTTCCATCATTTCAAAAAAGGATTTTGGTAATTTTGCATGTATAGGTATCTTCTTGGAGGAGGTTCTCTTATCCCTTCTTGTATCAATTACTCCATTCCAGTCTCCTAATAAAATAAACGAACTATAATCCCAGAGGGTCAACCTCTCATGTAACATTTTGTAAAACTTTTCTTGTTGCTGATTAGGTGCATAAATACCTATCAACAAAGTCTTTTTTGCATCTATCACCAGTTCAATAGCAATAAATCTTCCTTGAATATCTGCCTCAATTAGCTTAGCTGGTATATCCTTCCTGATATATACAACAATTCCATGCTTCTTTTCCAAAGCTGATGCAACAAAATGGTTACCCAATTTTGAATTAATTAAATATTTTTGGTCTGATAATTTTATATGTGTCTCTTGCAAACAAATCACATCATTTTTAAATTGTTTCAAGTAGTGAAATATTTTCCTTCTTTTCTGAGCTGAATTCAAGCCATTAACATTCCATGACAAGATTCTATTTGTCATTCTTGGCCTCCTGAAGCCTTGAAGGAGACAAGCGAAGCTCCTCCTCCGGTATCTTCCGTCTAGCTGCTCCCACAGCTTCCATAAAGGGATCCTGACTTTACTTTGAGACTGTTGCTCTTCTTACGCTTAAGGGCTCCTCTTGTCACCCTTTGCTCTTGTGGTTCCTCTAATACTGGCAGCAATAAAGGCTCTTGGGTCACCACGCCTTCTTGAGTCTCTTGAAGTTTTTCTATCACTTCTATTTCGACTTTCAAAACTGTAGAAAGAAAATCCTTTGCCTTTAAAACAGTGTCAATTCTATATCTCCTTCCTTGATAGAATAGTGTCAGTCCAACTGGCACCTCCCATCTGAATTGAATCTGATGTTTTTTAAGTTCTTGTGTAAAAAGCAAATTCCTTCCTGTCTCTTAACATCTTTGAAGGAATCTCTTCAACACCTTCAACTCCTGTTCTCCAATTTTTAAAGTTGTCTGATATGAAACTTGCAGAATTTGATTTCTCATAGTCCTTTTCACAAAATAAACCACAATGTCCCGAGGAAGCTTTCTCTGTCTTGCAATCCAAGAATTAACTCTATATATTTTATCAATTTGGTAAGCTACCTCTTGGGGTCCGCTTCAATAAATTCAGCCAATGCTTCTGATATAATTTTTCTTAAGTCTTCCACGCTCTTCTTGCATACCACGAATTCTAAGAGCTCCTTCCATAAGTTTATATTGTAATATCACAACCTGATCTTCATTTTGATCCACTTTTTTTGAACACCTTTCATTTCATCTTCTAAATACTTATTTGACTGAGAGATCTGTTGCATTTCCACTTCCAATCCTTCAATTTTTTTACTCAGTCCTTGAACTGCCATAAGAATATCTTCTCTTATTTTTGCATTAAAATTCTCCATCATCTCTTTTTTGCCTATCTTCAGAAAGTTTTAATTGTTCTTTCAATATTTCCTCAAGACTTGGTTCAGATCCCTTCTTCCAGAAGGCTTTAAAGGTTTAGCTGCCATTCTGTCTTCAAAAGAATCAGGAATTCAAACTTAATAACTCTCCTTCCTCCTTTCAGTATAAAAACTCCGCTTGTAACAATCCACAAGTAACGCTGCTTCATCGTACTAAAAATTTTTTACTTTCACTTTTAGACGCCATTTTAAAAGTCAATTAATCAAAGACAAAGAAAGGTTTCAAATTTCAAAAAGGGAGTCGGTACTTGCCGTGCTGATTCTGCATCAAAGATCGAACGCTTGTGAAATTCCCGTCTGCTTGGAATATCAATCAATTTAATAAGTCCTCTAGAGCAGGAGGGACATTCCTCTCCTTTTCCTGATAAAAACAGGGCGTGCTGAAGTTGGAAGGAGTGGAATTCGGTGGGGTCATAAATCCAGGAAAATTCGCTCTTGAGAGCAAACCCCCTGTCAGACCTGCCACTCTTCCACAATTCTGATAACCTCTTTCACCCAGAGATTATGCTAAGCTCAGTGAACAGTGATTTATTTTCTGTTTCAAAAGGGAGTCGGTACTTGCCGTGCTGATTCTGCATCAAAGATCGAACGCTTGTGAAATTCTGCCTGCTTGGAATATCAATCAATTTAATAAGTCCTCTAGAGCAGAAGCGACATTCCTCTCCTTTTCCTGATAAAAACAGGGCGTGCTGAAGTTGGAAGGAGTGGAATTCGGTGGGGTCATAAATCCAGGAAAATTCGCTCTTGAGAGCAAACCCCCTGTCAGACCTGCCACTCTTCCACAATTCTGATAACCTCTTTCACCCAGAGATTATGCTAAGCTCAGTGAACAGTGATTTATTTTCTGTTTCACTGAATTAACTCTATATATTTTATCAATTTGGTAAGCTACCTCTTGGGGTCCGCTTCAATAAATTCAGCCAATGCTTCTGATATAATTTTTTTCCTTTTCTTTGAAATTTTTGTTTAATATGTTCTCTTGCCATTGAATTGAAAAAGCTGGACTGGCAAGAATTTGATTTCTCATAGTCCTTTTCACAAAATAAACCACAATGTCCCGAGGAAGCTTTCTCTGTCTTGCAATCCAAGAATTAACTCTATATATTTTATCAATTTGGTAAGCTACCTCTTGGGGTCCGCTTCAATAAATTCAGCCAATGCTTCTGATATAATTTTTTTCCTTTTCTTTGAAATTTTTGTTTAATATGTTCTCTTGCCATTGAATTGAAAAAGCTGGACTGGCAAGAATTTGATTTCTCATAGTCCTTTTCACAAAATAAACCACAATGTCCCGAGGAAGCTTTCTCTGTCTTGCAATCCAAGAATTAACTCTATATATTTTATCAATTTGGTAAGCTACCTCTTGGGGTCCGCTTCAATAAATTCAGCCAATGCTTCTGATATAATTTTTTTCCTTTTCTTTGACATTTTTGTTTAATATGTTCTCTTGCCATTGAATTGAAAAAGCTGGACTGGCAAGAATTTGATTTCTCATAGTCCTTTTCACAAAATAAACCACAATGTCCCGAGGAAGCTTTCTCTGTCTTGCAATCCAAGAATTAACTCTATATATTTTATCAATTTGGTAAGCTACCTCTTGGGGTCCGCTTCAATAAATTCAGCCAATGCTTCTGATATAATTTTTTTCCTTTTCTTTGACATTTTTGTTTAATATGTTCTCTTGCCATTGAATTGAAAAAGCTGGACTGGCAAGAATTTGATTTCTCATAGTCCTTTTCACAAAATAAACCACAATGTCCCGAGGAAGCTTTCTCTGTCTTGCAATCCAAGAATTAACTCTATATATTTTATCAATTTGGTAAGCTACCTCTTGGGGTCCGCTTCAATAAATTCAGCCAATGCTTCTGATATAATTTTTCTTAAGTCTTCTCACGCTCTTCTTGCATACCACGAATTCTAAGAGCTCCTTCCATAAGTTTATATTGTAATATCACAACCTGATCTTCATTTTGATCCACTTTTTTCTGAACACCTTTCATTTTGTCTTCTAAATGCTTATTTGACTGAGAGATCTGTTGCATTTCCACTTCCAATCCTTCAATTTTTTTAAAACATTACAAGGATTGAAAAGATATAAATACCATAATTGCTAAGTGATGCACACTTGCAGTAGATTTACATGGATGAACACTATAGCAAGTGTTAGTAAGGAAGGAAAGCAAAGCAAAGCAGTAACATCTAAGATGCTAAGCTTGTTTGAAAGTTTAATATGGCCCTATAATACAAGACAAGGTTCATCTTCTTTTCCATTCATTTCAATGCACTAGAGTTTTCAGTTTATAGATCATTTTATATTCTATGTCTTTATCAGTTCGGGTTTTTTCTCTAGAAATCCGTCAAATTTAATAGTCATCTGTCATTTTCCTACAGTTGCTTTTTTTAAGGCTGAACCACAGATTCCTATATAATTTTTTTTCCAAAAGCCAATCTCAATTCTTGGAACAGACCAAGCAGGGCCTCAAATGAGAGTTCAGAGCTAAAATCATAATGTTTCCATAGTACCACAACTAGCAATAATCTAGTAGTCCAACCAAAAAAGTGACAACCTTCATTTACAATATACAATCAGCAAGTTTACAAAACTACATTGATAAACACTGCTCAGTTCATGTTTGCATCATCATTACCTGCTATCTTATTTTCACTGTTCGTACATAAAACTTGGCTACTATACATGTATAGAATTTTTCACATTGGAAATTATAACTCATCCTTCTGCCTGTGTATTGGTGCAGAAAGGACATAGAGATCCCTGTTCCAAGTACTGTATAATAATACACTTTATACTTTGCCTAAAGTATTGTATTATTTCAATCTCCCAGACTCACACAGGCAAGAACACTCAGCTTATATAAATTTAGAATATCCAGTCTACATGACATTTATTTTAGTTCGTTTGTTGTTTTCAAACTCAATAGTTGATCATCTGCCGGAACTAAGAGTAATAAACCTCTTGGGAAAACTGGTCTTAAACCAGTAACTTTATCTGCTTCTAAGGCTCACTTGAATGCTACGCATCCTAATCTTAAGCCTGAATAATATAATAGATATGTCCTTAGGGGCAGAAAGAAAGAATGGCCTTTAAGAACTTGGTTTGCACTAGCTCTCCTTTGTCTAAATTCCCACATGGGCACTATATAATATTTGGAACCAAAGTTTGGCATCAAAAAACATTAAAGCTGCTGCCATTAGTTCTTTTCTTTTTGTTAAAATAAAAAAAAAGATAAATAAAAGAAGCTTCCAGTATCCAGCGAAGAAGTTTATGCCAACTGGGTAACATATTCATCATGTGTTTTTCAAATCTTCATGGAATAAAACACTAAAATATTTTAAGGTATTTTAAAACAGGGGTCTCCAACCTTGACAATTTTAAGACTTGTGGACTTCAACTCCCAGAGTTGAAGTCCACAAGTCTTAAAGTTGCCAAGGTTGGAGAGCCCTGTTTTAAAAGATGGACCTACTATTCTACCTACCTTGCTCTACCCTACCCTACCCTACCCTACCCTACTCTACTCACTATTCTACTCTACTCTGCTTAATTTGTAACCAGCTTGTTCTTCTTAAAGTGCAGAATTATAGATCTTATTGTCCTTCTGAGCACAGTGAGCATATATAAGATGATGTCTGGTTGCATCATCTACGAGCAAAAGTAGGAGAATATTACATCTTACAATTTGGGGAGCATGAAAATCTCGTTTTTGTTTTTACATGGAGTTAATGTAAAATTTAAAGGGTTAAAATACATCCTTGCCTCACTTCTCTCCATATATTTACCATTTCTTAGAACAACAATTCTGGATTGCATTTCACCTTAAAGGGGCATGGAAGTACAGCTTTTGAATCCGGAAAAGAAGACTCTTATAATGAATGTATTTTTTTTGCTTTTCCCACAATATCATTGTGAATGTAAAGGAAATGTTAAATCGAGGAAAGCCTTTGGCAGACTTCACTTTATGGTTCTGGTTGTTCATTAAGTGGTACAAGAATATCACTAGACACCAAGGCCTCTTTAAATCTCACTTGTTTGTCTCCTGTTACACCTTTAAGCTCTAGCTAGTCTTGGAGCGTTCAGTTTAAGTGTTTAGCACATCGTTTGCTTATTATACTGCAAAGGCTGGTAGGTCCACAATTAGTCAGATCTCTTTTATTATCCCCAATCCTTGACAATATGTCCTATTGGATTGATGAAGGTGAACAAAGATGTATCCCGCAAGCTAAGGTCATTTTAATTATTTCAGCTAGGACAAGAATCATTACCCAGTGACTTCATAAGGAGAAAACGGTGAGCACCTTTGTTCAGTTTTATGTTGAAATCTGCACATAAAGCTCTGAAAGGCTGTTCCCATGCTTCTATAAAAAGCTGATTTGTCTGCATTCTTTCGGGTTCTACCAATACCACTGGCTTTCCTTGGGTGGCTGAACAAACAATGGTCATGTTTCGCTATGGGGTTTGTTCTTCTCCTCCAAGACAGATTTTTATTGTTGTTTTTTCAAAAATTCAATAATTCTTGGGAGACCCCCATACCAGTGATGACGAACCTATGGCACGCGTGCCAGAAGTGGTACAGAGCCATTTCTTTGGGCACACCAGCCATCAGCCATTGCTTTTCCAGGTTCCGGTGCGCCAACTGGTCTTCGCACACACTGGAAGAGCAACTTGGTGCCGAAAAGGTTTGCCAACACTGGCCTATACCATCCCAGACAAATGGCTGTCCAATCTCTTCGTAAAAACCTCTAGTGATAGAGCACCCCATAACTTCTGAAGGCAAGCTATTCCACTGATTAATTGTTCTCACTGACAAGAAATGTCCTCTTAATTCCAGGTTGGCTCTCTCTTTGATAAGCTTTCAACCAAACTTCTTGTCTTGCCCTCAGGTGCTTTGGAGAATACGTTGACTCTCTCTTCTCTGTGATATCCCTCAAATATTACAATACTGCTATTGGAAATATTGTGAATATTGGAAGGGCATTCATTTTGTCCATTCTGCATCACTGATTAAGGGGAACATTCTCAGAACTAAAGGGAAGTATTCACTTTCTAGTGAAGATTCCAGATCTTCAAATCAGCAAAGAAACCCGATTATAGGTGCTTTTTTCAAGAGGCAACTGGACTTTCTGGGTTTTTTTTGAAGATATTTTGTTTTTCATCCAAGAAGCTTCTTCAGCTCTGAATGGATGGTGGGAAATGGAAGGATTTATACTTCTTGCAGACAGCTGATTATTTGCATTCTTTTAGCAGGTCAAATGCAAATGACCAGCTGTCTGCAAGGAGCATAAATCCTTCCATTTCCCACCATCCAGTCAGAACTGAAGAAACTTCTTGGATGGGAAGTGAAATGTCTTCAAAGAAAATCCAGAAGTCCAGTTGCCTCTTGAAAAAAAGCATTTTTGGGGCAACCATGACCTGGATGACTGAGAATCTCCATAGACATAACCGATTGTAGAACATGAACCAAAAATCTGATATAGATCAGAAAGTATTGTGTGAATTGCTTTCATCTTGTCTGTTGTGGGTGAATTTGAAACCAGGCATCCATAGAATTCCTATTCAGTTGCTGTGTGAATGCTGAGTTTGGAGGGAGGGGAGATTATTTATTTATTTTTATTAAATTTATATGCTGTCCATCTCACTGTTGATATACTGAATAAATGGGATTTGGGAGAAAAATTAGTAAAACGGGTAACATGAATGGATGAGTGGAAACTCTACAAGGAAGTCTAGAGAATTTGAAGACTTGAATCAGTGGCAATGACAATTGTTTGCTTGGAGAAAAATCTGTTGTTTTCCCCCCAAATATATTGTTTGAGCATGTCTATTGAAAGGTATATGCGGCAAAGGGATTAATATCAGCCTAAAAGTTTGATTGATTTCATTGCTTATGGTAAAAGAGTTAGAGAATTGGTGAAAGATATAAGGATATTCTGATAGTGTCCAGAGGGGTTCTTGGCAAAAAATCCATGCAAAAGTAAAGATAAGAAAGAAGTGAGGAAAATTGAGAAGGATGGTAGAATAATTGCAGGAAGAAAAAGTACGAGTCATGTATGAAAAAATATTAAAAGATATATTAATCCTGCAGCAAAATGAATATAAACTAGATGTGATGTATAGAAGGTGTCTGGAACAGAGTAAAATAATTGTGACACAGAGTGCCATAGGGACTATGGGCAAGTATGCTAATCAGAAGGCTGAAAAGGATGTACAGTTGGATAAAAGAAATGGATGAGGGGGGGAATACAAATAAGAGATTAATTACCAAAAATGAATACGGGAGAAATAACAGATTATTGCAACAATCTTCTTCATTTTTTTGTTCTTTAGTTCATTCCTGTCCAATTCTCGGTCACTGCCTGGACAAATCCCTGCAGTAGTCTTGGCAAGGTTTTTCAGACGGGGTTTGCCATTGCCTCCTTCCAGGAGATGAGAAAAAGAGATTGGCCCAAGGTTACCCACCTGGCTTCATGCCTAAGGCAGAGGGAGGACTCATAGTCTCCTGGTTTCTAGCATGGTGCCTTAACCACTGCATCAAACTGGCTCTCAGCTTTTTCAATCATACCATTTTTATATTTGCTATAAAAACTGCAGCCTAACATATCTCTTTTGTTTATTCTGAAATACAATGAGTTGGCATTATCAAAAGTAGCTGGGCAACTATCTTTTCTAGTTGCTTCTCTTGTTTGAAAATCTGAACCTGTGAAGAAATCTTTGTTCATTAGAGTCCCCATTCCCCTGTTTATATTTTGGAACCGATATTTAAAAATAAATGTTTTCAGACAATGAATTATATTTCTGTTGAGGTAATCACTCAGT
This sequence comes from Ahaetulla prasina, assembly GCF_028640845.1. Classification (NCBI taxonomy): domain Eukaryota; kingdom Metazoa; phylum Chordata; class Lepidosauria; order Squamata; family Colubridae; genus Ahaetulla; species Ahaetulla prasina. The sequence continues at coordinate 32,208,710 of NC_080540.1, read as the reverse complement.
AGATTTTGGCTCTGGCTATTCTGATCCTTACAGTATATACTTTTGAGGTGTTTTCCTGTAGTTTGAAAAAAAAATATAAGTTCTAGGCAATGTCAAGTTGATATTTTGGCAATTGAAATTCTTGATTTGTTTTCAAGGCTATTGGAAAAAGCCCAACTGAAAGTCAGGCTGCCTTATCCACTCTGGTGGTTAGTAACCACTCTAGCCTTAGTAAGACCACACCTAGAATACTGCATCCAGTTTTGGTCATCATATTATAAAAAAGATATTGAGACTTTAGAAAAAGTGCAGAGAAGAGCAACCAAGATGATTAAAGGACTGGAGACTAAAGCATGAAGAACGGTTATAGGAACTGGGCACGGCTAGTCTAGTGAAGAAAAGGACCAGGGGAGACATGATAGCAGTCTTCCAATATTTGAGGGGTTTACACAGAGAGGAGGGGGTCAAGCTATTTTCTAAGGCACCTGAAGGCCAGACAAGGAATAATGGATGGAAACTGAACTAGGAGAGATTCAACCTAGAAACGAGGAGGAACTTTCTGAGAGTGAGAACAATCAACCAATGGAACAGCTTGCCTTCGGAAGTTGTGGGAGCTTCATTACTGGATTCTTTCAAGAAGAGATTGGACTGCCATTTGTCAGAAGTGATGTAAGGTCTCCTGCTTGGACGGGGGTTGGACTAGATGACCTACAAGGTCTCTTCCAACTCTGTTAATCTATTAAAAAAAATCCTGTCCTGTCAAACAGTGTCAGCTGTTCGTCTAGTGAAAAAGTCATCTGCTGTCTAGTGAAAGTCATCTGCCATATCTAAGGACTTGCTTGCCTCCCTTTATTCTTCTTCAGAGTTGCTAGGCTAAAATGGTTGCTGTCAATTTATACAATAGGGCTCTTTTCAGAGAATGGTGCTGCTGACTCAGAATTTCTCCAATTATGAATACAGAGACAGGAAGAAGGCTTTTATTGCAGCACTGACCATATTCACGTTTCTAATGGTTTTTACATGGAGGTTTTTGGTTATTTCTGTATTTTCTGTGATTGATAGATTTTCCTGATTATTTTTAAAAAGCCATTTATGTTTGCTAAGCACAATAGATGGTTCCTCTGGGAGTGTGAACATTATAAATGCCCCAAATACATGATGTTCAAACCATTGATCCATTTAAAAAATATGTGAGGTTCTCATGAAACCTTAAACAACATATGTAAACTGAATATTGTAATACATTGTAATATATTACCACTGTCTTCTCTAACGATCAGTTAGAGAGACGGTGGTCATTTATAGTCCTTCAGAGTGTGATATCTGTTATACTGTAAATTAAGAATTCCTTTATGTGTCTGAAGGTCTCTTAACTTAGTTTATGGTATATTTTCTCTTGTAGGAATTTATATGTCAAATTCTTCCACTCTATCATTAGAAGTTGAATTTGACATTAAACAAGGCATGTATTCACTTGGTCTGCTTTAGATTTCCAGAAGTATGTTACCATCTAAGCTCCAGGGCTGATAAAAATTAGGCCCTGCATAAGAACATTTCTATAGTGAATGAAACAAAACTTCTGTGACCAACTTTATTTCTTCTTTCAATATTCTGCAATGTTAATATCCTAAGGCTTGTATTTTTAAAAAACAGGTGCTTAATTTTAGTTTCCCTCGCTTTGAGGGAGAAAGGTATATGTTATACATAACATTTCTTGTGGGAAATGATACAATCTAGACTTGTTGCAATCAATCCTACTTTCTTCCAATCTTACTTACTCATCTGAGCTTTGCTAATTTTTGCTTTGTAGATTATAGTCAACTTCTCACTAGAAAGCAATGCTTTTGTTCTAGAATAGATGTTGGCTGAATTTGAGGTAACCTCTTTATCCCTAGGTCTAATCTAGGGCAACAGCACCACCAGAAGGCTGTTCTTCGTCTATCATTTATCTTTCTTGTTTAGAATGTACGCTTTGTACATTTTTGATTTAAATATTCACATTTTTAATATAAATATTCATATTTATGTACAGAGTTACTTTGACCTTCCTTCTGTACTAGCCTGGCTTCAACCATATGCTACTGTGGCATGATGTCCTCCTAGTTTTGTTGTAGCTTTAATAAAATTGGATGGAAGAGAGGGATTTCTCTCAAGCTACAAAGGTTCAGAATTCCTATAGGCAAGCAAGCAGGAGCAGATGCTTACATACATTAATAACAACAATGCACTAAAGCTGTACTCTGCAGTCAAAGATAGTTTACCAAAAAATGAAATGTAGTAACTAGGTGTGTCAGGAAATATTACTGAAATATAAATTGTTTAGCAGATGCTCCAAAAGATATAACAGCTTTGAGAATTACATATTATTCTGCTTAGCTGTCAAGTTTAATACACTTTTTTAAAGTGACTGTTTTGCATCAAATCCAACCCTGGAATTTGCAAAGAAGGAAGGGAATTGAGGAAAGAAGAGAATGAGGTAATCTCCTTACACGTTCAGGAGCTAATCAATTTATTTCCAGCTGTGATGCATCTAGAAGCATTTCAAGTCTGATTTTCCACATACAAAACAGTGACGTTCCAAACACATTGGAGATAAGCCATTCTCTTCAGGATAGGATTTTTTTTTAATACTTAAATTTTGGTCAAAGACCAGTATTGCCTTATACACTGTAAGCCGCCCTGAGTCTTCGGAGAAGGGCGGGGTATAAATGTAAAAACAAAAACAAAAACAAAAAAAGTATCAAATGAAACAAATAGCAAACTCTTTAAAAGTAAAAGAGGAAGACCAAACATAAAACACAAACTAAAAGAATAATACAAAATATTACTGTCACTATTTTACCATTGGAAACTGTGTTTCTAGGACCTCCTCCCCATCCCCCCCCAAAAAACCCTGAATATTATTTGTCTGAAATTAAGGCAAAAATCTAAAAATCTAAAACAGGAGTGGATTAAAGTAAAACAGAGCGATGTGACAGCTGTCTGTATACGTATTTAATAGTGTTCAAAAGTTAGGCCAGCTATTTTATATGAAGGGATGAAGATTGGTCAGCTTTAATCTTTGCTTACTAGCAGCATAAGAGAATATGGCAACATCCAGAAGCTTAAAGTTTGTTTGGTCAGAAATTTATATATAGAAATCAGAGATTAGAGCAGGGGTGAAATGTAAAATCTGTTACTACCGGTTCTGTGGGTGTGGTGGGGTAATGTGACTGGGTGGGCATGACCAAATTTTTTTTTTAACTTTTAAAAGCATTTTTTTTACAACCTCTTTGGCTGAAGAGGTTGTAAAAAAATCCTTTTAAAAGGTTCTGGAGATCAGGCAACTCAGCTGGGATCGCCAGAGGAGCCTTTTAAAAGCTTTTTTTTTACAACCTCTTCAGCCAAAGAGGTTGTAGAAAACATGCTTTTAAAGGGTTCTGATGATCCCAGCTGAGCTGTGCAATCATCAGGCTTTTTTTATTTTGAAAATAAAAAAAATTTCAAAAATTTTTTTCAGCTGAAGAAAAAATGCTTTTAAGAGTAAAAAAAAACAACTCTGATGATCGTGCGGCTCAGCTGGGCATAGTGGGGAGAGGGCAGAGATTTTTGCTACTGGTTCTCCGAACCACCCACCACCATCACTGAGATCCATCAGGCGATCCAGTCCGAACTGAGAGCATTTCACCCCTGGATTAGAGTGACAGAGAAAACTACTTTTACCAGGTATGGGGAAATAAAACAGATTCTAATATTGATATAAGATCAGAAGTACAGTAAAATGTGGGCAAATGGTTCTGTGGTGCCTGTAGCATAATAGACATAAGAAAGCAGCAAATAAAATTGTTTTGTATCTGCCTTTCAAAATGGCCAAAGGAGGACCATTAAAAAAGGCCAATGTTAAAGCCCTTCTCAGCTTGGATGCTGTCATATTTTTAAGTATTTTGCTAGTCTAAAGGTACAGCTGGAAGTCCAGGAGTACATTTCTGGGATATGCTAGGAATTTTCTCCCTGGGGCTTTCCTCCTTTCCCACAGCGGTTCGGCCAGACTGATGATGAACCTCTATGGGGAAAATGCTATCTTTCACCTTTCACTGTTCTGTTAAATTTGGGACATGAAGTATAATGGCATGGCATTTAAATCCTTTTAACAAGTGCACTCAGCACTATTATTTATTACAACTCACTAAACAAGTAAACAAAGCATAGAAGGGGGAAAGTGCTGTCTGAGTGATATTTTTATGCTCTCTTGTTGATCAGTTAGATTGCACTAACTGATACATGGAGAATCTCCATATTTCTGAATCAGCTGTATGAAGGACAATTGAGCATTGAACTGATTTGAAGTATTTCTGAGGTTTTGGAGAGTGAAACCTGTATGCAAGGAGATACTTACCTATCACAACCTCCTGTCACAGTTTCATTCAGTACAAAAATATATTATCTTTCTGACAATGTGAGTTTGTATTATACAGATGTGTGCCTTGCTATCCTTCCACATTTCCACCAACCTCTTTGGGGAATTTTTGGACCCGAGGAAGTAATTTTTTTTATATTTTTTGTCAGAATTAAATATACATAATATACCGTACTTTGTAAATAGTTAATGACAGTTCAGATTTATGTACATTAAAAGAACACAGGCAAAATCACTATTTGACTCCTTATTTCTTGTATCTTTCACAGCCTGTTAATCAAGGAAGTCACTATCAGAAAGAAATGAACCCCCTTTCTCAGTCCAACCCAAGGTAAGATGCTGTTTACAGCTCAGGCAAAACAGATGTTTTGAGAATACGGGAAGAACCAGTCAGTGTAACTTTTCTTTTGCGTACTCTTAAATCTTACAGCCAGTTTCTCCATCTTAAAAAGAAATGTGTATTTCCAGCCTTGACCACATTTATACTCACGCATAAGTAGAAACCTGAGGAATGGAAATGATTGCTGATATGTGGCTCAGCAGTTGAGTGTATTTGGACCGGTGCATTCATTTTCAGCAACCGCAAACAGCAGTATCCACAGACTGGAAACAAATAAATTGGAAAGCATTTATCATCACAAGTCCTGGAATTCAGAAGTGGCTGTGTTGAACCTAGAACAGTGCTTTACTATCTTTTTGTATTCCTATGTCTTGAAAGTAGTTTCAAGAATTCAGTAATAATCCCCTTAGAAAAGAGGCAAAGATTGAAAAACATTGAACTTGTTTTTTTACATCCTATCTGAACTGAAGCTGATTTCTTAACTAAAGAGATTGTTTTCTTAAGCACAGGCTAAGGTGGAATATCTATCTACCTGCAGGACACTCTCACAACTCAGGCTTTCTTCCATAGGGCAAGGGCATTGTGTTCCCTTTTCTAGATTACCTAAGAGACAGATCTTCAAATAATCTCTTGACAAAACAATTGCTATGGCTATTAGAAAACTCTTTTAAAAAGCTAGCTCAAGGAAAACCTAGTTTAGGAACCAAAAGCACTTTGTACGAAGACTTCAGAATTAAGAAAATTCTTATCCTTTATTTATCTTTGCTGCAAGAATTTTTCCAAATTTGTGGGAGGACTGAGAACTGGGGAGGATAAGCTTACAGTGCATTACTGAAGACAGCAGCATATTCAGTGGGCTTTGGTACTGGCTGGACCTCAGTTTTTGCTGTCCCATAGTAGAAAGTTTGTTGGCCGCTGCCTAAAACTAAAATTAGTTCTTTCCAAGCATGATTATTAAGAAGATAAGAGTGGCCTTATGAGAATTCCCACAACTGAATTAATTTCTTTATCCATGGGTAGATGAAGGTAAATACACCTTGATTTTTTTAAGAGCCCTCCTGTGATTGACCCAGCTTTCCATACATAATTAAATCAAAGTTACCTTTTTGTAATAGCAATTCAGACATATTGCATCTATTTTCCATACTCTATACCAGTGATGGCTAGCCTTTTTGCCATCGTGTGCCAAAAGCGGGGGGAGAGGTCACACATGCACGTGCCCACACTCATAATTCAATGCCCCCCGTGCCCCACCCCCCCGCATGTGCACACATGCCCCCCGCGCATGCACACACAAACCACCACCACCTGCACCCCATTTTGGGCCTATTAGGCGTCCCTGAAGCCTCCATGGCCAGAAACGGCCCATTTCCTGACTTCTGTGGGACTGGAAGGCCTGTTTTTCGCCCTCCCCGGGCTCCAGAGGCTTTCTTGGAGCCTGAGGAGGGCAAAAACAGCCTCCCCCACACCCCTGGAGGCCCTCCGGAAGCCGAAAACGCCCTCCCAGAACATTCATATGAGCCCTGTACCTACCTGGCATCCAAAATAGGCCATGTGGAGACTCCTAGGAGGGGAGGGGAGGGGCGGCATAGGAGGGGACAGCCAAAAATCAGTTGGCTGGTGCGCGCATGCGCGCTAGAGCTGAGCTAGGGCAACAGCTTGCGTGCCCGCCGATATGGCTCCACATGCCACCTGTGGCATGCATGCCATAGGTTTGCCATCACGGCTCTATACATTAGGCAACAAAGACTGCTAAGTTTATAAAAGTTCTACTTTTTATTTCATTTCATTTCCCCTTGAGAGTCCACTATCTTGTCTCCTGTTCCATGGTACATTTTTCTTTCCCTGAAGACTCAAACCCTTTTTTGTTCTGTCAGATTCTTAAATCTTTCTAAATTTCCTTACTGCAGAATAGCTTCTAAATCTGCTTATGGACATTCTTACTCACTGGCATTACCTCTTTTTGATGGTCTTCCTCAAAAACCTCCTTTGTTTGATTAGATAAACTTCCTTCTCTCAGCACCTGAGATGTGGCTACTCATTGCTCCAATCTAGCTTTTTCTTCAGGCAATTGTATAAAATGCTAGCATTTTCTTTGAATTGAGCACAATGTTAGCAACAATAGGGAAGTGATTAATTTTTTCTAATTTTGTAGTAAGAGTCCAAACATACCACAACCATTACAGATCACAACTGAAAAGTTATTTCTCTCCAGTGGTCACTTTTTGCATTTTTAGGCACTTGTAGAACTCTTTTATCTCTGACAGTTTCTTTCTTAAATTCTAGGATTAGCTAACTAGAAGGTATTGATGACAGTTTCTTAAATAAATTCTAGCTAACTAGAAGGTACTGATATCAAGGAAAAGGACTCAACTACCAAACTCTAATAAGAAAATCTTGCTTCATCCTCCCCACTGTCACCTCACCATCACCTCCCAAATTCAGAAATCTACACATGAAGCACTTTACTGACCTTTGGTGTTTGGAAGAATGACAAGAAAAGGGAAGAACTTGATCTTTAGCCACACGTTATCTGATTCCATGCAGATGATCTGTAGAATCATACATTTGTTGAGGGGAAGGAAAGTAGGGCAAATGGCTCACTAACCACTCTTCCCTACAAACCAACCCGTTCCACCTCGAGTGGTACTAAAGAATCTGATGCATGACACATAACTTTTTTGACTCATGTCTAGTGGTTCTCTGGAACCACTAGACCCCTGAAAATACACACCAGTCTATGCAGATTCTCAGTCATGAAGGTCATGCTTGTCCCAAAGGTGCTTTTTTTTTTTCCAAGAGGGAACTGGGCTTTCTGGTTTTTCTTTGAAGACAGACGCTGAAGAAGCTTCTTGGATGAGAAGTGAAACGTCTTCAAAGAAAATCCAGGAAGTCCAGTTGCCTCTTGGAAAAAAAGCACCTTTGGGACACCAATGCATTAGGCTATAGGGTTATGGTGACCCTGGGCTTGTCGACCAAAAGATTGGCAGTTCGAGATTCAAGTATCACATGAAGGGATGAGCTCCCGTTCTTTCCCCAGCTCCTGCCAATCTAGCAATTCAAAAGCATGCAAATGCAAGTAGATAAATAGGTACCACTTCAGTGGGAAGATAGCAGTGTTCCATGCACCTCTGGCATTATAGCCATGCTGGTCACATGATATTGGAACCATCTTTGGACAACACTGATTCCCTTGGCTAGGAAACGGAGATGAGAACTGCCTCCAAGTGTTGGACATGACTGGATAGGGGAAATCTACTTATATATATATATTATGCTATGCGTGTATCTGAACCATACATACATGCAAGGACGCAGTGGCTCAGGGGCTAGGACGTTGAGCTTGTTGATCGAAAGGTTGGCAGCTCGGCGGTTTGAATCCCTAGTGGTGCTGTGTAAGCTCCCGTGAGCTCCCGTGACTTGTCCCAGGTCTGCCAACCTAGCAGTTTCGAAAGCACGTAAAAATGCAAGTAGAAAAAATAGGGACCACCTTGGTGGGAAGGTAACAGCGTTCCGTGCGCCTTTGGTGTTTAGTCATGCCGGCCACATGACCACGGAGATTTCTTCGGACAGCACTGGCTCTTTGGCTTTGAAACGGAGATGAGCACCACCCCCTAGAGTCGGCAACAACTAGCACGTATGTGCGAGGGGAACCTTTACCTTTACCTTATGCATGTATCTGAACCATACAAGAGCAGGGGTGGTTATCTAAAGAGCCACTCTTATTCTCACATTTCTCTTGCCTTCCAGGAAGCAGGGAAGAGAAAGTAATGAGAAGAAAGTAAGACTTTTGTCAACAAGTATCTTACTTGTTTCTCTCCAACCCCACCTTGCCCTGCAAACCCTGCATGAGAAGAGAAAGTTGAGGGTGTTCTTTAGCTCTCCCAATGGAAGAAAGCTGCAGTTCTTAATAGGTGGGGCAGGGCTGGATGCGGGGGTGTAGTAGCATCAAAGAGCCCCTTGCCCATCCTTCTTCCTATGGATCAGGTGTTTCACTGCTTCTTCCCTGCAGAATTAGAAAGCTTTAAGAGATATGAGCAGCTATATAGTTACCTGCTTTATTGGACAAAATACACAACCGATCCCCTCCAAAATGGGTTGCACATTTTTATTGGTACGGTGCTTGATCCATGAAGATTCTACCTGGACAAGCAGGGTTGCATTGCCTATTTTATCACACAGATGTGCCCACAAATGAACACATGTAGATGAGCTAGCCGAGATCTACATTTTGACAACTGATGTAACCATTTTTCTCTCCATAGGGAGAGCAATTGTTAGTTGATTTTCCTACCAGCAGGAAATCCATCAATCACTGTCCTTAAGTTGTCCCGCTTTATATGTGGGTGGACAGCACCAGTTGTTACCTTATTACTGAAACACAATATGACTTCCCAATGCAGGCAGTGCAAAGCATATCAGCACATATTTCTGCCACATCAGATGGACTGAAGAAAAGCATACTGACACTGCTATGGGGAAAAGCCCCAAAACGCATCTATAGTCATGGCAAGCATTCCTTGTTGCCTAGAAATACATAAAGCAACCAAAAGAATCTTATCCTTGTCTGCTCAGTGTCGATCCATTTATTCTCACACTTGCTTTGTACCTTTCTTAATTCATACAGTAACCAACCTTCAATTTCACACTCATAAAAATATTCCATAATTCAAGCCAATTAATTAATTGTGTCCTTCATTTAGAACAATAAGCATTCTTATATTGTCATTGGGAAACACTCAGCCAGGCAAGGAAGAGGAATAACAGAATAGTAGGGTTGGAAGGGACCTTGAAGGTCCTCTAATTCAACCTTGCGCAGCCACAAGAGGTTCAGGACTGGCTCAGGGGTGAAATCCAGCAGGTTCCAACAAGTTCTGGAGAACCGGTAGCGGAAATATTGAATAATTTGGAGAACCAGCAAATACCACCTCTGGCTCACCCCAGAGTGGGGTGGGAATGGAGATTTTGCAGTATCCTTCCCCTGCCACGCCCACCAAACCACACCCACAGAACCAGTAGTAAAAAAAAAATTGGATTTCACCACTGGACTGACCCCCACCCCAAACTCCAGAGAGCTTTATTAGTCTGCTGCCAAGAAAAGGCAGGCAATCTGGGGAAATTTCTGTAAAATATTTATTTATTTTTATTTATTTATTTATTTTGTCACACAGTATATATAAGCATAAGCATGAAATAACTAAACAATATATAAGCATATATATAAGCATGAGTATGTAATAACTATATTAATTGGATATAACGAAAGGAAACAATAGGACAGGAACGATAGGCACGCTTGTGCTCTTATGCACGCCCATTACAGACCTCTTAGAAATGGGGTGAAGTCATATTTTCTGCAATCAAGATTGGAGCGGTTCACATTAAGCTTGAATCTATTGTGTGCTCACATATTGTTGCAATTGAAGCTCAAGTAGTCTTCGAGAGGAAAAACATTGTAATAATATTAAATAGTAAATAAATTTAATTTAATAAATTAAATAGTAAAAAATAGGCAGAATATAATAAAATACTTAGCTTGAACTCTATATGAACCTACATGGATCTGGTTCCTTGCATTTGACATACATTCATTCTCATGGGTACCAATTTCTAATACTTTTTCATATAAGGCTTTCTTAGCAGTCATCCTACTTTCATTTCATTTCTTTTGTTTTCTTCCATGCCAAATTTTCCCTTTTTTCAATGCCTATTTTCTCCTATAACCCATGGCCATTTTGCCCAAAATCCATTCTCTCAAAATCCATCCCCAAAAATTATCTCTCCCCCCTATTGATAACCTCTTATCACTTATATATCTTTCAGAAGCTGTTATGGACAAGGGATTGGCCCTCACTAGCAAGAACCAATTGACCAAATATTTATTTAGTAATAACACATTAACATAACATAACATAACATAACATAACATAACATAACATAACATAACATAACATAACATAACATAACATAACATAACATAACAACAGAGTTGGAAGGGACCTTGGAGGCCTTCTAGTCCAACCCCCTGCCCAGGCAGGAAACCCTACACCATCTCAGTCAGATGGTTATCCAACATTTTCTTTAAAAATTCCAGTGTTGGAGCATTCACAACTTCTGCAGCAAGTCGTTCCACTTATTAATTGTTCTAACTGTCAGGAAATTTCTCCTTAGTTCTAAGTTGCTTCTTTCTTTGATCAGTTTCCACCCATTGCTTCTTGTTCTACCCTCAGGTGCTTTGGAGAACAGCCTGACTCCCTCTTCTTTGTGGCAACCCCTGAGATATTGGAACACAGCTATCATGTCTCCCCTAGTCCTTCTTTTTATTAAATTAGACATACCCAGTTCCTTCAACCGTTCCTCATATGTTTTAACCTCCAGTCCCCTAATCATCTTTGTTGCTCTTCTCTGCACTCTTTCTAGAGTCTCAACATCTTTTTTACATCGTGGCGACCAAAACTGGATGCAATATTCCAAGTGTGGCCTTACCAAGGCATTATAAAGTGGTACTAACACTTCACGTGATCTTGATTCTATCCCTCTGTTTATGCAGCCCAGAACTGTGTTGGCTTTTTTCGCAGCTGCTGCACACTGCTGGCTCATATCTAAATGGTTATCCACTAGGACTCCAAGATCCCTCTCACAGGTACTACTATTGAGCAAGGTGCCACATATACGGTACCGGTGCATTTTGTTTTTTTGGCCTAAATGTAGAACCTTACTTTTTTCACTGTTGAATTTCATTTTGTTAGATAGCGCCCAATGTTCAAGTCTGTCAAGATCTTTCTGTAACTTGAGCCTATCTTCTGGAGTGTTGGCTATTCCTGCCAGCTTGGTGTCATCTGCAAATTTGATGAGTTCCCCATCTATCCCCTCGTCCAAGTCATTGATGAAGATAAGACATTATCTTCAATTTAATTAATAGATTCTTATTTGTTTAAGGAAAATTAAAATTTATCTTAATGAAAATACAAACACCAAGATCCACACACTTTAAAGTCTTAATTTCATTTTAAGATGCACAAGCAATTTATAAAATATGTCACTTGCTATTTCCTCAATGAATTCAGCAGCCTGCCAAAAAGGTGTTACTAAGCTATAAATATAGAAAGATGTGATTATGAGATCAACCTACAGCATTATAACAAATACTGGTAGATGTAGTAAAGTGCAATATATAGCCTAAGAAAGATTGGCCCATCTTGTTGATCTTTTAAAAAGATCGACAAATTGTAAGAGAGTGGATAACATGAAGAAATTCTAACAAAAAACAAAAACAAAAGTAAAGTAAAGAAGAAAATATGAATCATTTCTCTAGTATTATTTGGAAGTATTCTTTAATATATAAACTCACCAACTTGCTTCCTTTAAGAAAGAAACCAAAATTTGATTGCTTAATAAATACTATACCTCTTACAAAAATAAACCTAATTCAGAAAAAATCAGGTAAGATTTGGTTGTTGTTGGTTGCGAAGTTGTGTATGACCCATCGCAACTCCATGGACAATGTTCCTCCAGGTTTCCTTGTCTTCTACCATCCACTGGAATCCATTTAAGCTCATCAAGTAAGATAGCATTTGGGAATTCAGTATAATTTATATGAATTAGCAGGAGACATTGAAACATGTTCATCATTATGAAATATGCCTATTTAGAAAAAGAAGCATAAGAATAGGATTTCCAACTTTGGAAGAGACAGTGGAGATTTTTAAATAATATGTAACATTAGCATTGCATTCAGAAGCTACAGAATTTAATAGCAGCCACTTATTTCTAATGATATCCAAAGCAAAGTTACAAACATGGGCTAAACAGTGCCTTTCTTTAAAGAAAAAGCCTAACAAGATGTATTATAAATCAATGGTCCTTAACCTTTTGGGCACCAGGGACCAGTTTTGTGAAAGACAATTTTTCAACAGACTGCGGGGGGGAGGGAAGGAGGAGCATGCAACCTGGATCCTTTGAATGTGCAGATTACAACAGGTGTCATGGTCCTATGACAATTTAATGCCTGATGAACTGAGGTGGAGCCGAGGCAGTGACGCTAGAGCTGAGCAGCAGCTGCAAATTCCAATGAAACTTCACTCGCTCGCTCACCCGCCACTCACCTACAGCTGTGAAGCCTAGTTCCTAATTGACCACGTGGCGGGATGGGTGCATGGCCCAGGGGTTGGGAGTTGGGGACCAGGGATCTCTGTTATAAGTGAGTTGACCAGATATACAAATAACTCCTGGGAGAGTAATCAGGTGCAGCTTAAAGCTTGGGAAAAATGCAGTGCCACCCATTTCCTTTCCTAAATGGAAATGAACCTCTTAAGAGGAGACAGTATAATTTAACCAATAGAAAAATAATTGGCAGAGATCATACACCTAATCATAATTAAAGCAGGGGTAACTTCTTTGGCTGTTACCTTTGTTTCTGCTTGCTCCCCTTATAAAGTCAGTACAATATTGAAGGTAGAAGAGACATAAGAAACTTTGATTTAAAATGCCCAACCATGAAGTTATTGGGCCTTTCTTCTAATTTTGAAAAATTTACCCTACTTCATTGCTGTGCAGATGTAGTCCCCATATACATTTCCATTAATTCTAATCCTGCAGTATAGAAATACACTTCCAAGGTGATGTATTCTTCTCATCAATGTTAACTTTTCTTGATACCACGATCATCCTGCCATTTTATTTCCTTAACCCAATTGCACAATCTCTCCCTTTTCCCTGTGAGGTATGACAACATTTATGCTATTTCATTTAAACCTCCTTTCCATACCTGGTGCCTTCCAGGTACAGTTCCATCATCCGCAGAAAGCACTGGAAGGATAGAAGTGGTAATTTAACTTATATAGAATAGAATAGAATAGAATAGAATAGAATAGAATAGAATAGAATAGAATAGAATAGAATAGAATAGAATAGAATAGAATATTGGCCAAGTAGGATTGGACACACAGGAAATTTGTCTTGGTGCATGTGCTCTCAGTGTACATAAAAGAAAAGATACGTTCATCAAGAATCATAAGGTACAACACTTAATGATAGTCATAGAGTACAAATAAGCAATCAGGAAACAATATAAATCATAAGGATACAAGCAACAAAGTTACAGTTATAGAGAATGCCAAGTTAAGGAAGACTCGTCTATAGATGTGATTGATTGATTTCTTAATGTATTTACTGAATTAGTAACTTGCCTTTCTGCAGAAGGATGGCACTCAAGGCTAACTGACTCTAATAAGAGTCAGGCTTGGCAATAAAATGTAAGTCTCCAGACAATTAACCCTTAGCTTGATTCTCAGCTTGATTTGACAGCAGATACCAGGATTAGGTTAGAAACTTTATTGCAGACAAGAATAATACCACACATACATAAGTCAATTGCCTGTTGCAAAGGAAACTACATATACACATGTACCCTCCTTTTCATTGTTTCTCTTTCTCGCACCTTCTAAATAAGTAGATATGAAATGGATAGCAAAAAGACTGGTGGATCACTTGATGCATTGATCAAATGAAATAGGTTTAACATAATGGCAGTCTTTAGGAACTACTAGTTAGCAACTTTGCAAGCCGTAGCTTTTATGCTATCCCATTCTCTTTCTTTTTGAAGAAACTAGGAGGCTTTTGATTGGGAAAATGCTTGAAAGGCTGGAAAGTAATAGGCTCAGGTATTAGGTGAGCTCTAGTAACATCTTAGTGGAAATAGGAAATGAGTCATTCTCAGTGAACCTGGGCAGAGGTAGAAGTCAGACCAATTGTTGCTTTTAGTTTACAAAGCAGCAAGGGTGTTCCTTTAACATGAGATCTATCTTCTCCATTTTGCAATCCAATAGAGGACATGCTGAACATTATATGCAGTAGAACATAGGGCTTTTAAAAAATGGATCATAAATTGTAGGCTTTGAGTAAATTGTGGCTCTGGATTATGTATTGAACGGAAAGACAAGACATCTCAGGATGCATGGGAAGCCATGGCAGGAAAGGAAATGGGTATTTATTTATTTATTTATTTATCAAAACAAAATGGGAAAATAAATAACTGAAATGAAAAAAGAAGGAAAGGAAGAATGGAAAAACAAACCGAGAGAGAGAGAGAGAGATTCTCATCCATGAAATAGACCATCTGAAAAAATAAATCAATTGCTACTAAAATGGCCTCCGGGCTCTTGACATGTACTAAGTCATTGAAAAAAATTCAAGGAAACTGCTTCCCAAGGCTCCTGTAGGGAAGAGAGGAGACACAACAATTCAGACGGTTTGCTGGTCGGAGGACTAGAATCGCAACAAGTGGGCTGTGAAGAAACATAGGTCCTGACATCTGTTTAAATCACATAGAAGAGGATGTTTCATTTTAAACACATAGTGAAACGCCCAGCTGGCTGGCTACATCACAGGCTGCAACTTATATTTCTTCAAGGAAGGGACAGCATACAACTGGATAATGTGATGCAATTCTCCTTCTTCTCCGAAAAGAGGGCCGAGAGAAAACAAAGAATCTCCCTCTAGATCATATATTTGAACACAAATTATTATTCTAAGATACACTGGCTTCTACTAGGCTACAGCAGTAAATTGTAGGTCTCCTGACACTTAATCCCTAGATCCCTAGACATTGCTTGGCAAGATTGGAAGTGTAGTCTAGAATGAATGCAAAACACAGAGGACAATTGTCCATTGCAGAACAAAGGAGTCATAGATATGTGGGTCCAGTTTCCAGAATTTAAACTCTAGACTTCTTTTCCTTTATCCTTCCAAATTAACAGATACCTGGCGGGTTTGATGGTCTTAGAGGAGAGCTAAGCTAAGTTTTGCATAACATCTCTATCAAGCTAAACTAATCATTCCCGCCTCACCAGCCTCAACACTTGCAATAAAAATGAAATAGTAAACATATTAATAAAAATCTGAATTAAAAACTTAATTAAAATACCATTAAAAGCACATTGATAAAACAGATAGCACCCAATTGTATTCCAAACAGCAGCTAAAAATCTGACATTCTAAAATCCTGTCAGAATAATAAAGCATGCTTGCTTCCAGAAGGATAATAATATGAACTTACCAATTTGTAATACTAAAAAAGGCAAGATTTAGTGGAAGCCATATGGACAATAAAATGAGCCAGAGGTGCTCCAGATTATAAAATATACAGTACGCTCTGTCTCTTCATGGCTTCAGAAAGACAAGTGGAATGAAATAGAGACAGTTATTATGGAAGTTCTCTGTCTAACTAAGTTTAAACAAGATGGATACATGCTAGATTTCTAATCTTGTAGAAGACAGTTACTCAGCATAATACTCTTTCTGTCTTCTGGATTTCTTTTCCAGGAGGAATGTGAATGTGATCGTACATCAACCTATTTCCTTTTCTCTGATCCTTCTCTTTCTCAACTTTGCCCATTTAGAATAGAATAGAATAGAATAGAATAGAATAGAATAGAATAGAATAGAATAGAATAGAATAGAATAGAATAGAATAGAATTTTATTGGCCAAGTGTGATTGGACACACAAGGAATTTGTCTTGGTGCATATGCTCTCAGTGTACATAAAAGAAAAGATACGTTCATCAAGGTACAACATTTACAACACAATTGATGGTCAATATATCAATATAAATCATAAGGATTGCCAGCAACAAGTTATAGTCATACAGTCATAAGTGGAAAGAGATTGGTGATGGGAACTATGAAACGATTAATAGTAGTGCAGATTCAGTAAATAGTCTGACAGTGTTGAGGGAATTATTTGTTTAGCAGAGTGATGGCCTTCGGGAAAAAACTGTTCTTGTGTCTAGATGTTCTGGTGTGCAGTGCTCTATAGCGTCGTTTTGAGGGTAGGAGTTGAAACAGTTTATGTCCAGGATGCGAGGAGGCTTATGCCTATATATTAATAGAAACTGGTGTCAAGATTTTAATATAATTTACAAATACTGTGACAACAATTTAGAGACTCTAACAATTTCGGAGAGTTTCAAACAGGAGATTAAGTTAGGAGCAAAATGTTTGGAATAAAACTTTCTGGAATAGCAATACATTACTTTTTATGATCAAAAGCCAGCTGTTTTCATTTCTGTGTCTCCAAAGCTGACAATGTCCAACATGGGTTAGTTTTAAAGAAATAATTCTGACCACCAATGTAGCTTGCTAAAAGAAGCCATGTTAATGTCACATATCATTATATAAAAGAGCCTACTGGGGGGAGGGAGGGGGGATTAAAAAGGCAAATTATTTTTCTTCTTCTTCCATGCTCTAATTCAATGTTTCTAAACCTTGGTAACTTTTAAAATGCATGGATTTCAACTTCCAGAATTGCCCAAAAGCATGCTGGCTGGGGAATTCTGGGAGTTGAAGTCCACGCACCTCAAAGTTGCTAAGGTTGAGAGACGCTGCTCTAATTGTCCTCAGGGTTCTCAGAGGAATTATAACCTTGCTTAATCTGAATCACTGTGGCATAAGGCCTTGTACTTGCCACTCTCCTTGGTATCTTGTTAACTGTAAAAAAGATTTCCCAAGTTAAGCATGCTTGCCCTTGAAATAAATTTACCTCAACTTCTATTCACCCTTCTTTAACCTACTGTCTTTCCTTCTTACCACACACTTGAGGTATGCCATGGAAGTGGAGTTTGAGGCAAGCAGTTGCTATTTCCAAGATCATCAAGTTGATTCACAAATATAACATGACTATGGTTAGTTGATTACAGAGACTGTTCAAAGTTACAATTGCACTGAAAAGGTGACTTGTAACTGTTTTTCCTGTAGAGATAAAAATTGCCAACATACGCTGGATCATGGAGAAAAGTAGGGAATTCCAGAAAAACATCTACTTCTGCTTCATTGACAATGCTAAAACCTTTGATTGTGTGGATCACAACAATTGTAGCAATTTCTTAAAGAGATGGGACTACCAGACCATCTTATTTGTCTCTTGAGAAACCTATATGCACATCAAGAATCAACAGTGAGAACTGGACACGGAACCACTGATCGGTTCAAAATTGAGAAAGGAGTTCGGCAAGGCTGTATACTGTCACCCTGCCTATTTAACTTATATGCAGAATACATCATGAGAAAGGCAGGGCTAGATGAATCACGAGTTGAAATTAAGATTGCGGGGAGAAATATCAACAACCTCAGATATGCAGATGATACCACTCTAATGGCAGAAAGCAAAGAGGAACTAAAAAGCCTCTTGATGCGGGTGAAGGAGGAGAATACAAAAGTTGGCTTGAAACTCAACTTTAAGAAAACTAAGATCATGGCATCCGGCCCTCTCAATTCATAGCTAATAGATGGGGGGGGGGGAAATGGAGGTAGTGACAGATTTTATTTTCCTGGGCTCCAAGATCACCGCAGATGGGACTACAGCCAAGAAATTAAAAGACGTCGCTCCTGGAGAGAAAAGCTATGGTAAATCTAGACAGCATACTAAAAAGCAGAGACATCACCTTGCCAACAAAAGTGCGTATAGTCAAGGCTACAGTTTTCCCAGTTGCAATGTATGGCTGTGAAAGTTGGACCATAAGGAAGGCGGAGCACCAAAGAATCGAGGCTTTTGAACTCTGGTGCTAGAGAAGACTCCTGCGAGTCCCTTGGACTGAAAGGCAAACAAACAAGTCAGTCCTAGAGATCAACCCTGACTGCTCTTTAGAAGGCCAGATCCTGTAGATGAAACTCAAATACTTTGGCCACCTAATGAGAAGGAAGGACTCATTGGAGAAGAGCCTAATGCTGGGAAAGATTGAGGGCAAAAGAAGAAAGGGACGACAGAGAACAAGGTGGCTGGATGGCGTCACTGAAGCAGTCAGTGTGAGCTTAAATGGACTCCGGGGAATGGTAGAATACAGGAAGGCCTGGAGGAATGTTGTCCATGGGGTCACAGTAGGTCTTACACAACTTCGTGACTAACAACAACAAACTGCTTTTCACATTTACAACCATTACAGCATTCCTATGTGACCAAAATTCGGACATTTGGCATGTATTTATGACGATTGCAGTGTTCTGGCATGCCATGATCGCCTTTTGCAAATTTTTGACAATCAAAGTAAATGGGGAAGCCAGAATCACTTAGCAACTGTGTTACTAACTTAACAATTGTAGTGATTCACCTAACATCTATGGCAAGAAAGGTCATAAAATGGGACAAAATTCACTTAACAACTGTCTTGGAAATTTTGGACTCCGTTGTGGTTGTAAGTCGAGGACTACCTGTAGTTACCCCTCTTTTATTAAAAGATGCAGCACAGGGAACAGTTGAAGAGAACCCTGCAGTATGTTTGTCAAAACAGTGTAATTTAGAAACATGTATTTTTAAAACTTGTTTCTGTGTACATCTCACCAGATATCCCACAACTGAATACTATCTTTCCAAGCACATCCCAAGATATTGACTAAAATATCTGCAGCTCAGATATTTTAGTCAATATCCTCAGTATTAATATATATAACCTCAGTATTTCAGTGCATATTGTAAGTATGTATGTATGTATGTATATTGATGATGTTAGTCCAGGGGTGTCCAAACTTGGTCCCTTTAAGACTTGTGGACTTCAACTCCCAGAGTCCCTCAGCCAGCAAAGCTGGCTGAGGAACTCTGGGAGTTGAAGTCCACAAGTCTTAAAGGGACCAAGTTTGGACACCCCTGTGTTAGTCCATCATGTTCGAAGAGGACCTTGACATCTAACAGGTTGTGAGCTGTCCATGATGTGTCCGGAGGTAGTTGGTAAGGTCTATACGAGCACAAAATGTTCTGCCACATGTTGGGCAGACCTGTGGGCACCATTGTGGCAGCATTTGCAACTCTGGCTTTGTGGAGTGCTCACTTCTCTTGTGCTATAGTTGTTTTTCTGTCCTCTGATGTCGGACAGCCTTGGTGGATCAGCGTGCGCCATGTCGATCGATCTTCTGCCGGGTTTCCCAGGAGGTGTTATCGATATCCAGGGACTTGAAGGGGGCTTTCAACATGTCTTTGTATCACTTCCTTTGTTCCCCGTGTGATTGCTTTCCTTGAGACAGCTCACCATAGAGGAGCTGTTTAGGGATGCGATGGTCTGACATCCTTGCAACATGGCCTGCCCAGCGTGTCTGGGCTTTCATCAGCAGGGTGTGTACTGATAGCAGGCTACTCTGGAGAGGACTTCTGTGCCTGGCACCTTGTCCTGCCACTGGATCCTCAGAATTCTATGGAGGCAGGTCGTGTGGAAGTGGTTCAATGCCTAGCATGCCTCCTGTATACAGTCTAAGCCTGTATGTATGTATGTATGCAATGTATTCATCAAATTTATAATTTATGATTTTGATGATTGGATTATAGAAAGAGATGTGTGGTAACCATAGAATAAAAGGTAAACTTAAAATTGTACTTTTTGTTTACTTGCAATTATTTTTATTTTTTCTTTCTTGCACTATTAAGTCTTTAAAAATCTTCTTTCCTTTTTTCCTACATTAATTTGTATTAGTTTTTTTTAATTTTCTTTTTAAAAATATTTTACACACACACACGTTTTATATTTTTTTAAAAAAATATGTGTGTGTATAATTCTCTAAGTCCAGTTAAATACAACAAACATAAATAAGATCACAAGAGGGAAGATATTACATATAAGGCAAACAGAGGATTTTTTTTATTAGGGCGATCTCCAGGTAACCAGGTTGAAGGGCTCTCTTGAAAGTCACAAGGGTTGGGTCTAACCTTCTTTCGGATGGGCGGATGTTCCAGAGGGCAGATGCCCCAGCAAAAAAGACTCCTCTTCAAGGTCTCATCAAATGGAACTGCCTTTCAAACTGCACCTGCTATATATCCCTTTTGCCAGGTCTGATGGGATGGGTAGATGTAACCGGGAAGATTTTGTCACTCTGTCAAAGGAAAGACTATTCTATTTGAGCAATCACCTGTTATAATATTTTATTTACATGAATAAGACAAAATACAGTTTTATTATTTATTATTTATTCATTCACTCATCACAATTTTACACTGGCCAGCTCAGCTACGTGACTCTGGGCAGTTTACAATACATTTTAAAATGTATTTGTTTGTTTATTTATTTATTTATTTATTGTTTAAATTTCTATACCGCCCTTCTCCCAAAGGACTCAGGGCGGTTTACAGCCAGAATAAAACAATTGTTACAAAAATTAAAACCAGTTTAAAAAGAGAAAATTCAAAGTTGGCTGGACACTATAAAACCAATAAAAACCCCATTTAAAAACCATTAGACCAGTCCTGCGCGCTGAAACAGAAATGTTTTCAGCTCGTGTTGAAGGTCCGGAGATCAGGGAGTTGGCGGATACCTGGTGGTAGCTCGTTCCAGAGGGTTGGTGCCCCCACAGAGAAGGCCCTCCCCCTGGGTGTTGCCAGCCGACATTGTCTGACCAATGGCACCCTGAGGAGACCCTCCCTATGGGAGCGCACTGGTCGATGGGAGGTCGCCGGTAGCAGCAGGCGGTCCTGTAAATAGCCCGGTCCTATGCCATGGAGCGCTTTAAAGGTGGTAACCAACACCTTGAATTGCACCCGAAAGACCACCGGCAGCCAGTGCAGCCTGCGCAGGAGAGGTGTTATATGGGAGCAACGAGTCGCTCCCTCTATCACCCACGCGGCCGCATTCTGAACCAGTTGGAGCCTTTGGGTGCTCTTCAAGGGGAGCCCCATGTAGAGAGCATTGCAGTAGTCCAGACAGGAGGTGACGAGGGCGTGAGTGACTGTGCATAAGGAATCCCGGTCTGAGAAGGGACGCAACTGGCGTATCAGGCAAACCTGATAAAAAGCTCCTCTGGCGACGGCCGTCAAATGCTCTTCCAACGACAGCCGTGCATCCAGAAGGACGCCCAGATTGCGGACCCTCTCTGTGGGGGCTGATGACTCGTCCCCCACAGTCAGCGATGGCCTCAGCTAATTATACCGGGATTCCAGCATCCACAGCCACTCGGTCTTGGCGGGGTTGAGTCGGAGCCTGTTTTTCCCCATCCAGACCCGCACGGCCTCCAGACACCGGGACATCACTTCAATGGCTTCACTGGGGTGGTTAGGGGTGAAAATGTACAGCTGTGTATCATCAGCGTACAGATGACACCGTTAAATGTTAAATGTATATCCTGCTTTTGTTCAACAGTTCAAATTGTTCCATTCTTTTTATTTAGAAAGTTAGTAAATGTTATCTGACCCAGGTATTATGGGAAAGTGTACAATCTGTTTAAATAAGACTGAATTTCAGCTGAATACAAGTCAAAAAAAGGTAAAAACCTGTCATAAAAATATGAAACAGAACAAAAGCTGCCTGATATGCATTTATGAATCACTGACAAGCATCCATTTTATATTTATGACAAAGAGTCTGTGCCATTTGTTTTTCAATATGATAACCTGTTATAGTTGCAACACTTCCTGTTATAAATACATTAATGGCCTCAAAATAAGGTCAGAATGTGTTTGCTAGAATCATTTTAAATAGGAGGGAGGGGACAGAAAAGGATTTATATATCATCCCAACTTCCATTTCTGCTAGTATAATTCAATATTGAATTAGAGTAGAAATGTATAAGAAACCTCAACAGCAAACATTACATAACTCAATATTTCATTGTTTTCCTTGTAGCTGAATTTATTGCCTACATAGGTGTAGGGCAAAAGCAGATGGTTAGAGGCAAGTGAACATAGCCATGAGTAGTTGACCTTATTACTGCTAATAGGGATATCCAGCTGTCCCTTGGGTTTGTCAGGCAAGTTGTTTGCAGTTGCTTTTTTATAGCTGCACTTTAAAAAGCAGCACAAGAAAGCTTGCTACTGCACAGACTTCTTCAGATCTTTACTGCTCAGTTTATTTATGGTACTGTATTAGAACATATCCATCTCATTCCTAAATTATTAAATGAACTTGAATATGGGCTGAGGATCACTTGTTTGATGGAGTCATCTCTTGACAACGTGAGAGGTGAGATTACTAACCTTGAGAATTTGAGTTCATCCTGCTTTTGCAGTCGCAAAACCCTACACAACCCTACACAAGGGGTGTCAAACTCGATTGCATTGAGGGCCGCATCAGGGTTGTGTTTGACCTTGGGGGGCCGGGGTGGGCGTGACCAGGATGGGCATGGCCAGCTCAACATCACTTCTGTCGGGGGCGCCTGTGGTGGCCCGAGTGCTCTGCCAGTGAAAACAGGCTCCCAAGCTCTATTTTTGGCTGGGACAGCCTCCTGCAACCATCTGCCAGTGAAAATGGAGCTCGCTGACAGAAGCACCTCGGGGCAGTCCTTTGCTATTTCCAGGCTGGCCCCACAGGCCAGATCTAAATACCCTGCCAGCCAGCTCCAGCTCCTAGACTTGAGTTTGACACCGCTGGCCTAGACCAACACAAAACTATTTATTCAAAGTCTTAAATGATAATAGCATAATTTTTTTTAGAAATAGGAGCCACATATTTTAAGGCAGAAGCTATTATTATTCTTCGTCCTCATAGGCTTCAGGGCCTCTAAGACTAAAACATACTAAAGAGTCAGTCAGTCCGTCCTTTATTATAGTCAACAGCCAGTATTCCACATGCTCAGTAGATCATCAGTTTTCAAGATAGAGAAAGCCATGTAGACCACTTGCAAATTATAATGGTATATGGGAATGACAGTGGGAGACAGGAGGAAGAGTCAACTCTCATGCATAAGGAACAGAGGTAATTAAGGGACTGAAGGCTAAAACATAAGAATGGTTGGGAATTGGTTATGTCTAGTCTAGTGAAAAGAAGGACTAGGCGCGACAAGATAGGAGGGTTTCAATATCTAAGGTTTTGTGACAAAGAAGAGATCAAACTATTCTCCAAAGCACCTGAAGGCAGGACAAGAAGCAATGGATGGAAACTAATCAAGGAGAGAACCAACCTAGAACTAAGGAGAAATATCCTGACAGTTAGAACAATTGATCAGTGGAACAGCTTGCCTCCATAAGTTGTGAATGCTCCAGCACTGGAAGTTTTCAAGAAGAGAATGGACAACCATTTATCTGAAATGGTATAGGATATCCCACTTGAGCATCAGGTTAGATAGACGACCTCCAATGTCCATTCCAACTCTGTTATTCTGTCCTTCTCCCAGCCCATATTTGAAAAAGAGACATAGGTATCATCTAGGAAGGATCCTCCCTAATTTGCAAGAAAGTAAAATTAAAGAAGTGCTTTCAAACAACTAAGTTTCAAACAATTAAGAATCTGTTGCTGTAATCTTACAATAGTGTTAGTACTCATAGATTATGCTTCTTGCCTGGATTTAAGGGCTGATAGGAAGAGAACTTGAATTTATGCTGCAAGGAAAAAAACTCTTCTGCAACCTAAATAATATTCACTAATAGATTCTTAAATATTCTCTGCATATTGTAAAGAGATTAGCTCCTTCTTCAGATAATTTGAGTCCTTCCATGAAGGACTATATAAGAGTAATATCCAGTTGCAGGTAGCCCTGGGATTATGAGAGCAATTAGGACTGTCAGGATTATCATTACTAAGTGATGTGCTCATTAAGTTTGATGTCATGAGACCACATCACTTTGCAATGGCTATCCCAATAGTCCCAATTGTCATCATAACCCAGGACTACTCTAGTCATTAAGCAGGAAGAGATGGGTGTCTCAGTCACGGAGACTCTATGGAGTGCAGGCAGGTAGAGAGATCTCGTATTTCGTAGAAATGATCCTTAGGAGGAAAAGCAGCAAGAGCAACTTGCAACTTGCCCTGCCAGCTTCTTCATTGACTTGGCATAACACAAGGACTACCTGTTTTGGAATGTGCCTATCCTGTATGTGCAGTAGAGGTACCCCATATTTCAGAGTGTGGCTCTACATTGCAGATACATGCCATCACATATTATAGAGAAGTAGAGAAAGGACCTTAATGAAGGAATGCAAGACATCTCAGAAGAAGAAGGCATGAGAAAGAAATGCAAAGTTAGGGTTAGGGCAGAGGAGAAATTATGGTAGACTTTCAAGGTTCTGATCTTATACCTTATTATAGTAGAGTTCCAGGAGAGGTTGTGTTCTGTTCTGGACCTGGCTTGCTTCAAAGGACTGGCACATGTTCATCTGCATGTTCATCAACCTAAGGGTGTGGGGAGAGAGGTTAACTCCAAAATAACTTAAATAAGTACTTTTTAAAAAAAGAAATGAATAAAGCCTGTTCAAAGCATGTTCAGGAAAGACTTATTTTTCTGATTAATTAGAAGAACAAGATCACACCACTTCACTGATCATACCCAGTTGACAGCACAACGTTAAGAAGTATAGAACTATCTTGTCAGTGCGAAACTAAGTGAGCAACATTGATGACGGTACTTTGATTTTTATTTGGATTTATTGACTACTTCATGGAATTCAGTAAATTTCCAAGGGACTTACATTCTACTTAATCAAAATTAGTTCTGTTACACATTATTCATTATTCATCAGCCTTGCTCTTGCATCAAAAGAAAATAAAAGGATAAAGGGGATAGTAAATGAGAATTGTCTCTAATAATTAGGAGAAGAAGTCACTCTCTCAATAACTTTGAAGTAGAAGGTTCCCACTTTTGCAATCTTAAATTACTGTAATGATTGAGAGAGCCCTCCTCCCAACTTTAAGAATTACAGTGCTTCTAAATGTAATTAATTTAGAATAAAAATGCAGAAGGTATGAACTTTTTTTTTAGGTTAGCAGAAGTTTCTTTCTAGAAACTAGAAAGGAATAAACCCTCTCCTTCACTATACCATTTAGATCAGATTAGCTACTACAGATCAGAAAAAGCAGAATTTATTTATTTGTTGGTTGTTTAAAACATTTTTTATAGCCATCCATCTTATAGCCAACTCTGGGCGGCTCCCAGTTAAAAGTTAAAAACAACAAAAAAAACCATATTAAAATTACTAAACTAAACACTTTAAAACATTAAAAACAACAAAAAACTGGCACCAAGACAAACTTCTAATGTGTAGTTATCTAATCTTATCCCAGCATTTGGGGAAAATTCCTGAGTCTTTGAAGTGTCTATGGAGATTCTCAGTCATCCAGGTCATAGTTGTCCCAAAGGTGCTTTTTTTTTCAAGAGGCAGCTGGGTTTTCTTGTTCTTCTTTGAAGATGTTTCGCTTCTCATCCAAGAAGCTTCTTCAGCTCTGATTGTTGCAAGAAATCAATGTCCTTTTTCTTGTAACTGTTGGTGGGATCTCTCTTCAGAGTCTCATAGTGTCCTTCAGAAGATTGTTCACCTGGGCCTTGTAGTCATCTTGTGTTCAGGATGACTGTGCATCTTCCTTTACCAGCTGGCAGGATGGTGATTTTGGGGTCATCAAAGTTTTATGAAACGCCTGCTGATCTTCAGTGGGCAGAGGATTCCATAGGGCAGGGCTGCCATTAAAAAGGCATGCTTCCTGGCTCCCATCCAATGGCAATATTTAGGGGAAGGGACAAGGAGTACGGCCACCTTTTCTGACCTGATAGGATAGATACATGTCCATAGAGAAAGGCGGTCCCACAAATGACTTGGCTCTGTGTCATATAGGCCTTTAAAGGTTAAAAATATCTCACACTAAAACGTTGTGCTCTGCACATGAATCTGGCAGCAAAAAAATATTTACCATAATTTTCTTGAAATAATTCAAGTCCATCATTTCCATTGATTTGCAGCAACATGACTCTCTATACCTGGGAATAAATCCCAGTAAACTCAATCATTCCCATTTATGACTAGAAACAGACCAGAGGGAAGGTCAATCTCTTCATCCTCAAGTGAACATTTGTGCAATGGAACATTTAGCTTCACTTCATTCTTGAGTGTCTTTAACATATATGTTGACAGCCTCAGTAATTTTCTTGATTTCCCTCCAAGTAACATCTATATTGTTAAACACTGATATTTCCATTATTTTTCATCTGTCACATCCAATCGCTCATGTCCTTTGCAGACAAGACAGCCTATCTTTGTCCATAAGGGGGGGAAATGCAGCTGCTTGTTACTGCATGTTTTCCTTATTTATTCGTTTGGAATTGCAAAACCAATCTTCATTCTATTGACCATATTGCTGGAGGAAAAGAGTTATAGCATCACACTGAATTTTGTTTTTTATGATTCACACTCAAGATAGCCTAATAGGCAGCCTCTTGACACTGGTGGGCACATTCTACTGGCACATTTGGAATTTGGAAGGCGTGTTGTTGATGCAATCATAAAATGGCTAACATGAGGTTTGGAGCACTTCCTACTATCCCAGTGGTAGTCAGCCTGGTCCCTACCGCCCACTAGTGGGCGTTCCAACTTTTATGGTGGGCAGTAGGGGTTTTGTCCGATACTGAAGCGCTTTCCTTTTTTTTAATTGAATTGACTTTTTTAAAAAAATTCATAGCATTATTTAAAAAAAATTTCATTAGATTTTCATAAAATTCCCTGTGACAATTTAAATTTCTGAAAATATACTATTTGTATCGCCCGCGCATAAGTTTAATTCATGTTACGTAAGTGAAACTAAATGGCTCTATAGTGCGACCGCAAACAAGAGAGCCTCGTCCCAGAATAGCTCGCGCATCTCCCCGCACACCACCCAGCTGTAACAGTCAAGCAGAGCTGGTAGCCGGCACCCCCCCAAACCCAATCCATGATGCGCGAGAGGCATGCGCAGACGACAATACACCGCGCATTACTGTGGAACCAGTGGGCAGTTAGAAAATCTTACTACTAACAGAGATACAAAAGTGGGCGGTAGGTATAAAAAGGTGGCTTACCCTTGCACTATCCCTTGCACCCAAGCTTACATTTTCTCCTCCCTTCCCCTCCCCCCCTAAAGTGATGCATTTTAGCTTTGGAGTAGAATTCAAGATGCTGATCATTGTCTATGAAATCCTTCATCGGTCAGGGTCTGGTTATCTATGGAACTGCCTTACTCTAGTTATATGTGCCCATCCTAGAGATCTAGTACAGTGAACAACATCACCCACCATTTAAATTTCATTCATTGTGAAAATTACGTCAGCTTGTCAGACCTCAGAAACTTGCTTTTGGGGGCGTGGGGGCAGGTTGTCACATCTGCTCCAAAGTCTGCGTATAGGAAAGCCCTTAACACATGGTTCTTTTAGCAGGACCTGGGCCAGGATAATTTGTGATCCCACACTGATACTGGGATTATATCCCTTGATTTTTATGTTTCTTTTTCTCATTATAAGTTGTCTCTGTGTGTTTGTGTGTGTGTTTTCTATTATTGTTTTAATATATTGTACACTGACATAAAGTTACATGGGTCCTTCAGGCAGCTTACCCATTGAATAAGTAATAATAAATAAATTTCCAAACAGAGGACTTGGCAGCAATTATTCATCCAGGAATATAAAGTTGATGGTGGAGGCAGGTGCTTTGCTTTGCAGTAGATACACGTCTTTTTTGTTGTTGCTTTTTAGATTAAAAAGAACATTTTAAACAGAAATTAAAATCCAATGGTGCAGAAAATGTGGGATACCCCAGAGAGTTGTTTGCTGTTCTACAGGTGTGTGTTGACTCTGGATTCTCTCCTCATGATCTTAGAAAAAAAATAAGAACGACATGATTTCCATGTTGATATATGCAATTTAATGGAATTCAGCAACATAGCTCTGTCTGTAGCCCTGTTTGAGAATTCAGATTCTCCATTTTCCCCATCTTATCAAGGGAGATGAAAAACACAGTGATTAGTATGAACAAGGGTTCCTCATTCCCCAAAGGATGTTGAGCAAAAATCAGTTCTAATGACCCAGGAGCAAGGTCCAAGTGAATGTCCCCATTTTTTCTATAAGGATAGACGTTCTGAATAAAATTCTTCAAAACAGGTTTTGTATACTGCTTCCTCACCTGTTTGCTGTCAGGAATATAAACATGATGTGGACAAAAGAAGTACCGCTTCAAAATAGGTTTTTAAGCCAATTTTAAATATAAAACTACCGGCCCCCAATCCTTATTCACATTTCCCTGGGAAGTAGGCTCTTCAACAGTTGTGTTTCTTGTCCCAACATCCATTACATGTGGGGTTTTTTTTTCAAATATAATTTGAAAACTTATCTGACAGAACCAGAAATGAGCCATGCCTCAGTCCTTTTGTGTCAGGTTTCAGTTGCAGAGTGCAGACATTCAAAAGTCTTATTTTTAAATCAACAAAAAGTACACTAGAATTTCCTGAGAGATTTCTGAGTGAAATGCAGTCAATAGTTTTTGACTCCAAAATATTTGCCAATAATTCTTTGCCACCAGTGGTGGGATTCAAATTTTTTTACTACCAGTTCTGTTGCCGTGACTTGGTGGGTGTGGCAGGGGAAAGATACTGTAAAATCTCCATTCCCACCCCACTCCAGGGGAAGGTTACTGCAAAATCCCCATTTCCTCCCCATTTCCTCCCAATCAGCTGGGACTCGGGAGGCAGAGAATAGATGAGGGCCAGTCAGAAGTGGCCGGTTCTCTGAACTACTCAAAATCTCCGCTACCGGTTCTCCAGAACTGGTCAGGAACCTACCACCTCTGTTTGCCACCACCCTCCCATCCCACTGTGCTTGTAAAAGTGAGCAATACATTTTTTTTTCTTTTTGTTATGTTAGTATAAATTATGATACAATACATTATTACAGTACAATGATATTTATATAATATATTTAAATTCTTAATATTCTGTTATTTAGGCACTTTTGGAGGAATGCATACAGAGAAGAAAAAGGGGAAAGTAGATATTCCATCAATACTAGTTGCAATTTAGGGTACTAATGTTACAAGCATTACGATTATTTGGATTTTTTTTCTCTTCAAAATTAAAATATAAATACAATTGGAAATGAGGAGATGAAGGAAGAGCACACAGCAATACACACTTTTGAGCGGCTCTCTGTTGGAAGATGATACTTTTATCTGTTATCCTTACCTGTGAAAGGAAGAAACTATCCCGTCACTAATACTGCAGATAGGTGCAGTCACCACACTTATTTGCCTATGGGTGCAATCATCTTATACTCATCATCTTATACTCCCAGAATGTCATGTGCAACACTCGCTTGTCTTCCCCACAATCGCTGGCCTTACTATATCATTACAATGAAGAGAACATAGGACACAATTGAACAATTCATCATCACCACCTCAAGGCACTAGGGAAATTCTGGACTCTATTTTGTCAGCTCCTGGAGCCAATTCCGATCTCAGTTGTTTCAAACCAGCAGCATGGGTTTCCCCTGTTTTGCAATCAAAAGTAGCTGAAATTAGCCGTCAAAGCAGCTTCATATCATTTGAAAATCTAGAACCAACGTGAGTGGCCATGTGGTTAGTGCGGTAGAATAGCACTTCAAAACAACATCGTTGTACTAACATCATCAGAATATTTTCAAATTGCAAAACCCCCCACGGGGGCGGGGGGGGAACACTGCTTGAATCTAAGCCCTGTACATTCCCATCAGCACCCCACCATGAATGTTCCATAGCCACCCAAAAAGTTCTAAGTTCAGTCCTCCACCTCTCCAAAAATCTTTGAAAGGAGAGTAACCATATGGAAGCATCCTAAATTGCATTCCATCCCACTTAGATTTCTTTAACTGTAAGTATACTGAAGATTTACCTGGATTGTCTAATCTCCTTCCTGATCTCCCTAAATGAAATCCAAACACAGCTTCAAGCTCCCCAAAAGGTATGCCATAAAAGTAGAACCAGCTTCAGCAATTGAAGCCCTAAACAAATGTGAGCTTGGATGCCCATAATTCTGCAAAATATAGGACTTTTTTAATTGTATTACTGGACAGTACCTTCCACAGATCTGATTATGCCACTCTAAGATACTATTATTGACTCTTGTCCATTGATTTAGTCTGTTTGTGTTCTTTAAAGCCCTTGTTCACGAGTCATCCATTAAGAATAAATGGATGGCAATCTGTAGCACGCAATAAGAGAAAGCTTTCAGCAGCCGTCTGCAAGAAAGAAGGCAAGCGTTATTAAATGCGAGACAGCCAGTTATTGGAAGTCAGCTTCAGGTGTTTTATGAATTGCTGAAGCATTAAAACATAATTCCTATAATGAATGGTTTGCTTGTGCTCAGCTTTTCATGTGGGTTTTTTAAAAAAAAAAAAGAAAAAGAAATAAGAAAACAGCTAATTGACACTTGGTTAAATGCATGGGAATATGAAACTGCAGAGAAGCACATCCAAGTCCTGACAGCTCGTAACTGATAGGCTTCATTATTGCCTGTTGGACTGAGATGAAATGAGAATATGCTGGGAACTTGCCGAGTAGCTGCTTTCCCCTGTGCGGGTCTCTTATTGCAATTTGTATGTAGCTAATAGGCTGATAAACACATGAATCAAAGTTAGCAAAAAGGGCAGCGCAGGATTTTTTGGCTGCCGCTGTTAGTAATAAAACAATACGTTACTTTTCCTCCACTGACACCTTTTATATTGTCATCCAGTCAATGCCACAATATGGTTATTGTAAAAGATGTAAGATAGTTGTAGAATTATTATTTTAAAACCTTCCAGATCTTCCCTAACAAACATGAGAGACGCTATACAGAAACATCTGGGAGTCTGCAAGGCATCCTTATCTTGTGTAGCTGGTAGCAGAGCAATTGTGCTTAAGTCTCACTCTCCTGTAACCATCCATAACTCAAAGCTCCCACCCTTCTTAAATGTGCTTGTGATGCCTCTTTCGTCCCTGTGAAGCCCCTTCACCACCCTGCTACAGAGGTCAGTTTGTCAATGACACATCCCAGTTCTGTGCTTATGCATATTTAGTACATTCCCGAACTTATTTTTGTATTGAATTTATGTTTACCGACAAAGAAATAATTCAACACAAAAATAGTTTGTCACAGAAGCGACTGCCTGCGAAGGCTCTTGGATTGGGGCTGAAAGGCGAAAGCGGAAGCAGTATCCTCTGCCCCATAATTGGGAAGACCAGGTTTCCCTGACAGACCGGTTTCACTGTGAAAAAACACTTATTCTAGAACTTAGAAAATTGGTGGAAGACCCACCTTTGAGTGCACCTTGTGAGCTGTAGCTCCCTCTGTGACTTTTAGCTACCATAACAGTAGCCTGTTTAACCTTGAACCTATTGTCTTTGGCTTGATTCCCCCATTTTTTCCCTTAATTTGAAAACAACCATTTTCACCACTGTCCTACCCTCACTTTGAATCCACATATGCTCTCTGCAGGAAAATCTGAACCCAACTGCCAAGCTGTCAAGATAGATCAGGATCAAACTGTGATAGTGGGTGCCTATGTCATTCATGTACAAGTATACATGCTCTGGATAAGAACCCTGCAAACCACACTCTAGGCAGCGATGGCTAACCTTTTTGCCATCTTGTGCCAAAAGCGGGGGAGCGCGGGGCGGTCGTGCATGCATGTGCCCACACCCATACTTCTGTGTACCCCACCCACCAGGTATGCGCATGCCGGTGCGCTCCCCCTGCTTGGCACGTGATGGCACGGAGGGCCCAGTAGGCCCATTTTTTGCTCTCCCCATGCTCCAGAGCCTTTCTAGGAGCCTGGGGAGGCCTCCATCCCCCTGAAGGCCGGAAACGGCCCATTTGCTGACTTCTGGTGGGACCAGAACGCCCGTTTTTTGCTCTCCCCAGGCTCCAGAGCCTTTCTAGGAGCCTGGGGAGGGCGAAAATGGCCTTCCCCACCTCCCAGAGGCCGGAAACAGCATATTTCCTGACTTCCAGTGGGCCGAGAAGCCCAAAAATCAGCTGGCCGGTGCACACATGGCGCCAGAGCTGAGCTCCTGTGCCTACCAATATGGCTCCACGTGCCATAGGTGTCAAGGTTCCAGAAATACCTCTTCTGCGTAAAAAAAGACTCGGAGGCATCCGTTCCTTTTCTCAAAGTCCTTTACTAGCATGAGGAGACTGGCACACGATGAGTGCAATTCCCAAAACTGAAGTTCCGGATTCGTTTCCCCAGTTATACAAACCCCAGTAGTCCCACCCCCCTGACCCCTCTGATGATCACACGGTCCCACGTCCTTCCAGTTCATTCGAGTAACTTCTTGCCACTCCTCGTGCAGACGTGAACGCTATCCGACCTTGACCACCGGAAGAATGTTACCCTGCCCCTCAACACCCCCCCTTCTCCCCTTAAGATAAAAATGTGGCAGCGTCTGGAAACCGAAAGTTCAATATGGTTCCCAGGCCTGACAGGCGTCCCCCCTTGGAAAAGAAGCTATATCCTAGGAAAGAAAACAAAAAGTCGATAAAGAAGAGTGTCAGTGGTCCACACTTCCCTTCTACCCCCCCCTCCCCCCTCCAAGAGGTTTCCTAGGTTTGTCAGGGAAAGTGTCGTGAAAATGTTTAATCAAAGTGTCCGCATGTACTTTCCAACTTTTGACCCAAGTAGATTCAGATAATGGATATCCTTTCCAGTGGACTAAATATTGTAACTGACCTCTATATAGTCTAGAGTCAAGGATTTTGTTGATTTCATAGTGGGTTTCACCTTGGATTATCAAGGGTGGTGGGGGAGCAGCAGGTTGAGGTCTCAGACCAGACTGTCTAGCAGGTTTTAATAAGCTGGTATGGAATACCGGGTGTATTTTTCCCAATATTCGAGGGAGCTTAAGTTGGACGGTAACGGGATTAATAATTTTTACAATGGGGAAAGGGCCCAAAAATTTTGGACCGAGTTTCCTGCTGGGTATTCTTAATCTTAGATATTTAGTAGACAAAAAGACTTTATCTCCAATGCGAAAAGGGGGTTGAAGGGAACGGTGTTTGTCAGCTTGGGCTTTGTAATTCCGAGCTGTGACAGCTAAGGCCTTTTTTGTGTTTTCCCAACCTTTCTTCAAGGAATTCATCCAGTCCATTAGGGAAACCGAAGTGGGGGGTTGCACGGGGAGTTCAGGCATTGGAACGAAGTCCATGCCGCTGGTTATTTGAAAAGGGGTTAATCCCGTGCTGCTGTGTACGGCATTATTATATGCAACCTCTGCAAATGGTAACAAGTCGGACCAGTTTTCTTGTTGGTAATTTACGTAACACCGTATGTATTGTTCCACCATCAAATTTAATTTTTCAGCCGCTCCGTTAGTCTCCGGATGGAATCCAGAACTAAGTCCTTGAGACGACCCAATGGACCGTAGGAACTCTCTCCAGAACTTGGCTGTGAATTGAACACCCCTGTCGGAAATTATCCTTTTAGGGACTCCATGCAGTCTGTAGATGTGTTTGAGGAAGAGCTTTGCTAATTTTCTAGCCGATGGTAATCCGCTGCACGCAGTGAAGTGGGCTTGTTTAGAGAACAAGTCCACTACGGTCCATATCACTGTATTTCCTCCACTAGGTGGGAGTTCAACAATAAAATCCATGGCAATCTCTTCCCAGGGTCTGGTCGGTTCGGCTACGGGTTGCAGGAGTCCAGGGGGTTTCCCTGGTCTGGACTTCATGGTGGCACAGGTAGCACAGCTCCTGACATAGTCTTCGACATCTGATTTCATTTTTGGCCACCAGAATTGTCTTCTAGCCAAGTGGAGAGTTTTTAAAAATCCAAAGTGGCCTCCTAGGCGAGAGTCGTGGCTTCTCTGTAGTATTGGCAACCGATAGCGACGGGTACATAAATTTTGGTCCCTTCCAGGGTATCCCATCCCTTAAGGTGAGGTCTTGCGAGTTTTCTTTAAACCAAGCATCATTAGTGAGTGCTGATTTTAAGTCCGCTAGTAGTTTATTTGGTGGGATGTTGGTACTGCGGTGTGATCGCGGTCGAGTAAGTGCTTGGTTGACCGGTTCGCTATCGGGGATCATTGCATGTATCACCTCTTCGCGTTTGCTGTCAAATTGTGGTTTCCTAGATAGGGCGTCAGCCAGCAGGTTTTGGTCGCCTGGGATGTATTTGAGGGTGAAATGGAAGCGCTTGAAAAACTGGGGCCATCGGACTTGGTTGGGAGGAAGCTGGGGTTTTTCAAGTATTCGAGGTTTTGTGGTCCGTCCATACCTCGAAGGTTCTTTGCCCCTTCAAGGAAGTGTCTCCAGGAGAGGAGTGCCCAACGACTGCAAAGGCTTTTTTCCCAAACTGCCCATCTGCGTTCAGCGTCGGTCAGTTTTTAGATATGTACGCGCAGGGCATAAGGTTGTTTTCGTATTCCGTTGTAATAAGACAGCGGCTATTGCTACATCACTTGCATCAGCTTGGACCACAAAAGGTTTATTTGGATTCGGGTGTTGAAGAGTGGGTTCCATTGAGAAGAGGCGTTTCAGGTGTTCAAAGGAACGTTGGCAGTCCATTGTCCAAGGTAGGGGTTGGTGAGGTTTGGGTTTGGTGGGTGATGGGCCAGTTTGTAGTAAGTCCGTTAATGGTAGAGCTACTTCGCGAAAGAAGGAATGAATTTGCGGTAAAATTTGCGAAACCCAAGAAACTTTGAAGTTGCTTACGTGTGCGTGGCGGTTGCCAATCCAATACTGCTTTCACTTTACCTGGGTCCATTTCGATACCTTTGTTTGATATCCGTAACCTAGGTAGTCGAGGGATTCCTTATGGAATTCGCATTTGGAAAGTTTGACATATAGCTTGGCTAGGAGTTTTTAAGAACTTGTCTGACCAATTTGATGTGTTGTTGCATATTGTCTGAGTAGATAAGAATATCATCTAAGTAGACAAGAACCCCATTGTAGAGATGGGGTGCAGGGTTTCATTAATCAGTTGCATAAAGACAGCTGGGGCCCCTTGGAGACCAAAGGGCATGACACGGTATTGGAAACTACCCAAGGGGCAATTGAAAGCTGTCTTCCATTCATCACCCTCCTTGATACGGACACGGTAATAGGCTTCCCTTAAATCCAATCTGGTGAAAATTTTTCCTTTTGATAGGTGGTTCAACAGGTCGTGCATAAGTGGTAACGGGTAAGTGTTTTGTATGCAAATCGCATTGATATTTTTGAAGTCAATACATAATCTGAGTGAACCATCTTTTTTGTTTAAATAGCACAGGCGCAGCTACAGGTGATTTTGCTGGTTCAATGAACCCTCTGGCTAGGTTAGTGTCAATGTATTTCCTTAGTTCAGACATTTCTGCTGGAGTCATTGAGTACAATATGGTTATTGTAAAAGATGTAAGATAGTTGTAGAATTATTATTTTAAAACCTTCCAGATCTTCCCTAACAAACATGAGAGACGCTATACAGAAACATCTGGGAGTCTGCAAGGCATCCTTATCTTGTGTAGCTGGTAGCAGAGCAATTGTGCTTAAGTCTCACTCTACTGTAACCATCCATAACTCAAAGCTCCCACCCTTCTTAAATGTGCTTGTGATGCCTCTTTCGTCCCTGTGAAGCCCCTTCACCACCCTGCTACAGAGGTCAGTTTGTCAATGACACATCCCAGTTCTGTGCTTATGCATATTTAGTACATTCCCGAACTTATTTTTGTATTGAATTTATGTTTACCGACAAAAAAATAATTCAACACAAAAATAGTTTGTCACAGAAGCGACTGCCTGCGAAGGCTCTTGGATTGGGGCTGAAAGGCGAAAGCGGAAGCAGTATCCTCTGCCCCATAATTGGGAAGACCAGGTTTCCCTGACAGACCGGTTTCACTGTGAAAAAACACTTATTGTAGAACTTAGAAAATTGGTGGAAGACCCACCTTTGAGTGCACCTTGTGAGCTGTAGCTCCCTCTGTGACTTTTAGCTACCATAACAGTAGCCTGTTTAACCTTGAACCTATTGTCTTTGGCTTGATTCCCCCATTTTTTCCCTTAATTTCAAAAGAACCATTTTCATCACTGTCCTACCCTCACTTTGAATTCACATATGCTCTCTGCAGGAAAATCTGAACCCAACTGCCAAGCTGTCAAGATAGATCAGGATCAAACTGTGATAGTGATCCAGCTCTGGGTGCCTATGTCATTCATGTACAAGTATACATGCTCTGGATAAGAACCCTGCAAACCACACTCTAGGCAGCGATGGCTAACCTTTTTGCCATCTTGTGCCAAAAGCGGGGGAGCGCGGGGGGGTCGTGCATGCATGTGCCCACACCCATACTTCTGTGTACCCCACCCACCAGGTATGCGCATGCCGGTGCACTCCCCCTGCTTGGCACGTGATGGC
The DNA here is from genome assembly GCF_028640845.1 of Ahaetulla prasina. NCBI lineage: Eukaryota > Metazoa > Chordata > Lepidosauria > Squamata > Colubridae > Ahaetulla > Ahaetulla prasina. Next base: position 32,171,960 of record NC_080540.1, on the reverse strand, counting down.
ACGGAGGGCCCAGTAGGCCCATTTTTTGCTCTCCCCATGCTCCAGAGCCTTTCTAGGAGCCTGGGGAGGCCTCCATCCCCCTGGAAGCCGGAAACGGCCCATTTGCTGACTTCTGGTGGGACCAGAACGCCCGTTTTTTGCTCTCCCCAGGCTCCAGAGCCTTTCTAGGAGCCTGGGGAGGGCGAAAATGGCCTTCCCCACCTCCCAGAGGCCGGAAACAGCATATTTCCTGACTTCCAGTGGGCCGAGAAGGCCCAAAAATCAGCTGGCCGGTGCACACATGGTGCCAGAGCTGAGCTCCTGTGCCTACCAATATGGCTCCACGTGCCATAGGTTCACCATCATGGTTCTAGGGCCTCATCTACCCAGACAGGATAGCAACGCTGTTTTTAGTGCATTTGCTATAAGTGCTCTCTGTCTGCATAGCCAAGTATCAATATGTATGACAAAATGCCCTAATTTCTTGTGGAAAAAGATATGCCCATTCCTATCTCATTTGGCAAAGGACAAGAAGCAACTGTACCATTTTTTTTCAAATAGAAGCAGCAGTTGCTATGGAACAGGAATTAAATATAGTATCTTATCAGGCAGGGTATCTTTGGTTGCCCTCCATTGTGATGCCTGACTTTGCTCCACTGAATTGACGCTGAACTGAGAGCCTTCCCTTTGATATGGGTGGATTGTTCTGCACTAAGATTGATGATAAGATGATTTAGTAACAGAACCAATGTCATGGTCCGATCATTTTCTCCTTCGCCTTGACTTTCGAACCGCCATTCTCCATCGCAGGGAGACGGAACCTATACGTTGGTTCCGTCCCAGGCGCCTGATGGACCCTGAGAGGTTCCTGACGGAGCTTGGGCCTTTCCCTGAGGATCTGGCCCACGGCACGACTGAGGAACTCGTCGCGGCCTGGGAACAGGCCGCGGCGGGGGCCTTGGACCGTGTCGTGCCTTTGCGGCCTCTGACCCGGCGTAGGTCTCGTCTGGCCCCTTGGTTCTCCGAGGGGCTGAGGGAGATGAAACGCCGGCGAAGACGCCTAGAGAGCACTTGGAGGTCCAGTCGCTCCGAAGCTGATCGGACACTAGTTAGGTCCTATACTAGGACCTACCTAGTGGCAATGGGGGAGGCGAGGCGTATCTCGCCTCCACCCTCATTGCGCCGGCAGATAACCGCCCGGCCGCCCTGTTTGGTGACCCGCTCCTCCTTCATCAGGAGGTGCGGGATGACCTTGCAGGGACGTGCCGAGGAGTTTAGTGGTTATCTATACGATAAAATCGCTCAGCTCCGGGACGATCTGGACCGAATTTGGGATGATCCAAGCGGGGGAGAGGAGGCACGTCTTGTTGAGTCTGTTTGGGATCAGTTTGATCCTGTGGCTCCCGAGGACGTGGACAGGTTATTGGGGAGGCTCCATGCCACGACATGTTTACTGGACCCGTGCCCTTCCTGGCTGGTACTGGCTACTCAGGAAGTGACACGAGGCTGGCTCCAGAGGATTATCAATGCTTCTTTGTTGGAGGGAGTTTTCCCCGCCGCCTTGAAAGAGGCGGTGGTGAGACCCCCCCTCAAGAAGCCTTCTCTGGACCCAGCTATTTTAAGTAACTATCGTCCGATCTCCAATCTTCGCTTTGTTGCGAAGGTTGTAGAGAGTGCTGTGGCTCGACAGCTACCCCAGTACCTGGATGAAGATGTCTATCTGGACCCGTTCCAGTCCGGTTTCCGACCGGATACAGCACAGAGACGGCTTTGGTCGCATTGGTGGATGATCTCTGGAGGGCCAGGGACAGGGGTTATTCCTCTGCTCTGGTCCTGTTAGACCTCTCAGCGGCTTTTGATACCATCGACCATGGTATCCTGCTGCGCCGGTTGGAGGGATTGGGAGTGGGAGGCACCGTATATCGGTGGTTCTCCTCCTATCTCTCTGACCGTCGCAGACGGTGTTGACGGGGGCAGAGGTCGACCGCGAGGGCCTCACTTGTGGGGTCCCGCAGGGGTCGATCCTCTCGCCTGCTGTTCAACATCTATATGAAGCCGCTGGGTGAGATCATCAGTGGCTTTGGGGTGAGATACCAGCAGTACGCTGACGACACCCAGCTGTACTTTTCCACCCCGGGCCACCCCAATGAAGCTGTTGAAGTGCTGTCCCGGTGTTTGGAGGCCGACGGGTCTGGATGGGGAGAAACAGGCTCAAGCTTAATCCTCCAAGACGGAGTGGCTGTGGATGCGGCATCCCGATTCAGCCAGCTGCAACCGCGGCTGGCTGTTGAGCAGTTATTGGCCCCAAAGGATAGGGTGCGCAACTTGGGTGTCCTCCTGGATGACCGGCTGTCGTTTGAAGATCATTTGACGGCCGCTCCAGGAGGGCCTTCCACCAGGTTCGCCTGGTTCGCAGTTGCGCCTTCCTTGATCGGGATGCCTTATGCACGGTCACTCATGCGCTCGTTACCTCTCGCTTGGATTATTGTAATGCTCTCTACATGGGGCTCCCTTGAAGTGCGTCCGGAGGCTTCAGTTAGTCAGAGCGCGGCAGCGCGGTGATAGAGGAGCTGCACGCAGCTCCCATGTAACACCTCTCCTGCGCAGGCTGCACTGGCTACCTGTGGCCTCTCGGGTGCACTTTAAGGTGTTAGTCACGACCTTTAAGGCGCCCATGGCTTAGGACCTGGGTACTTACGGGACCGCCTACTGCTACCACATGCCTCCCACCGACCCGTACGCTCTCACAGAGAGGGACTCCTCAGGGTGCCCTCCGCCAAACAGTGTCGGCTGGTGGCCCAGGACGGGCCTTCTCTGTGGGGCCCCACACTCTGGAACGAACTCCCCGGGCTTCGCCAGATATCTGACCTTCGGACATTCCGTCGCGAACTGAAAACATATCTTTTTATTCGCGCGGGGCTGGCTTGAATGAAATTTTAAACTTAAATTTTTAGCAATTTTAATGGGGTTATTGGTTTTATGGTAAATTTCTTAAATTTTTCAGGCTCATTTAATAAGTTTTTAACTGATTTTAATTTTGTATATTGTATATTGTTCTTTGTTGGTTTTATTCTGCCTGTACACCGCCCTGAGTCCTTCGGGAGAAGGGCGGTATAAAAATCAAATAAATATAAATATAAATAATATAAATATGACATATAGATAGGATTCAAAATTTTCACATGACTGCATGAAAATGGGACCTGTTGCAACCCTTTTCACCTTTCTTGTTACAGTACTCTCACTTCTCAACTAAAAGGTCACCAGTCTTTCAAATAAAAAATGTTTACAATTCCTTGTTCCAGGAATTATGGTGGAGATTGACCCCACCCTACGCACTTAACGGAATCAATCTCCAAATTCCAAGTCTTTGGTCTTGATGTTCTCCCTTGCCAGTTTTTATGGAGACCATATGGCTCACATTGAAGATTTGTGGGCTTCCATAACAACCTTAATATCTTGTCGGTTGTTTTGTGGATGTACTATATAATACTCTAAGCCAGGGATGTCAAACTCAATCTCATTGAGGGCTGCATCAGGGTTGTGTTTGACCTCAAAGGGGCTGGAGGGGCAGGGGAGGCATGGCCAGCTCAACATCACTCATGTTAGGGGCACCTGTGGTGGCCCAGGCAGGGCTGGGTGGGGGGATCCACTTTCATGAGTAATTTGTTTTGCTAGCACACTGCTAGCAAAAACAGTGCTTGTGCGCGGCCCACCCAGACTTCCTTTTTGGTTGTGACGGCCTCCTGCAGGCCTCTTACAGTGAAAATGGAGCCGGGAGGCGTGCATGGCCCTGCTGAGCTCCGTTTTCGCTGGCAGAAGCACCACGGGCCAGTCCTTCGCTGTTTCCAGGGTGGCCCCATAGGCCGGATGTGGCCCGTGGGCCTTGGGTTTAACACCCCTGTTCTAAACTAAACTATCACATTGTTTCTAAGACATGTCCAGAGTTATACCAGGAAATGCTCCTCTCTCCTGCAAAAAGGATTGATAGGGTGTTTCTCTGGGAGACTAGAATGGTCTAAAACTTGGCAACTCCAAATCTCAACCAGCAAATACTCAGTCTTACATATTGGAAAAAAGAACCCAAACACTAAGTACAAGCTTGATGGACATTACCTTACAGATGACCCCCACCCTGTTAAAGACCTTGGAGTTTTAATATCAAATGATTTAAGTGCCAAAGCCCACTGCAACTACATAGCAAAAAAGGCTCTAAGAGTTGTAAACCTAATCTTACATAGCTTCTTTTCCAAAAACACTACACTACTAACCAGAGCATATAAAACATATGCTAGACCAATTCTTGAATACAGCTCGCCTGTCTGGCACCCATACCACATTTCTGACATCAACACAATTGAACATGTCCAGAAATATTTTACAAGAAGAGTTCTCCATTCCTCTGAAAACAACAAAATACCTTATGCCACCAGACTTTAAATCCTAGGTTTAGAAAACTTAGAACTCCGCTGCCTCCGACAGGACCTAAGTTTAACTCATAGAATCATCTATTGCAATGTTCTTCCTGTTGAAAACTACTTCAGCTTCAGTCGCAACAATACAAGAGCAAACAATAGATTTAAACTTAATGTTAACCACTTCAAGCTTGATTGCAGAAAATATGATTTCTGTAACAGAGTCATTAACACTTGGAACACACTACCTGACTCTGTGGTCTCTTCTCAAAATCCCAAAATCTTCAACCAAAAACTGTCTACTATTGACCCCACACCATTCCTAAGAGGACTATAAGGGGCATGCATAAGAGCACAAAAGTGTCTACCGTTCCTGTCCTATTGTTCCCTTTCATTATATCCAATTAATATAGTTATTACATACTTATGCTCATATATATGCTTATATATTATGTACCTATTTCATTTCATGTTAATGCCTATATATACTGATAAGACAAAAAATAAATAAAAAAAATAGAATCCATCTTGATCCTTCTTGTTACTAAGAAGGATACCAGGCTTAGATTTATAAGAAACCTCTGCTGCCTCAAGTATTTTTTAAGATGCTTTCGTTCAGGATATCAGTTGCTTTCATCCTTGCAGAAAAGAACACTGCTTGCATCTAGATGTATGGAGCATATACTTTCATGTATTGTACGTGTATTAGTTATCCTTCCTATGTTTTATAGTAGATATATCAGTTTCTCAAGTTTGCATGCACAGCCTTGAGAGTTTTTCTAAAATAACATGGTAACATTGGCTGAACTCCTAAGCCTCCAAGATATCATTTCATTTCTTTATTTAGAGAACTGGCTTCAGGTTGCACATCCCTGTGCCAATCCTGCTGCTTCTACAGAAGGAGCCTTCATATCATTTATAAGATATCTTCCTTTCAGCACTCACAGATTATTCAACTCACAGCAGTTGCTCTCCCGAGGAGCATTTATTCCTGGCCTTCCATGCTCATTTAAGGGAGTTTCTCCAAATAGATAATGGCAAGCATCAATCAAGCAATGCCCCATCCAATTTGTTCTCACACCATGAGAACAACAGCGGGATTGGCAGCTCTCCTCTGCCATAATTGCCTGGCAGAGTTGTGCCTGGGAGCCAACGTAGTCTCATCCTTCCACTTTAATTCAGCCAGATGAATTGGACTAGCACTCTCAGTATAAGCTCTGGAAACTTCTCCTCTCCTTCATCATTTTGTGACCACCAGACCCTCCTCTAGATAGAAGCTTGCCACTCACTCAAGTGTGAATCACAGAAGCAAAGGAAAGAAGCAGGGTTTACTTCGATATCCCTACATGTGGATTCACAGGTGATCACTGAAAGTTAAGTGGCAGCTAAGTAATTCTCATAGGAGAAAAGCTATATTAGTCTTGGGTGGCATAAGATCAGGAATCTCAGAGCACCTTTTCTGATGAATATATGTTACATATTTATGTTACTAAATGTTACTAATAAAAGTAAAGGTTTCCCCTGTCCAGTCATGTCCAGTTCCAATGGGCAGTTCTCATCTCTGTTTCTTAGCCAAGGGAGCCAGCATTATCCGTAGATGCTTCTGTGATCATGTGTCCAGCATGAGTATACCCCAAGGAATATGGAACGCTGTTACCTTCCCACCAAAGTGGTACCTATTTATCTATTCACATTTACATGCTTTTAAACTGTTAAATGGGCAGGAGCTGGAGCAGGTAATGGGAGCTCACCCCATCTCGCGCAGTGCTAGGGTCTCGAACCTGGGCTGTCAGCTTTTCAGAGGCCCCCTCAGTAATAGGCATGTACTTTTGTAAGCAGCTCACTTCATCAGATGCACAGAGCGGCTAGACTCATACAGGATTTAAATTGGGGTGAGGTGTAAGAGGAAATGTGAGGGGGGAAAGGAGAGTGAGATAGGTGGGCTATTCAGATACAGGTTACATGTAAGACAGATTTCTTGCAAAGATTCAGAGAAATTTCAGTATGATAAAGAAACTCTGATTTCGTTGTCAAAGAAATCGCTGTGGGCGATCCCTAACCTCATCGAGGCACTTCTCCAAATTACTGTTTGTCAATCTGTAGTGTAGGTGTTGCAGTAAAATATAACTACAAGGCACTGAGAATTGTATGTGACCATTTTTTAAAAAGAATTGTTTCTTGCATGGGCAGACAGGTACGCGGATTCTCCTCCCCTCCAACACTGTGCTATGAATGGTGCCTTTATGACCTGAAATATATTTGTTTTCAAGGATTTTACAAATAACATTCTTCTGTTATTAGCACTCACAGAAGAGAAAGACGGAAAATTCTTCTGGTAATAAAATGGCAAAGTCTCATCTGCTCCCCTCTGTCAGCATTAAATCATGGGCAGGTTTCGTAAGTAGATCTAAGGGCTTGTGAGGTAGCTTAGCAATTGAAGTTTGTCATAGCAATCTCAGACATTTCTGCTGCTTACTGGATATTAAAATACCATGTTAGACCAAGTCACAAGTGCAAGCCCTGCTAGATATAGTTCCACGTTTGGTCTAAGAAAGTCTGATTCTCTAATTTGTAGAAAGAAAGTCTGACCAGGTCTGATCAGTGTCTGAGGGGGAATTACATGGAGACTCCATGTATGAGAGCTTGAGTTCCATGCGTGAAGAAAGAAAGGTGAAATTTAAATGTATGATTTAAATAGTAATGTGCTACCCCGATTTTACCTTAGCATTTATTTATTTATTTTATTTATTTATTTTATTTGATTTTTATACCGCCCTTCTCCCGAAGGACTCAGGGCGGTGTACAGGCAAAATAAAACCAACAATACAAATATAACACAATTTAAATACCCTTAAAAAACTTATTCAAAATTAGCCTGATGTTAAAAATCATCGTCAATTAAAACCCCATTTAAAATTGGTAAAATTCACTTTTAAAATCCAATTAAGCCAGCCCCGCGCGAATAAAAAGATGTGTCTTCAGTTCGCGACGGAATGTCCGAAGGTCAGGTATTTGACGTAAACCCGGGGGAAGCTCGTTCCAGAGAGTAGGAGCCCCCACAGAGAAGGCCCTTCCCCTGGGGGCCGCCAGCCGACATTGTTTGGCGGACGGCACCCTGAGAAGTCCCTCTCTATGGGAGCGTACGGGTCGGTGGGAGGCATGTGGTAACAGCAGGCGGTCCCGTAAGTACCTAGGTCCTAAGCCATGGAGCGCTTTAAAGGTCGTAACCAACACCTTAAAGTGCACTCGAAAGGCCACAGGCAGCCAGTGCAGTCTGCGCAGGAGCGGTGTTACATGGGAGCTACACATAGCAATGAATCCTTCATTCAAAATCAATATTTCATGAGCTGGCTTAAGCTTACGCAATATTTGTTTTTTTCCTCTGTTTTCCATAATATGTACTCTACCTACAGAATCTATAACAGAGACTTGGAGGTATTCTGGAATAAATGGAATTTACAAAAGGATGAAATGGCCATTTGCTTTTGGAAACTGAATTGCATAGCAATAGCAACAGTACTTAGACTTACATACTGCTTCGCAGTGCTTTACAGCCCTCTCTAAGCGGTTTACAGAGTCAGCCTATTGCCCCCAACAATCTGGGTCCTCATTTTACCCACCTTGGAAGAGGATGGAAGGCTGAGTCAACCTTGAGCCTGGTGAGATTTGAACTGCCAAATTGCAAGCAGTCAGCAGAAGTACCTTGCAGTACTGCATTCTAACCACTGCGCCACTGTGGCTCATAATTAATGTGTGCCATCTAAGATCTTCAAAATCTCAAATTAGGAACTTGGGGAATAATCACTGAAGTTAAGACAATTTCTCATATTGTGGTACCACATTAACTTGTACTGGAAACTTTTCTAAAAGTTGGGGGCTTAGCTAAGCTGCCCTTGGGAAGGCTGCCCCACTCTGAATGCTGGTTCTTCGAGACAGACTTCTGTCTCAAAAAAGAAAAATATTAATTGTCATTTCCCTATCAGTTTAATTAGCCCCTGTGAATTCATCCCTTATTGGCTAATGGATGTATTTATATACAATAATTTAAAAGGCTGTTTTTGATTGTGTCGGAGCTGATTTCAGATGATAAGCAAGCTCTGTTCATCTCAGTTCGCTGTGGTTATACATGCAGGAGATCTCTTCAAATTGGGACAGTCTGGCAGTGTGCATTTAGAGTGGTCCCACAGAGGGTTGTTTTGCTGCCTCCAGTTATTCAGGCTGCACTTATCAAACCCCTTCAAAGTGCAAATCAGCCCCATTGTGAATTCTGAAAAATTTTAGAACAAGTGGTTTGGGGATTGTGGAGTAAGTGATTAAAAAAGTGCCACATAAGCAAATCTCAGCTAGGTAACTGCACTTTGAATTGAGTTGTCTGGATATTTGAAAGGCTGTGGGAAGGTGCAAGAATAAGGATTGTAATGTTGTATTTCCAGGGGAGGGAAGAGACGGAAAGGGAGAAAGAGAGAGAAAGAAAAGGAAGGGTAGGAAGGAAGGAATGGAGGGAGGGAGGGAGAGAAAGAGAGAGAAGAGAAAAGAAAGAAAAAGAAAGGAAGAAAGGAAGGAAGGAAAGAGAGAGAAAGAAAGAAAGAAAGAAAGAAAGAAAGAAAGAAAGAAAGAAAGAAAGAAAGAAAGAAAGAAAGAAAGAAAGAAAGAAAGAAAGGGGCATATACAGTAAATGAGGATATTATGTATTAGGAATAGAAAGAATCTCTCAATTTGATGGATTGTAAGGCAAGGAACAGATTAACAGATTACTCATAGTCAGAATGCAGTTTACTGTGAAAAATGTGCAGGAAATGTTAAGTGTTGGTTTGTGCTGATTTAATGATATTTTAACACTACAATAGCACTACAGAAGAGTAAAGAGTAATATATTGTCATACTTGCATTGCATTTTTAAATCCTCAAAGGTCTCCGGTTTTATCTTAAAATAATTTTAAACAGTATTTGTCGCTCTCTTCCAAAACATCATATATGACTGCTGCATTTTAAAACTATAAAGAAATCATAGTTTGGTAGTATTTAATCATTTATTATTTATTTATTTTATTTAATCATATTTATATACCGCCCTATCTCCCAAGGGACTCAGGGTAGTAATACTTTCTTAATTTATTTATGCAAATTTACTACTCTTGATCCAAATAACTGCTTTAGTTCAAATCAATGGAGCTAAGAGTGCCAAAGAATTGAGGCCTTTGAATTTATTTATTTATTTATCCATTCCGTAACCTGATCCCATTAGTTTTGATCAGGAATTGAATGGAACTATATAATTATCTGGATTAGAAAATTATTCTCTAATTCCACTTCATACCAGTTTAAACATAAGAGAATTTATCATTGTGTACATTCAGTTCTGGATGTTTTGGTTGCATACAGTCCCAGAAGAAATGCTTGCAGCCTAGTTTATAATAATTAATCTTTTTTCTTTATTTTCAATATATACATTTCTTTCTCTTAGGGCTACGGAAATAATATTTAAGAGATGGTTTTTCGTGGAATATGACCTCAGTTTCAAACTTCTCCCTGCCCCCTTCAAAGCTTGATCATCACAAGTGGGAAGACTTAGTTGACCTTGACTGAAATTTAAAAATCTAAGCAACCTGGTTAATCCCAAGGTTGACTTAGACTGGGAAGATTAAATAAATAAATAAAACCAGACACAGGCAGTAGTACTTACTTAACTTTATTGCAGTCATTAATTAGCACAACAGTCAATAGAAAATCACTAGTGGAATGTTACCAAGAAAACTACATGGGCTTAGCCATATGGTCAGAAGCACTAAAACTCAACCTGGTGAAGATTTTATTTTTCACCTTTAACATATGAAATAATGTCTGCAGTTGTTAAAAGTATCAGTTGCTGTAGGCAATCCAAAATTTAATGAAGCGATCCACAGAAGATTATGTCGCAATCTTTTTTCACCTTGGAAGTGTCATAAGCTTTCTGAATGATGTTATATTCATATAGAAAGCTGTACCGAATTCTAGAACGCATGGCTTTTTGATCAAAATAATATATACTTGTGATGACCCTGGGCTGGGCATGGAAGCAACACAGCTGGAACAAAGGCTTAACTCCCTTTTATTGTTCCAACTTTCCCCAAAAAGTCCCACTGTTCATGCAAATCCAGGAGCCAATCTCTAAACACGCACCTCCAATAGTTCCGGGCTGCTATTAGTCCAGAGGAGCAGCACAGTTCTGAAATGAGATGCTACGTCAAGATGGAACTTTTACTGGGGAATTATTAGACCTTATTCAGTCTGATTTTGAGGAAATCACATCACGGTCATCCATCTGGACTTTTCCCATGATTTTTTATAGAAAAAAATATAGTATTCCCCAATGATGTGTTAATTATAATTCTATGCTCAGCTTAATTTGTCAGAGCACTAATATCCCTGAATCTTTCTCCCCCATTCATTTCTAATATTAGATTTCAGGCATATAGATTGTTAATATATGCAAAATTTAAACATCAATATCCTTCTCCAGAGATGTGGCTGAGCCCCAGTGTGCCTGTAGAATTTAATTTAATTTTACTAATATTTATTTTCCTTTCATGATCAGTATGATTTCTCAGTGGCAAGGACAATACTGGTTATGCAAAGGAAGACACGTAAAACTGCAACCTCTTTTACACTGAATAGAGGGAACATGCAGGCACCACAGCTCTTTATAGATCCTGGAGAATTAATACCTCTGGCAATTTGCTCTGGTCTGAGAAATAAAACTGTAGCTGAGCTATATTGATATCATTTCTATTGATTTTTCCAAGACATGGATTGCATGTTTAATCCTTGTATTTACAAAAAGTAAGATGGCAAAAATAGCTCGGCAAACATTACAGAGGCAGTTGGCAGACACATAAGAAAACTGATTTTTTTTAAAAGAAGAAAGCAAATATCAAATAGTTAGGTTTGCTTTAAAGTTACTTGTTTTTACCAGCTAGGTCTCCTCTTTTGATTAATACAGGGTACCTACTTCATTGACGTTAATATACAATATTTAAAATATACAAGCAGTGGCTCTGCTTTATAGTCCTTTATCATGTCTGAACTGTTGTATTTAAATGTAGAATATGACAATACTGTTTTGATTATGAATATTAACCTCATGTGATCAGTGTTTTAGTGAATAATGACTACTTTCACTATCTATATAACATCCCTCATTCATAACTCTGCAGATCTACCTTATCTTCTTGGAGCTGCTTTCATTCTCATCAAGGTAACAATTTTAGAGAAAAAGAAAGGATAATAAATTGAAAGAGAACTTATAATCTATCAGTTATCCAAGGGGGGAAAAAAAACCCAAACCCATTTCCTTTGGGGATAGAGATGCATGACTATTCCCAGAGCAAATATTGCCATAACTAACACAGAGGGATTGAAACTAAAAGCAAAAACTACCTTTGGGTGTTTTGGTATTTAAATTTAAGATGCACACAGTATGATGATTATTCACCAGTCATGCAGTTAAACTATGCTCACCTTGGTTAAAATATTTCTGAAGGAGTCTTTGACTTGATTAGCAAAGCATCCACTTCTGAAATACACTTCTGAAGATATTTTCAGAAGCCACCAAGAGTCACTTCAATAGTAGATGAGTGGCATATAAATTTAATAAATAAATACATAACTTTTCCCCGCAACAGGAAAAATTCCTGTTTCTCTAGTTTAGGTTGCTTAAAAGGGTATGTGCACCTTCAAATCAGTACAGGTAGTCCTCGACTTACAACTATAATTGAGCCCAAAATTTCTGGTTGCTAAGTGAGACATTTCTTAAATGAATTTTGCCCCATTTTACAACCTTTCTTGCCATAGTTGTTGTTAGTAACACGATTGTTAAATGAATCTGGATACTCTATTGACTTTGCTTGCCATAAATGGTGATCGCTTAACCCCAGAACAATTCTTTGGTTGTTCGGGTTTTCTCCCGTGTAAAATTGGAAATGTCTTGGCAACGTTTCGGGAGAAAACCCGAACAACCAAAGACCTACATAGAAACACCCGTGAAAACCTCAGAAAACAAATATATATATATATATATGAGATTTGCCACACTTCTGAATTTTGATCATGTGACCATGGGGATGATGCAATGGCTGTAACTATGAAAAACAAGTCATAAGTCATTTTTTTTCAGTGCTATTGTAACTTTGAATGTTAATTAAATAAACTTGTAAGTCGAGGACTACCAGTATTATCAAGTAGGATTACCAGGGAGAGGGATTTTAAGGTATGGGTTATGTTTTCTGGGATGTGTGTCGCTTTAGTTCAAATCAATGGAGCTAAGAGTGCCAAAGAATTGAGGCCTTTGAATTTATTTATTTATTTATTTTATTTTATTTATTTATTTATTTTGTCACACAGTATATATAAGCATAAGCATGAAATAACTAAACAATACATAAGCATATATATAAGCATGAGTATATAATAACTATATTAATTGGATATAATGAAAGGAAACAATAGGATAGGAACAGTAGGCACACTTGTGCTCTTATGCACGCCCCTTACAGACCTCTTAGGAATGGGATGAGGTCAATAGTAGACAGTTTTTGGTTGAAGCTTTGGGGATTTTGGGAAGAGACCACAGAGTCAGGTAGTGTATTCCAAGTATTAACAATTCTGCTACTGAAGTCATATTTTCTGCAATCAAGATTGGAGCGGTTAACATTAAGCTTAAATCTATTGTGTGCTCGTGTATTGTTGCAATTGAAGCTGAAGTAGTCTTTGACAGGAAGGACATTGTAATAGATGATTCTATGAGTTAAACTCAGGTCATGTCAAAGGCGGCGTAGTTCTAAATTTTCTAAACCCAGGATTTCAAGTCTGGTGGCATAAGGTATTTTGTTGTATTCAGAGGAGTGGAGAACTCTTCTTGTAAAATATTTCTGGACACGTTCAATTGTATTGATGTCAGAAATGTGGTATGATGCTGGAGAAGACTCCTGCGAGTGCCTTGGACTGCAAGGCGATCAAACCAGTCAGTCCTAGAAGAGATCAATCCTGACTGCTCCTTAGAAGACCAGATCCTGAAGATGAAACTGAAATACTTTGGCCACCTAATGAAAAGGAAGGATTCACTGGAGAAGAGTCTAATGCTGGGAAAGATTGAGGGCAAAAGAAGAACGGGACGACAGAGAATGAGGTGGCTGGATGGAGTCACTGAAGCAGTCGGCGTGAGATTAAATGGCCTCCGGGGGATGGTAGAGGACAGGAAGGCCTGGAGGAACGTTGTCCATGGAGTCGCGATGGGTCAGACATGACTTCACAACTAACAACAATGGAGCTAAACTTTTATAGGATCATCCATTGTCTGCCTTTTTGACATTTCTTTTTTTTTTCCTCACTGTGGTGGTGCTCACTGTTCACTATGGTAGTGAACATGTCAGAAGAAGAAAAAATAAATGTCAAAAATCACCAACCACCCTTTCTACTTTTCCTTGCCTTTCATGGCAGGCTTGGACAGTTTGCTCTTGGGAGAAGCTTGGATTGATGGTTTGCAGAACACTGCATGGAATTAAGCCAATGGCCCCTTGTAACTTAAGGCTTCAGATTGCTTATCCAAGTGGATCGTTTAGTTTTCTCTGCGAGAAAAGCAATGTACGATTATAGTTAATGCCAGTGGTTTAGTAGAGCATGAAAGCACAAAAGACACTGGTTTCAGGAAACCACCTGTCACTCGGATACCCTGCGGGGTGTCCAGTGGTGCTTAAAAATCTGTGAACCTTTTTGAATTTTCAATATTTTTGTACAAATATGACATATACATTATCTCTTCTCAGCATAAGTCCTAAAACCAAACATATGGACATCATACTTGTTCATTTCTTTATTGGGGAAAACAATCTAAAGCTACACGTGTGGCAAAATAGTAAAAGTATGCTGCTGAAAATCGGTGTTATTCTTGCAGAGTACAGGTAGTCCTTGACTTATGGCCAATTATTTCAGGTGCTTGACAACATGGCCACATATATGTCCGTTTGCAGCATCCTGTGATCACATGACCTTATTTTGTGGTGCTTTTACCAAAACCTAGCAACTACTTCTGGTTTTTTGGCAAAAACATGCCCATCGTGAATCATTGGTTTGCTTAATGCCACGGCATTTGTTTAACAGTCAGGGATTCATTTAACAACCATGGTGATTTGCCTAACAACTATTGCAAAAAAAGTCACAGAACCGGATTTGTCAAATGGCCAACCAGTTTTTACAACCATTATGATTTACAGCCAGAATGGGAAGGCTCTGCTATGGTCGTAACACAAGGACTACTGTATCTATAATGTGTAGATGCTCTAGAGACTCACAGTATAAAACTGGGAGCAGCATGGAACCTATGGGCCTTGGATTGCCAATCCTTTAGTACAGTAGCGATAGCACATGCTTACATGTCTTTAAAAGAAGTTAGTTAAAATCAGTGGGGGATGATGAGATGTCATCTCATTCAAACCTGCTAGGGGGGAAGCGAAAAACAGGAAGAGGGTGACTTCCTGCCTTGATTGTAGGGTTCACTAGATCATCTGGTTGGCCCATCCCAAGAAGGGACTTGATGGTACATTATCTAACTCAGACTCTTCCATCATTTGGGTTATGGAGGGTGTAACCTGGGCTGCTACGTAGATGAAGGAAATGAATAATAGGTTACTCTTTTATAAAGTGTAATGTATTAAAAAGCTATCTTAAAATGAGCACAAATTGTATTTAGTGAAACAGTACGTGATGACTTGCTAAAAATCTTTCTTGGAAGACAGGAACATACATCCAAGGCAAGGCCACAATTCAGTTAGATAGGAACATCCGCCCAGGATGAAGCTACTAGTAAACACAATAAAATATCTGTTCCTCCAGAGAAATTGTCATGATGATTCTTTAGAAGACGAAATGACTTAAAGAAATGACTTAGTAGAATAAGGGTGCTTGTGGGGTGTTTCTTAGGCGTGGCGTGCATTGTGTAGGAGTATAAAATGTGTAGCTTGAAAACTGCTTCTTGCGCTCTTTGAACTCAATGCATTTGGGAAGGGTCTAAGAGGCTGCACTTGCAACCGCTTTTTATTTTTCTTCATTTTATCTCCAATAAACCTTTGATTTTGTGAACCAGACTTGTTTATGAATTGTGAGGATTAAAATATTTGGGTCTTATACCTCACATAGAGGTCCTGGTAAAGCTTCACTGGGATGTCATTGTATTTATATAACGGCTAGTTATATAGCATTGATCCTCCCTGTGGTACCCCTTTCATTATTGATACTTCAGTTGCACCTCTAGGTCAGTTTTTCTCAACCATGGTGACTTTAAGGTGGATGGACTTCAATTCCCAGGATTCCCCAGCCAGCATCTACCCACCTTAAAGCTACCAAGGTTGAGAAACGCTGATCTAGAGGTTGACTGGCATTTTGAAACCTATCACTGCAGGGAATACTTGATGGAAATGTTTTCTTTGCTTTCTTAATTCTCATAGCTAGTTGTCAGTAATAGGGGGAAGGAAAAGGACGCGGTTTGTATTTATTTTTGCTCTTACGGAACTTATTGGATTTTTCATAAACATTTTTTTCCCAAATTCCACAATGAACTCCACACAGAGGCATTTCCACATCAGCGGCATTATGTAGCGAAGCAGAAAATTAAAGTTGTTTTCCCCTTCCGCTATCTGGGCTGACAAAGAACAGGTGTTTGTCCCTTGATTCACCCCAGATTGTCTGTGTGGAAGTTCGAACATCCCATCCATCAGCAGCAGAAGCGCCAACGGAGAAAAACAAGCCAGAGAAAGTTTTATCTGCCTCAACACTTCTCAGGGCATGCCAAGATTGTTCATGGAGAGCAAATCTTGTCTTGAATCAGCACAGCTTTTCTAAAAGCAGCCCAAGCATCTTATTTTTCAAAGGACAAACAACTTATGCGCTTTATTTTGATACTACCCAGTGGACCATTTAGGATCTTACTGTCAGTCAACCGTAGATGTAACTCTGCACGGCTGGGCTTTAAGCAGAGGTCTTATCCGTAAGTCTTATTGATCTCCAGGAGCTTTTCTCAAGTACAACTTCTGTAAATCTTTGTCACATGGTGCGTGCCTATGGTAGCTGCTGTCTTTCGGGTGCTGACCTCTGTCACAACCAACAGGTAACAGATGGAACAGTGAGAACGGTAATCATATTGTAAAAGTGTAATCATTCTTTCAAGTTGAGTCCATATGAGGGTATAGATGTGCTCACATTTTCTTGGCAATCATATAGAAGTAGCTTACATAGCTTTGGAGTCCTGGGTGTTCTCTAGGCTTGATTGTTTTCTTGCGAGTATTTCATTACCCAGCTAGAGGTAGATGTTATCTAGTAAGGTAATAAATATCTGCGAGAAAACAACTAAGCCCAGAGAGCAGCAAGGACCCCAGAGTTCAACCCTGAACTACAAAGACTCTCTTCTATCGATGTTACGCAGCATTTTTCTGGGTTTGGTTTTAGACTTCTTTCTCCTAAGTAGATTGGCTTCCCTTGTGCCCATAGTGCTCCATCATGTGTCCCTTTCTCTTTTGTTTTTCTAATTTTATTTTAAGAGCCAGGGCGGCACAGTTGTTAGAATGGGGTATTGCAGGCTAATTGTGCTGACTACCAACTGCCAGCAGTTCAGCAGTTCGATTCTCACCAGGCTCAAGGTTGATTCAGCCTTTCTTCCTTCTGAAGTGGGTAAAATGAGGATTGTTGGGGACAATATGCTGACTCTGTAAACCACTTAGAGAGGGCTGTAAAGCACTGTGAAGTGGTATATAAGTCTAGCTGCTATTGGTATTCTTCTTGAGTTTTGGCAGAATGTGATGGAAGATGAGGAGCAAAATATAAGTTTAGAGAAGGTGGATAATATTCTGCAGTCATCCTCATTTCTGCTCAGTGGAATGATTGACTTAGTAGTCTTCAGCTTACGATTGTTCATTTAATGGTAGTTCAAAGTTACAGTGGTTTCAAGAAAAGTGATTTACCATCTCTCCTCAAAGTTACAACTGTCACATCATCGACACAGTCATATGATTGCAACTTTTTTATTATTATTATTATTTACATTTATATCCCGCCCTTCTCCGAAGACTCAGGGCGGCTTACAGTGTGTAAGGCAATAGTCTCATTCTATTTGTATATTTACATAGTCAACTTATTGCCCCCGCCAACAATCTGGGTCCTCATTTTACCTACCTTATAAAGGATGGAAGGCTGAGTCAACCTTGGGCCTGGTGGGCCTCGAGCCTGCAGTAATTGCAGGCAGCTGTGTTTTAATAACAGGCTATCTTACAGCCTGAGCCACCACGGCCCATTAAAAAAAAGAAAAGAAAAAACAACCAGGTGATTCACTTAATCATGGTAAAAATGGAAGTAAAATCAGAAACCGGTCATGTGATGACTCGCTTAATGATAGCATCACTTTGTAACTGAAATTCTTCTACCACCCGGTGATCAGCTGAAAAAGACAACACAGCAGAGTTCTCAGCAAATCATTTTACCGATCAGCCATTCCATGTGTGCAATCAGGAGAGCATTATTTGCTAGGCAGGATAAGGATCCACAGAGACAGGGCAGCAAATGTCATGCTCTTAACAGTTTTCTGACAACTCAGAAGAATTTAACACAGCAGTGGAAAGCACAGGTTGTTGAGAATAATCTAGAAAAGGGGGTGGGAATCAAGTCTTCTTTGAGATGCTTTTGACTGATGATGTAATGGATAGAAGGAATGACTGTGAGGAACAGTAGGAAAAGCCGCTATTAAGACATTCAGACTTGCAAGATCCTGTTAATATAACCTTATAATTAAAAGAGTAGCATATAAACAGGCAGCAAGCCCCTTACTACTTGCATGATGGTGTTTTTAAGTAGGTTAATGAAACATTCACAGGCAAAGAAACAACATCGGAGAGCACCAAGAGTGCCAGAAGTCATATTAGCTTCCATGATGTTGGTTTCCTAGTGTGGTCTACCTCAAAGGGCTGTTGGGTGTAAAACATGAACGTATTTCATAAATAACGTCCATGTTTTCTTGGTGACCACTTGAAAATTTGCTATTGCCTTCTTCCAGAACATTTTTCAACTATTCAATCTAATCTAAAGTCCTAGAATACCCTGGTGGCTTTCCAGCCAGGCACTAATTAGGTCTAACTCCTTTTAGTTTTTGAGATCAGCTAAGTTCACCTATATATGTCACCAGTTTAGGAATATTAATATTAGAGTAGTAGCAAGTGGCATTTTTCTTTAAGTTCTTATTCTTCGTAGAAATGTTACGTGCTCTACTCTGTCAACAAACATTTCAAAATAAATAAATATATAAATATATTTCTACTTGTGTCTCATTGAAGTTAAATTCCCCTATTCCACAATACATTGACTGGCCCATTCTGTGCCATCAATACAGTGCTGACGTTTAGCAACATAACTTTGTCATTCTCTGAAGTGCCTCATGAACGTGGTTTTAATATTTTTTCAAACATTTATTCAAAACCTTTTGCATACAGGTTTCAAGAAGTAGATCAGGTTGAATAAGGTAATAAGTAAGCAGTATGAAGAATCATGGATTAGCCAACCCAAATTCCCTTCTTAATTATAGGATTCCCCAACAAATTGTGTTATTTACTGGAGCAAAACACTTCCTCTATTTCCTAGAGGAGCCATTATCCATGGTGTTCTGTAATTTTCTCTGTGCAATCATGAAAATGAGGCTGGATTACTTTATTCCTGCGGTGGTGACAAGAAGTTTAAGCCAAATTCTGCTAACATTATTGGAGATTGGGGGGTAACCTAAAATCCAAGTTATCATCTTCCTTTGAGTACTTAAGTGTGTGGGGAAGGATTGGGTGAGAATTCATTAAACCTTCCATGTGTTTTGTTTTCATCCTCTATATTGCCTGTCTCAAATGCTTTACTCTTCTTATTCCACTCATGGGACTGTAAAAGCTTAAAGGCACCCAATCTGAATATGGGAAATGAAGGAGAAAAAAGACTAAGGCGCTCACATTGGACACACATCAAAGAACGCAGCCTCAGAAGCTATTTTTTGGATTTTTGATTTTGTTTTAAAGAAGGGAATATGAGAAATTATGCAATAAATTGTGCCGTTTGATTTTATTATAAGAAAAAACGGAATATCTCTTGATTTGGTTTCCGACAGCCCAGCTTCAATGTCTATTTCAAACAGTTTGCAGCCACCGTATTGACCATGAATGGAAGTCACTTTGGATGGTGAGATGGGTGGCATATAAATTTAGCAAATAAATATAAATAAACAAATTCCGGCAAAGAGAATAGGCAAGAACCTCCTCCCACCTCGCATCATCCACTAAAACAATTCTTAACAATTTTTAAACACTGTCCCAGCTCCCTCCATTCAATTTAACTTAGAATTGTCATTATCCTCAGCCCTGGAGGAGGAGAAGTCTGCATGAGAAGACTTCCTCTTCCTGACAACCTGAACTTGGCTTCAGATTTATTCTACTTTTCCCTTACTGCTAAGCACTCATATTTTTAATCCCATCCATGGTCTGGCAGTGAGTTAAGGGCTAGAACATTATCTCAATTACATGGTAGAGCATTATTATTATTATTATTATTATTATTATTATTATTATTATTATTATTATTATTATTATTATTTAAGGAAGCTCAGAGGCCCATTTGAAGCCAACAAATATTCTTTGACATCAAAACAACAATGGAGACAGATAACTTGCTTTGCAGCATTCCAACTTGCTAAAAATTGTTAAAACAACATTTTTAATATAAGTGAGATGGAATAGGGAGGCTGGGAGGCACATCAGAAAGTTCTGCAAGCAGTTTGGGTATCCTCGGGTGGTAAACTGTGAACCCCAGGATTGTAGAAACGGAAGGAATACTCTTCAGAGAGCTTTCCAATAGGCATGTCAGAAACCAGAATGACAATGGTGTGAGAAAGGGTGAGCCTACATTAGGGGTGTAAAACTCACGGCCCGGGGGCCAGATGCATCACTCACTGGCCACAGCCACCCCCAGTTTAGCGAAGGGGGGGAGTCATGAGATGTCATGTGATGACAATGTGAGGCTGCGAGTTTGACACCCCTGGTCTACACCACACAATTTTCTGTACTGATTGGCATAATTGTTAGTAATTCAGCTGCCTCTTCTCCTGCAGCTTTAGTTCAGTGAGGGTTTAATCTGTGTTTGCTGTTCTATTCTGGTTCGTCTTCATTTTCTAATTAAGTAAGTTCCAGAGGTGGGTTTCAGCAGGTTCTGACCAGTTCTGGAGAACCAGTAGCGGAAATTTTGAGTAGTTTGGAGAACTGGTAGTAAAAATTCTGACTGGCCCCGCCCCCATCTGTTCTCTGCCTCCCAAGTCCCAGCTGATCGGGAGGAAATGGGAATTTTAGAGTATCTTTCTCCTGGAGTGGGGAGGGAATGGAGATTTTACAGTATCCTTCCCCTGCCACGCCCACCAAGCCATGCCATGCCCACCAAATCACACTCACAGAACCAGTAGTAAAAAAATTTGAAACCCACCACTGATAGGTTCAATATGTATAGATATGTATAGATAAATAGGCAAACAAGTTTTGCAAGCGTTTCTGTAAGCCCATAGCCCTTTCACCTTCACCTTAATCTGTCTCTATTATATTCTTGCCCATATTTACTCTTAAGTATTTCTACTTTGTTATAAATAGTTATGCAAATTCTCTGATGCTATAAAAGAAATCTATCATTTTCCTTTTCTTGTTATTTTCTTATATTTGTTGACACAATTGAGTTAACTTGCCTTTCTTTGCTTGGGGCTGTAAGGTGGCATTCAATCATTATGCATTTTTATTGCTCAAATCTTTCATCTTCTATCTACAACCAACTTTGGCTATGATGATAGAATTTTAATATTTGGGGACTTTTTTTCCCACTTCGTTTTTTGCAATGTCTCATATCTCTTCCTATAGTGAAATCTATATTAAGTATACTAAATCTACTCCTAGACCCTTTTATATTGGGGCTACATGTTGTCT